>NW_026695224.1:7880000-8272500 GCF_021218885.2 Marmota monax
TTTCCATTGTAACTCCATGAATAATTTCTTTTGTTCCTCTCTTCTCTTCCAACCTGATAATGTGACCATCTCTTATGCCTTGTGAATTAAGGAGAATGTTGGTGGAATGATCAGAAATTGGATGGGTTCGTGTTGGCCTCTGTCCAGTCCGTAGACTACAGATTTTCCACTTAAAACTCTCCTTTTTTTTTTTTTTAAATCTCACTCTGGGTTCAATTGAAAGATTCAGCAAATGAAGAAGACCAGATAAAATCTAAAGCATAGTAAATAGTTCTCTGGGTGGTTGGTCCTAAAATAAGAGCAGTAGCTAATATTGATGTAGTATTAACCAGATGCCCAGAATCGCCATAAGCTCTTTCTACTGATGACCTCATCTAATTCTTGTGACAAACCTACAGGTTAATGCTATTATCTCCATTCTACAGATGGGGAAACTAAGATACAGAAAGGGTAAGAAACTTACCCAAGGTCTCACCACTAGGAAGTTGCTCCGGCCTTTGAATCCAATCAGTGTAGCTCCAAGCTGGTGCTCGTACCCACAGTTCCATAGACACCAAGTATGCTTTCAAGGAAAATTAGCAGGGGGCATGTATTCTAGAACAACAAAAAGCAATCACTTACTAAATCAGATCGCCTCATTTGTATTTCACTTCCAGTCATACAGGGACGCCAGCTTCAGTGTAATGGCAATTATCTATGGCATGTACTTTATGGAGGTATTTTGTTTGGTCTATTGCGGCTGCAAAGCAACACTCCCTTGCTGCTGTTCATATTTACTTTCTATTCATCATTATCTGCCATTTTGCTAAATAACTATCCTTCACAGACATAAATCATCTATAAAAATACTCTGGCTCAGAGAAAATTTCGCCCTGGCACTGCAATGATGAGATAACCATTTTCATCTCTTGTTGAAGCATTGAGATTTATTGGCTTTCGATGGGCAACAGCCCGGGCATCACTCTCTGCTAAACAGACTCCCACTTGCATTTATTCTTATTGCATTTAGCGATTCAAAATGGAGCTCTCAGAATCCCTCGAGGGTCCATTCCCAGCCTGGGTGGGGTGTTATTACTTTATATTAGATAAGGGAAGGACACACAAAGAAACATGCGGTGATTCAGATGATTTTTTATTTCCGTTTAGCAGTGATGACAGAATGTCATAGTGAAATGACTTCAAAAGTCATTTTTCCCCACTGCCCTGGTTCTGCAGCCTTGTCCCTGGAGGGCTCTTCCATTGTACAGTGTTATTAATTCTGCTAACTTTCAGACTTCATTGCTGACAACAGGCCTCTTGCCTTTCGCAGCCTATTACATTAAATTTCCCATCAAACCATGTCAGCCTCTGAGGTCACAGATTTCGAGAGAAGCTTTAGATATTTTGCCATCTGACTTCACGGGCAGGTGTTTTCTAAATTGCTTTTAGGTTTGTTTTGCCAGTGTCAGAAATCAGCTTGAACCTATTTAAAAAAAAACTCAAGACAGGGAGCACTCATCAGGATAAGAACAAAGCGGAGTCTGAGGCACGCCTGAACTGGCGTGTGCACTCCTGTGTGTGTGTGTGTGTGCACGCCCACACGTGTGCGCTTGTGTTTCAGTTGACCTTTTGAGAGAAAGCCAAGACTTCCAGCCCGACTTCATCCCCTACCCCACCTGGTAAGTAGAGTGTCTTGTCGATTATCTATTTTTTCTAACACTAGTGAAGCCCCCAAATATAGTGTGACTGGCCTGGTGCACAGATCTAGGCTTCCCTGACCTTGATTTCGGAGGGATCTGTGAAACTGTTGAGTGGCATTAGAAGGTCACTCTGGGCGGACCTGTGCAATGATTGTGGGCCCGGTCTGGGGCTAGCATATCTTAGCGTGGGTTCCTCGAGCAAGTTCCTGGTGGCAATAAAATTTCAGTGTTTTCCCTTGCTGCATTAATTTTGGCATGCTGTTGTGGGATTAAAATAAAGGAAAGACAGAAACCTTCCTTCCAAGTAACATGGCCACAGGCATGACGTGGCTGTCAAAATTACATTTCGAAGGAAGCCTGCAGAGGAAAATGGAACTGGGGCTCCATTTAACAACAGAAAAGAAATGAGACATTATTTTTGAAGCAGTCAACTTGCGAAAATGATTACAAATCATTTGGCAAACCCAGAGTGCTCTTGAAATTCTTATTTATTGTTAGTTTCAGTTAATATATCTGCTTCCCAAATGACAACATTCAAATCTCGGCTTGCCATTACAGTTCAGATTTACAGGTTTAGCAGTTAACAGCCTTTTGGTCCCCTTCACTGTATATCGAATGTGTGCTTGGGAGGATGGAAGAGTGACAGGCCTGGAGAGTGGAGGAGGAGGGAGGACCCCACTCTGGCTTCCTCAATGATAGGTATCTAAACGCGTCACTGCCTCACCCAAGAGCAGGTGACAAGAGCTTTGCGCCTTGCAGGAAGCCCTGCAGTCCCCTCCAGCCCTGCCCCCCATTTTCCTTTATAATTTTTAGAGACCACAGAGGCTGCTCTTATCCACCCTTAGCCAGCTCTTCCTGCAGGAGGAGATGCTGAACCGGGTTAGGGCTGGAAAAGGATGAGTGAGGCGAGGTAGTGTCACCGTGCTTCCCCTGCTAGCAGCCATAAGGAGAGAGAATCATTTGTGGCACTCTGGGGACAGTTTTGTCACCCTGACAGTAATGCTGTTATGCGCTGGCTTGACACACAGGATGAATCCATAAAGACAGATAAGTAACTGTGAAAGTGGCTGGGGATCAGGCTGAGTGCCACCACTCACCTGCAGTGACAAATAGATAGTCATGAAGGATTGGAAATCCTGCCCAACACGGAGATCTGTCAGCAAGGAGATAGACTGCAACCTTGGTGACACAGGCAGCTGGAGGAGAGTGCGTGTGCGCACGCGCCCCTTGCAGGGAGTGTGAGGAGATGAACTTCAGAGCCTTGTCTGGGAGGGGGTAGGCATACCTCGGAGGCTGCTTGTGTAGGTCCGGGTGGGAGGAGAGGATTTCAACACCCCATGTTTTTTTTTTTTCTTTACGAAGTAGGGCTGTGGGTGCTGCGTGTTTTTATTGGTAAGTTCAGGCACATTTGGTTAAGAAAGCAGTGCTTAGTTTCCATTTTCCCTGGGATTTTTCTCATACCAATAGGGGTCCCCATCTGCAAATCAAATGAATCCAAGTTATGATAGTTGGCAAAATATTACTGCTAAACTGCTGTCAGTGTCACCAGGCAAAGGGCAGGCGGAAGCAGGGGTTCTCGTATTTATCTTTTATGCTACAAAGCTTTGCTGTTTCTGGTTGGGAGTCTGCTTTCCTTCAACGAAAGAAATTCTGAGAGAATCATTAGAGACGACAGGCTCAGTGCGGGACCTGTGTTTCCCGTTCAGGCTTGGGATCCAAACAGCACTGTGTTTTACAGCTTTGAGATCTGTTGTTACCAGGAAGAATATACCATCTTGGTTTTAATTATCCTTGAAGTCATGAAGCCCTGGCTATGTCCTTCATCTTTCTAGAAAGCTATAAAATAGATTTGAAGTGCAAAATAAACCTAAGTGATAAGAGTAAAACCTCCTCGGGTCACTGTCAGGGATTTGGACAGAAGCCTAGAGATTCTTTACCGTCATTCAGAGCTCTTTTCTTTCTTTGCATAGGAAGAGTTTTGATCCCAGATATAAGCATCAGATTAGGGATCCAAATGTTTCAGAGAGGATGGGTCCTGGGTCTTCAGCGCAATTTAGCAGGAGATAAGAATGGAAGCAAACTAATGTTCAAGCATCTCTTTCTCTAACTTGGGATTGCTCGCATTAATAAGATGGGTGGATGCAGAGTGCGGAGTCTCCTCTATCAAAGTCCTTGTTCTGTTCAAATATTATTATAAATTATTTTTTAAAAGAAACTATAGTAAAAAGCTTTTTTTTCCCTAAACGAGTCCTCTTGTCCTATTCTTTTGCTATCGCTTTTGCTACCTATCCTTATCATAGACGGAAATGCACTTAATCTATATCAACTATGTATATCCTGCTGATTTTACTTGTAGGAGCTTAACAGACAGTGCTTGTGTTTCTGGAACTTGGATTCCTCAAAAATGCTTCCACATAGCTTAAACTGCGACTACTAGTCCAGCTTCTACTTGAGTGCTGTATATCTAAACATTTATTCTGCTGTCTAGGCAAGCCCTTGCAACCAGATATTTCTTTAGAAAACCCTGGGGTCTATTTGTTGGTTTTAAGCTTCTTTCTTTGAGTTGATCATTTTTGGAGGCTGAGAATATTTTAAAGCAATTCAGCTATAATGAAAACATTATTTTTTTGACCCTGGGTTCTTAGTTTGACATGTTTTGACCCTCTCATTCTAACCATGATTTAAATTCTGAATTTCAGGAAGCCTTATTAAAGATGTCAATTTGTGCACCAGAATGGTAAATGTTCCTGTGAACTTTGACTCCTAAAGGAAACTCTATTTGAAAAGAATAAAAGATTTTCTTGATAAATATGTTCCTCGTTTTGGGCTAATGCTTTCAGTCTGGATGCTGGAATGGGAAGGGCTACGCCCTTGCCTGACCCCACTTGCTCCTTTGTTCCGTGATCAACACTCTTTTACAACCCACAGCATTAGATTTTTATTTTGCCAAGAACACTTTTGTAATGGGATATAAATCTCCCAGTGTGCACCTGATTAAATAGGCCTGTACGTGAATTAAAAAAGAAGGTGAGCCACTTACCATCATGGGGTGGCAGGCAAGCATTGCCAGATAACCAGAGCCCTGGAGACTGGAGGGAGCTCCGTGGCTGTTTTTATTAACTTGGGACCTAAGGTCATGCTGCTTCATGGGGCCTTTGCCATGATATGCAAGTCAGGGGCCTTTCCTGGCTGCAGACCTCCTCACTCTGATTTTGAAGGATTCTCCTAGAAGTAGTCCAGCCCCTCTCCGCCTGTCCTCGCTGGTTAGCCACCATGGGGCACCAAGGCAAGGGCACTGAAGGGAAAGATGGCCGACTTGTGCCAACACCTATCACAGTCACTCTTTCTGTTGTCCTGCTCATTTGCTATGCTTCTGTGTCTATGCCAACCTGGGGGGCAGGACCCCAAATACCAGAATTTGTTAATAAAAAGGGTTAAATGATGCTTATTCCCTCCGTTTGAGCCCCAGACCCAGCTTCTGAATGGGAATGCTTTAGGAGAGAAATTTCTTCTAGAAAGTTTCATTTATCTTGTCATTGATCTTTTGATCGTCACTAAGTAAAACTATTCACAGAGAAAACAGGGCCATCTTTTGTATCTTTCCAGGAATAGGAAAATTATGTTGGTAATAAGATAAAAATTTTCAAAACCTGACGCACCCAGCCCATTCTTTGGGGTCGTGGCATCATACCCATTAATATTTAGGATGATCTGTCTCCTTCAAGTCTTTTTCCCATCCCCTCTGGCCCACGTGACTTTGAGGACTTTGGTATATGTGGAACACCTATTTAATTAACTTACACCGTAAAGCTCTTCGGAATATAGTGACCACTTTTGCACACAGTATTCCTCTTGATCATCAAAACAAAGTGAGGTCAGCAAGGAAGATATTACCAGCCCTGCTTGATCATGGGAAACCAGGTTCTGAAGTGTCACACAGTATGTGGCTGGATTGGTACGATCCCAAGACTCTTTTTTTTAAGTTGTAGTTGGACACAATACCTTTATTTTATTTATATTTATGTGGTGCTGAGCTTTGAACTCAGTGCCTTGCATGTGCTAGGCGAGTGCTCTACTTCTGAACCACAACCCCAGCCCCCCTAGGAGACTTTTATGAGCATTATTTCCTTCAGTCCTTAACAATAGACCATGCAGTAGGTAGGACAGGTGATAAAGTCCCAGTTTGCACCTGAGAATGATGAAGCACAGGGCTAACTAACTCTTTTCGGGACATGGCAGCTGACAATGACATGCTGAGAACATATCCGAGACCTTCTGACTCTTAGACCAACACCCTTTCCATTACGCTGGGATTAGCTCCACAATCATGAAAATCTCAAGAACAAAGCTAATCTTAAGTCTCCGTGTAGCTTCACCCTTAATATGATTCCAGATTCCCATGTCAATCAAAGCTGCAGTTCCCTGGGGGAGATCCCAGGAGGGGAAAGTCTCCTTTGGCTGACTGTTCAGATGAGGCGGGGGAGGGCTTAGCCTGCGCCTTAGTATGTTCTCACCAGCTGGTTGGCATGGGAGGTGCTGACAGTCTGGACCTAGATTCTGGTGCTCCTTGTTTTCTGCTGACTCATGCCCTGGGTGTCTGCACAGTGTATGGCTGTAACATAAAGATGCAATGGAGGAAGAGCTGGGGGCTAGCACAAAAAGGGTTCCTGTCAGTGGGGATGGGAGCAAGAGTGCAACCATGCCTCATAGCAAACACCGAAGTCATGAGTCTGTGCTGTAGAAACCTCAGTCTCTGCAGCCCGGGCTTGGATCACAGGGGAAGTTACTGCGCAGCCGAGTGTGCTGCGTTTGCAAAGGTCAGGCTTTAATTACATGCACAGTTAAATGGAAATACTGTAGAGAGGTCACACTCATATTTCTTTGGCCTTCATTAATGTTATTGCGCTGTCACTTTCTCTCTCCTTGGGTTTGTAAATGAAAGTTCCTTTAGTACATTTAAAAGGATTATTTATTTTTAATTGTTTTACCTCTGAAGGGAGAGGTTACTCATTTTTTTAGTAGATTAAAAAAAAAACTTTGCCTGTGCATTTCTTGTTAATTTATTTCAAACCTTGTGCTTTTATAGTCTTATCTACTAATGCTTTTGATTAAAACACAAGCAAAAACCAGTCAACATGAACAGGTTGAATACCACATCTGTGCAGAAGATAGCAGCTCACTTATTTATGGCTCAAAGAAATGGAGCCTAAATTAAGCTAGCTATTGCTGGAGAGTGGATAAGCGGCCATTATGAATTATCCTTAATTATAGCGATTTCCTAAACTAATAAACCTGCTAAATCTTTATTGCAAAGGTTAGTTTACGCAGTGCATATAAAATCCGCATGTGCTCCGCATCAGCCACCAGCTGTCTGACAGTGTGTTGCTATTTCAGTGAGTGTTCACATAAATTTTATGTTGGTTATATTAACAGTCAGTCCATATCACTACCCACAGATGCCAGTAGACATAAAAATTGCTCTCTAGTGAGCCTAAATATCCCTAGAAGCTAGTTGTGTCTAATGTTCCATGTAGTATTTGTACGTGAAAGCACCAGATTGGAGGGTTATTTACAGATGAATATTTCAATCCAGTTAGTTCATATAGGCCTACTTAGCCTTCTTTGCTGGTTTATTTGTATGCTAAATAATTCACCAAAGGTTCCTGTTTACTTTCTATAGTAGTTTCTATGAAATGCAAACAAGGGAGCCAACTTTGGGTGTTCAAAAGGCTAAGCAGCTCTGTGTTTAAATGCAGGTCAGAGCTGCAGCAGACGCAGTCTTGCCACCGGCTGTCACTCAGTTTTACACATTCCTCCAGTTCCCCCACCACCCTTCCTCCTGCAGATATAACTGAAGCTTGCTGCTTTCATAGGCATTTTTGGCTGGACTGTCTTTTTTTTTTTTTTTTTCTTCTCTCTCTAAATTTATCTTTCTCAATACCTGCCTGGTGTGTGCCTCGTCCAGCTTGCACAATTAACCCCAGCAGCAAGGAACACATCTTTGGCTTGGAGATGCTTCCCCATAGTCCTCTGGTCTAACAAGAGCAGGTCAATCCTCTGCTATCTGAATGCCCTTGTTCTTTTCTTCTTCTTCTTCTTCTTTTTTCTCTCTCTCTCACTTTCTTCTTTTTCTTTTTCTTTCATTTCTCTCCCATCATTTTGTTCTGGTGAATTTCCAGATCTTGAGATTGGAAAGGATAACAAAGAGGGCCTTTCTTCCCCCCCCCCATTTGGAAGCTAATCCTGCCTCTGTCACCCAGAAGGACAGAGGGACACAGTCCATCTCTAAAGGATGCAGCCTTTGGTGGCCCTTAGAGTAAATGTCCACCCAGGGATGGGAAGGATCCTTGTTTTCTAGCAGAGTGACAGTTACCTTGCCTGTTCAGATGTTCCTATGGGTCCTTTCATGTGTGAAAAATAACTCTCTGCCCCCACATTTTCCAAATGTTTATTATCCTAAACATTTACTCCCAAAGAGATTGGAAAACAGCCTTCTTCATTTTCAGCCAGGCACTGCCAAGATCAGGAGAGAGTTCAATAGCAGTGCTAACTTTTTATTTAATAATATTGATTTTATCATTTTTACTACTTACAGTGGGGATTGGTCGGCTGATAGTTATTTGACCTCCCTTTGTGCATGGCTGTGGAGTGCTTCGTTAGAGCTATTGACATATATCTCTCTTCCCCCCGCTTCTTCCAGCAGCCCATCTCGGCAAATAATATTGAGATGCAGTAACTGTTCCCTGATATTGATTTCAGATTGTGTTCATCACACCCTTCCCAGGGCCAGGCAAAGAGCAGGAGCCCTAGTTTTGCAAACCCTTTACTGCTGCAGGCTGAAGCATCATTTCCATCTTTCAAGCAAGAATACCAACCATGGATGCCCCCCGCCCCACGCACACACAGATTACCGAGAAAATGAAAGCATTTTATGATTATTTTCACACGTACATAATTAAATTGATCTCTTACGATTTACGTCAGGCTTGTTCTTTTCTTTTCTGTTTTAAAGGAATGCTACATTGGTGGCTCCCTGAGCTGGTAGGAAGAACTCTGATTGCATTTGAATCTTCTGGGATTCAGGGTTTGGCACACTCAGGCAGACCCAGGGCCTCTTTGACCTTCAGGTCTCAGCCATCTGAGGCTGTTCTCACCACCTGGGCCTGAAAAGTTCCATGTTTGCCTCCGTGGAGTCAGATGGAATGGAAGGGTGTTTAAAAGAACCGGCTTTTAACATTTAGGGAACGACCTACCTAACCCAGTGATTGCAGGCTGGATATTTGTCTGTGGGAAGAACATGATATGGTGTTACATATTCATTGAGAAAAACATCAAAACATCCCAATAATAATGGAAATTTTAAGTGACATAGGGAAAAAAAAAGTCCTTAGAGAATCAGCACCTAGATCTATTATGTCTGGATGGTGAAATGGCAGGCTATTTATATTTTCTCCGTGGGCATTTCCACGTTTTGTAAAATTTCCTTTATAATTAGAAAGAGAACCCTACTTATGAGTGTTATTTTTGAAAATGGAAAGCTGAACAGAAGGATTGGAACTCCAAGGATCTCTGTCCACCAGAGTGAATGCATTAGCCAGGGTGGAAATTGACTCACTGGCCATGCTAATCTCTGCCCCGAGGGACATGGGGCAGACTTCACTCCTATCACTGCGCACCTGCCAGTTTTCATTTTGTGAATCCAGTGGGAATCACACCAGCCTTTGCCACTGAAGCAAAAGTACAAAATGGTCAGGAAAAGGGGGCTTTGGAATCTGATGAGCCTGGGTGTGATTCTTGATTCTTTCTCTTGCAGCTGTGACTTTGAGCCAGTGACTTAACTTTCTCTGGGCCTCAGTCTCTTCATCTGGAAGTTGGGTTCTTGGGAGGATTAAATGAGATAGTATATGTAAACTCTTATCATAGTGCCTGGCATCTAGTAAGCAGTCATAAATGGTAATTGGCATTCTAGCCTCTGTGCAGCCATTTCTTCCTCATACCAGAGCTATAAATGGGAATTATCATAACAAGTCCACAGAAGGTTTGTTTTTTGAGCCTTAAGCTCAAGTGAAACTCAATTAAGAAGTTAAGATCTATCTAGTGACTAATATATATATATATATGTGTGTGTGTGTGTGTGTGTGTGTGTGTGTGTGTGTATCAGATTTTTCTGGTTTATATAGCATTCAGTTAAGAAGTTAAGATCTATCTAATGACTGTGTGTGTGTATCAGATTTTTCTGGTTTATATAGCATTCAGTTAAGAAGTTAAGATCTATCTAATGACTGTGTGTGTGTGTGTGTGTGTGTGTGTGTGTCAGATTTTTCTGGTTTATATAGCAATCAGTTAAGAAGTTAAGATCTATCTAATGACTGTGTGTGTGTGTGTGTATCAGATTTTTCTGGTTTATATAGCATTCAGTTAGGAAGTTAAGATCTATCTAAAGACTGTGTGTGTGTGTATCAGATTTTTCTGGTTATATAGCAGTCTTTGATTTGAAGCACTTCATTTTAAAATATATATCTAGAGACTTATTTTTATACTTTTGGAGGATTTTAAATGGATAAATATATGTGTCTTTATTCATGGTTGTGAAAATATTATGGCCAGGCTTGGTTCTTCAACACAGAATGACACACACACTCCCCTCCTATCCAAGACATAATTCCAGAAAGATACCAGAAACCTAACAGGAATCCTTAGATGATCATCTCATTTTGGCCAGAGTCCGTTTTGCTGTTCTCGAGCCTTTCTCGTTTGCAGGGGCAGAAACACTCTTCAATGCCACAGCTAGTGTGGAATCCCCCCCAGGCAGCCATCTTCAAGGCCGAAAGCAGAGTATCAAAAGCAGCTAAATTAGAGACTTTACACAGTTGCTGGAACCTGCTTAATGAGAGACAGCGAGCATTTTGCAGGCTACTGAACTTGTGAAATGTGACAGTCCAAGCAAATGAAATCATGGTACCTTTCATTGTAGTTTAATTGGACTCAAAGTCGGCAAGAGGGGCTGTCAAAACTGTACGCACGAGACGGACAGGAGTCGGACAACAGCGCTCAGCCTCCACAGCACGTCTCACCACTGTGCAGATGCCACGCCTGCTCTCCAGCCCAGCCCTTTCGGCCCAGAGAGACAGAGAACTGCAGCGAACAAAAGCAGAGATTCTAAGGCAGGCCTGGCGCTGGCATTGTGAATGGCATAGCTGTCACCCGAGTTCCACGTTTGAAGTAGCTCAGCCTCGTGGCAGCCAGTACAGGCCAATTTATTTTAAAGAGGCGAAAAGAAGTGAAACAAACTTAGGCCCTCTCTTCTGCCTGTTAGGGTGTCAAGATATCCATGTCAAAGAGTCCTGTTAACAGAAGGCTGAGGATGAGTTGAGCATAAACACTAACAAGAGAAAAGCTAAGCACGGGCTTCCTGTGGAGTGGAGCTAAGTGGGAATCCCAGTCGAGGAACCCAAAAAGCAGAAAATTACCATAGCTGTCAGGAGTGGGACCAAGACCCTGTCAGACAACAGTAAGGAAATGGAAATTGCAAGGGAAAGGTGAGTTTTGAAGGGGGGATGATGTTCAGAAGCAGATCTCTTAAGGATGTGCATGTCTGGAAGTTAGGGGGCCCTTGGAAGGTTCAGGAAGGTCTCTGGGTTTCCTTGTTTTGCTCCCGTTTCATTTGAATTCTCCAGGTTGGAACTGACTCTATATAATCTCAGCCTCTTTCAATCTAACCATCCCATCCCGCCTGACCGCTTGAGTCCTACTTTTACTGTCATTATGGCTTTAGGTTTAACCAGTAAGGCTAAAAGAGTGGACAAATTGGGTGCCTGCATGTAACAGGCCATCCTGGACATTGATTTTTGAAGGTTCATTAGATAAATGCTGACATCACAGATTGATGTCTCTTTAAACCAGTACCTCGTGCAGGACTGTCTAGGGAATCAAAAATATTGATGTAACATGTTTGAGCAGAAGGCCCACTGGAGAATCCCCTGTCTAAATGGGCTCCATCAATCTAGGCTTTCTTTAATTATTCTAATTCTGTGCATCTCATTGGAAGGAGAGTTTGTCTGCTGAACCAGCTTTTGGGGGGGATGCTGCCCCTGCTTTAGGAGCTAAGGAAGGCCAAAGGAAGTGCCCACGTCTATTTTTCACCACTGTTTTGAGCTGCTGTTTAGTAATTAAAATTTTTGATCATAGACTAATTTTCCCTTACAGTGTGGCCATGCAATTGACAAGGGACTGATTAATGGGCCGACCCTGGGGCCAGGAGGCTGCTGGGTTGCTCTCTCGTGGAAGGCATGCTGGCAAAATAAAGTTGATGGTTTTGTTTGTGTTTAACCCTTCACCTTGGCACTATCAATAGATTGAAGACATCATTTGTATCTGCAAGTGTTTCTTTAATTAAGACCTTCTAAAAATCTTTCCTATTGATTCATTCCATTATCCTATTGATTAACTGCAGTGGATCATGTACTTGGTCTGCAGTGGAAGACAGCATTCTCCTCCGTCTGTCATGACTGCAGATGCAAACCACAGGCAGCCGGCAGCCAGCGCCCAGGGCTGCCACAAGTGTCTGGCGTTCTAATGAGGCATCCGTGTGGCTCACCAAGCACCACAGAGAAAGCCAGTTGCTTCCTGATGGAGGGGGGGCCAAGCAGAAAGTATTTCCTCCAGCTGTTTATGTGGCAGCCACTTAACATAGCTAGAGATCCAGTCCGGGGGTACTGGAAGTCTTGAGTTGGGGAAGGGGAAGGACTTCGCTCTCCATCAGATTTTGAAAACTTTAGACTTGGAAAGCCAGATGAGGTGGTGCATACCTGTAATTTCAGTGACTCAGGAGGCTGAGGCCGGAGGATCACAATTTGGAGGACAGTGTTGGCAACTTAATGAGACCCTGGCTCAAAATAAAAAATAAAAAGGGGCTTAGTGTGGTGGTGAACACCTGTAATCCCAGTGGCTCAGGTGGCTGAGGCAGGAGGATCACAAGTTCAAAGCCAGCCTCAGCAACTTACTAAGGCCCTAAGCAACTCAGCAAAACCCTGTCTCTAAAATATGTTTTTAAGGGGCTGGGGATGTGGCTCAGTGGTTAAGCACCTTTGAGTTCAATCCATAGCACCCACTACCACCACCACCAGAAAAAGGAAAGAGAACTTTGAGCTTTGAAAGAAAAGTCCACTCAGAACTCCAGGTGGCACGGCCTGGCTGGAAGGCCAGCTGTTCATTGTGATTTCCCCAGGCGACAGCTTCACACCCTTCCCTCCTCCCCCACCAACCCCCCACCAGGCTCAAGGAGGGCCACACGGGCTTCCTATTTTAGGCTCTTCCCTCTGACAAGTCCAAAAAGAAGAACTAACTTTTTTTTTTTCCTGCCACTGGACATGCATCTGAATCGTCCCCTGGTATCAACAATGAAAAATCCTGTGGCTAGACTAGTTCTTGAACTTGATGTTTTGAAATAGTCTTGATATTGGTAGTCACAAAGATTATCCTCTTTGGAATTTGAGAAGGACTTTATAAGGCTGTGGCTTCTGGGATATACGAGATCAAATGAGATAAGGCACAAATTGGATAAAAACAGTGCGTGGTAGGTACTTAATCACCAAACCAATAATTGCTGGCCCCCCAGAGATTCACTTTTCTTCCTCTCAGACATCTCCTAGTACTTCTCCCTTTCATTCTCTGCCTCCTCATCTTTCAAGTAGACCAGAGATGGCCTTCTCAAGGGTTGGGGCACCTTTGTTCCCACATGGAATGCAGAAGAAAGAGAAAATATAGAAGCCATAATGCAGAATAAGAGGCAGATTAAGCTAAGAAGTATGATGTCTCTCTGCTCTCTTATTTTTTGGTACTGGAGATTGAACCCAAGGGTGCTTAACCACTGAACTACATCCCCAGCCATTTTTAATTTCTGAAATTTTGAGACAGGTTCTCTCTAAGTTGCCTAGGGCCTCACTAAATTGCTGAGGCTGACCTCCAACTTACAATCCTCCTGCTTCAGCCTCCTGAGCCACTGGGATTGCAAGTAATGTGCCATCATTCTCAGTGAAAAGCTCTCAAACTGAAACATCTCACTAAGCAAGGTCATAGTGGTCTTCTTCAAGGTTTTTAGTAGTGTGTGTGGTCCCCAAGTTGATACCAGTGGCTTCTTTGTAGTCCCTGAGAGAGGAAGTCAGAAAGGCGCCCTCTGCCGCGGGTATTTTGGAGTTGAGAACGTGTGGGGCATGAAAGCTGGCGGTTGCTGGGATGAGCTCTTTTTTGATCTGCTGATCTGTGCTTCTCCTATTGGCTGTTGTTAATCGCCAATTGTTTGCACTGAACCCAGAGCCGAGTTTTCCTTGGCACTGTTTTGGGTGCCCTCCATCCTGTCCAGAGATTTAACATTGGATAGTAAACAAAGTTATTGTCCCAGGCTTAGGTGATCATCCTAACCGCCAGTTCCACCCTCGTAAACTTTTTGAAATGCCTTTTCTACATTTCTGTTGAATCTGTTGTTATGAAGTTACCCCCAAACTCTTCTCCAAAAACAGAAGAAACTTAGTTAGATCTGAATAGACTTTTCATAAGGCAAATAAACCATTTAGAAAATATGATAGGAAACATTTTCAAAGCTCAATATTTCTGGACTTGCTTTTTAAATATGTTTTACATTAGCATGTGATCTGCGCTAATTAAAAACATTTCTTGAGAATTCAGAGCTGTATAAAACAGAAAATTCTCCCATCTCCCTACTACCCTGAGACATCACTCAGTATTTAGTGTCTTGTCTGAGTACCTATATACATGCATATAGACCTTTTTTTAAAAAAAATGTTTTTAGTTGTGGTTGAACATTTATTTATTTATTTTTATGTGGTGCTAAGTACCTTGCACATGCTAGATGAGCACTCTACTGCTGAGCCACGACCCCAGCCACTGCATATATACTTTTTACAACAAAATTGGGATCATAGTATTTTATAACTTGCCTCTTTTTACTCACTGTAGCATGAACAGTTTTTCATATCATGTTCATTGGGAACATGGTTGCTAATGGAAACAAGAATACTCTTTTATTTATTTAAGTTTTCTTTTGTTGTTGGACATTGGGTTGTTTTCTGTTTTTCTTTTTTTTTTCTCTATCATATAAAATGCTGTGATAAGTATGCTTGTCCACAATTTTTGTGTGATTCTTTATCATCTTAGGATAAATTCCTAGAAATTGAGTGACTAAGTTAAAGAGTTAAACATTCTTAAAGCTTTTGATACATGATGCCAAAATGTCCTTCTAAAAGGTGGAACCCTGCACATAAGCCCCCCTTGAAGCCCATGAGCATCCCTGTTCCCTGTACCTGGACCACTTCACGGAAAGTGTGTGTGTGAATTTGTAAACTATCTCATTCTGGTAGACTAGAAAATCAGCATCTCATTGATTTAATCTTTTGATATTCATGAGGTAGAAGTTATTTTCTTACATTGATAATATCCATATTTCTTCTTTTGTGAAATGTTTGTTCGTGTCTTCTGCCCATTTTTAATGGAATGTGTGATTTTTTTCTAATTAATTTAAAGTTATTTTTCTTTTTAATTAAGAATTGTAACTCTTTTCATAGATAATCAGATTAGATTGTTACAGGTAATGAGATTGGATTTTTCATGTAGACATTAGTTATAGTTGGAATATCTGCTGATAATGGAAATATTATTAATGTTCTTTTTACTTTTTTAAAAAAAATGGCTCTTTTGCCCCTGATAAAGAAGATATATGAAAAAGAATCTGACAGTGTCAATCCAACTCGGGTTAACTATCCCAGGACACTACCAGCATTTTATTACAGTTGTCAAGGAAAAAAAAAACTCAACAATTTTATTGTTTTGATTATTGAGATCTAGCCACAGATCAACTGAGCAATTAAAATCTCTAAATAACATTCTCCGAATTGTCAAACAAAGGACTAGTTCCCAGTGGAAAGGACTTTTTTTTTAAAAGAAGATAGTTTTCTCTGTAATGCCTATGCCAGTAAATGGTTGCACTAATTGGAATATACAGAAATATTCCACCAGTTTAACAATGCATGACATCCTAATAAGATCGTGATGACAAGCTTCTCTTTTTATGAAAGGTGATGTTACTGTGTGCTTCTGATATACATGGGCTCATGTGTCTTCTCATGACATGTTATAAATGAAATTTTTAAAAGAAATTAATCTGCCCTACTAAATCTTTCCTGTATATGAAATTATTTTTAAAAAACACAGGACAACAGCATATTGACTTGTTTTTGTTTACAGTTCTTGGATAATATATTTTAAGGACTCTTGGAATGGAGTGCAATGGATCACAATTAAATGCATATTAAAGTGCTCGTCTCAAATCCCCCTAAGCTGCCACTAGAATGTGTGAGGACAGATTCCCCCTCTTCCTGCAGCTCAGGTGGCTGGCTGAGTGCAGGCTAGGGATGGTTAATGACAATCTCCCAAGACAAGCAGGACTTAACATCAATATCCCTCTCCCTGATAATCTATAGACTCTGGAGGTGGTGAGCTCTGGCAGGGTTTTGATGATTTTATGATGGCTTGTGTATATTTACAGTGTGTTTAAAATACTCTTTTTAATTATCATTTGAGTGACAAAGCTTAATCTTTCGATCTTTATCTGCACCTCCCGGTGATGTATGTTTGTTAGGTAACTCCAAGGAGGAAATTTAGCAAAGCCAGAGCTTTATGCCAGTAATAAGACTGAGGAGTCAATAGACAACGAACCTGCCTTTTTCCTCTTGATGAGAATAAAGGAGTCATCCACTGGAGACAATCTGCCCAGGTAGTGAAGATTTTTCAGAGCAATATTCTAGAAACATGTAGTTGTTCTACAGAAATGGGCAACATTTGAATTCCACAAAGCAAGTGTGTATGGAAAAGAATTGCAGGAAACCAACTGAATACTGTTTTTCTAATGCACTGATATGTACCCCCCATTGAGACTGCCTATGACAGCTTGTCTTTTATATTTTGTTTACACATATGTATTATTCACACAATGCGTTTATGCATATATGCGTGTGTAGACATATAGACTACAAATGTATGTGTGATGTCCACGTGAATTACCCTGTGGTGTTAAGCAGTGTGTGTGATTGAATGCTGATGCTCTGTTAGATTTTAGGGACTAAATAAACAGGATGCAATCATCATCTTCACCCCTCAAAGTCATAATTTAAAATATTCCCCTAGTATGATTTCATTTGAAAAGGAGTGAAGGCCAGGATTATTTCTTTCTCCAAATGAGTAAAGGCATCTGTATTGATAAATGCTTAGGATTTAGAATTAAATATTGAACTCTGGCTTGATTCTTCAGAATGATGAAGCATAACCACTACTCTTTTTGAAAGCTCTTGTTTCTTTTAGTAATGGGTCAAATTTTTAAGCGAAAGCAGAGGAAAACAACTTGGTTAACTGGCCTATGTGATGATTTGACATATGTGATTAACTGACCAAGTTAAATCATTATTATCATTGTCATATATAAAGGGACTCCAGGCTAAGACTGCTCTCAAAGAAATCTTAAAAATCATGGATTGATTTGCAGATTTAGTGGGATATTAAAAGCTGATGTTGTGCCTGAGTAAGATAAGCATTCTATATTAGACTGTACTGGAGAAAGCCATCACGTGGCCTTGAGATTTTATTGACAGCTCAGAACTGGAGACCATAAATTCTGCTGTCAGGCAATATACTGTCCTAAGAAATGGACATCCTGAAGGCTGAAGCTGCCTTTGGGAGCACAACAGATGCAGTGTGGAGTCCAGGGAAGCATTAAACCAGACCAAGCCCCACACCTGCACAGTCGCCTTTCTTTCTTTTTCTTTTTTTTTTTTAAAGCTTGTATTGGTAAGCCTTGGTTGTCATTTGTAACACATCCATTCCCTTGAGCATTTTTTTTCTCTAGCACCTGTGAATCACACCTCAGGCTAAGTATTCAACCCTGCCCCCTCCCCCACCAAGCCATGACATCAAAATGATGATTGTCATATGATGGCTAGTTAGAGATGTAGGCACCAACAGGACAATATGGAGCTTGAGCCAAGAGTTGAGCTGGACAGGAAAGGAGGCTTATTGAGCCTCCACAGCCAAGCAGGTAGGTGTCCAGATTCAGAACAATCAAATTGTTGAGAATAAAGGAAGTGAAAGAAGCAGGTAGCAAGGGTGCAGCCAGGTGAGGCTCCGGTATGTGCAGTGAGCAGGGAGGAAGAGGCAGACAGACTGTAGGTCACGATGGACCAAGAATCCCACAGGCTTCAGAAACCCAGACTAGAATGTCTTCATGAGAAAACGCAGAAATCAATGAAGAGACGAGCCCTTAAGAGACGGACGTCCCAGGGAATGGGCAGTAGCCGAAACGCTCCCTACCAGCTTCCACGTCCCTTCCCCTCTGTGCACAGCAACAGAGTGGGCTGTCTGTGGGAGAGTTCTAGATCATAACGAACCGAGAATCAGGGTGCTCTCTTATTATCACCATTCACCATCGATGAAAAATAATATTAGGGATGGAATACTTCTCCCTAAAAAAATCTTTTTTTGATCTTAGTTCTAAATAATTTCTAAAGTTACTCCTGAAGTTTGCTAATATGCTTTACTTATATGTGTGTGTGTGTGTGTTTGTGTACTGCTTCACATACACATATAGGCTTCAAAGTAGCACATTGTAGTAACATCTTCTAACGTAGGTTGTGTGTATACAGATGTTAAATCAGAGAATTCTCCGTTGTACTGTGAGCTGTCACACCAGAGTCAGCTACACACATCCTCTCAGGAGTTGAGTTCATTACCACTAGGAATCTTTCACACTCACTTCAGGTATAGTTCATGTCTCCAACGACTCCGGAACCACATTTCCCTCCATCTAACCTGTATAGTCAGAATAAACGGCAATAGTGATGTAGATGAAGATGTCATATCACGTGACTACGGAGAAACTGCTTACTAACTACTGAGTGTAATATTTTCATTTGGTAAATGAAAACTTAGTGTCCTTCATTTGCTTTAAAACTAAAGACTATTTTTTAGAAAGATTATTAATATTATATGATGGTTACTGAAAATAATCTTGTTGTAAGGAAGAGAGGAATATTAAAAAACATCTGTCCAGCTGTCAGACACACGGGGTATGTCCTTAGGGGTGGAGTAGCACTTAGCATGCCTCTTGACTTCAGCCTGCCCCGATTGTCAATGATAATGAGGTGACACAGGCACAGGACGGCCTGACTGAGAATGACACTGGATTCTGAACTTTACAGGCCGCTGTTTTCCCGTGTTCTCTGTGTCTGAACTGGCCTAAGAGTGAGTCAGGGCAGAAGCCACAGAAGGAAGTATATAAGCAGATTTTACTACTGTTAAGGAGTGGCCTCAAGTGGCAGGCAGATGCCAGCCCAGGGACTGCCATGGGGTGGGGGGATACTATGCCAAGGCAGCTACAGGGCCCTGAGCTAAAATTCAGAAAGCAAGATGGCAGGATTGCAGAAGAAGCCAGATGAACAAGCAAAGGATCGCTGAGGGCGACACTAAACAGGCTGGCTCAGTGGCGAGCAGGACCCGGTAAGATGAAGCCAGCCAAGCAGAGAGGTGGGACCCCTTTCCCATTGGAGCCTGTGTGTCCCATCTGAAAAAGGCAGCTGCGACTCAGCTCTGGCCGCCTGTGGTCATGGGGGAATTTTGGCCCAGAAGAAAAGATCTTCCCACTTTTCAGATGAAGTAAAAAATCTAGATTTTTGAGTGAAATCTCTGGGGTTTTTTTTTCTTTTTTTTAAATTTTTCTTCTTTTAGTAACAAATCGACTTTTTTTTTTTAATTGTGAGAGTTAATAGTTTGAGCCATAATAAATGTCTATAGCTAAATGTGGCTCCTAAGCCACCATTTTGTCATCTGTACCAGATCCTTAAACTGTTCCAGTTTAAATTGTTGGTGGCTCTCAGGCTTTTATGCTTTGGTACATTAGAGAGGGCTAATAATCAGACTTATGGGAAGAGCAGAAGTATTTCTGAATATTAAAAGACAGTGATATAATGACTGTCACAAAAACAATCACAACTTGCAGTCACCCAGCTCTGGGGAAGTTTTTATACTTGTAATAATGGCTGTCATTGATGGAGCTAGTTTGGAAGTGCCAGGCCTTGTGCTGTACACTTCACATTCATGACGCCATTGAATCCTCTCAGTAGCTCTATGGGTTAGATATTTGTGACCTCATTTACAGATAGGGAAGCTTCACAGGGTTTCATAATTTTCCCACGTTTAGTCACACAATCAAGATTTCCAACCCAGGGCTCTCTTGGACTCCAGGGCTCAGGGTCTCAAACACTGAGACGAATCTGCCAGGTAGGGGGCTCTGTCAGCTGCACCAAGAAACCACAAGCTGGACGGCCTTGAATATCAGTCTGAAGGACCCCACAATCCAAGAGCCACGGCAGCTGCCCCAGAAACACCAAGATGAACAGGCTCCTTTTGCTACCTGGAGGGTAATTATTTCAACATCAGAGCTGGTCATTACTGTTGTCCTGTTATGGGAAACTCTCTTTAGCAAAACCCCTGGGAAGAGGGCTGACTTCTGTGCAGTTTGGCCTGGAGCGTTCACGTCAGTGCCCTGCTCCTGGAAAAGTATACTTTGACTTATGCATTGCTTGTTCAATAGACCACAAAAGTCAACATCCCTCTGGAAGAACAGCTTGTGCTCAGAGGTGTCACAGGCTTCGGAAGATCCTGTTAAGGCCGGATGTAGTGTGGAGCAGAGCCTGTCTCCTAAGTATCATGCTAGTGTTTCAAAAAGCTTCAGAGACTGCCTCCATGCTTTTACCCAAAGAGTTCAGTGTTTTTGTTTTTGGTTTTGGTTTCTCATTTGCTTTTCAGATTTGGAAGAACATCAACATTTTTTTTTCCAACCAAAGAATGTGTCCCTTGTCCCTGGGTATAGCAAAGCTACAGAGAAGCCAACTGACTGAGGAGAGAGAGAAGAGGTGACTGACAGAAGTCAGGGTGGATGGGAAGGAGATGAAGAAGAGGAACTTGTGGTTCAGTCCTACCCTCTCCAAAGGAGGCAATTAGATATGAGATATTAGACAATTTTCTCACTGTATCCGCATTCCATTTTTCACAAACCCCATGTCAAGTCCCCAGCTTTCCTTGTCCTCCAGCCCAATCCAGTTGGGCTTGTGTGGGTAGCTGAGCCAGCCATGCAGGTATTGGCATGGAAGACAGAAGTGAAATCCAGTCTGACACCCGATTAGGACACATTCTTGAGTGGCTATGTGGCTCCAGAGTATCTGACAGTCCCCATTGGCTGCCTCTTATGGACAGTGTATCAAAATAAGCACTGACCATGTTTAGTCCGTGCCAAGCCCTTGTGTCATAGCCAAAGAGGAATCAGATTTGAAACAAAACTAACAAGCACTATAAATCATTAAATGCTCCCAAACACTGAGGCATTGTTGGGAGATTATGCTGCACGTAGGACGAGCAGGAGGCATCTAATCAGAAACTCAAAATGAACAGCCTCGTGGAACAGATGGGCAAAGCCTATGGACTCTCCTTCCTTCATGGAGGAGGGACCATTATTTAAATTTATATACAGTAGAAGCCACTGGAACCCCATGCTGATGATTAAATCTGAATGATCACAACATCCGGATGCTTTAAAAAGTGACCTTCTCAAATCAGACGTGAACAGAGATGCCATGTGGCCCTGGCCAAGGGCACTGTGAGTTTGTTCTGTAGGCCTTTTCCTCCTAGTGCCTCTCAGTGGAGCACGTAGAAAATCAATCTGACTTCCACTAGCATCTACCTGCCCCTTCAGACTGGGGGGAATTTAGTCTTCTACCCTTCTTAAACTCTGCTGACCACCACCCTGTTTATTCAAGAAATTACTTCAATAAGATTCCTCTATCTAATTCACCATTAAGGGCCCTGAGAAGTATGTATCAAATAATGGGACATGGTGGCTTTTGTGAGATTCAGCTTGAATTCATTTTAAATCAAGGATGCTATACTCCTCCTAAGCTGTTCAACTTCCTCCTGTAAATCTGTCAAAAGCAGACCACCATATACTTCATGCAGTTTTGATCCCAGATCCCTTTGAATCTTGCTCTGGAAGTGGGGACTTGGGAGCAAGGTAAACACTGACACCAACCCCTCCCTTCCTGCAGTTTTATGTTGGAAGCGTGACCTCTAAGAAGTGCCATGAAACCCTAGTTCTGGGGTGTGTGGCTGAGAATTCTGCTATTGGTTATAAGAAGATTAGGGATGTATACTCACAGTGTGTCCCTAATATCACTTTAATGTGCTATATGGGTCACTCATGCTTCATGACTTTGTCTCACCCTTTTGGAACTTACAAACCCCCACAGACTTAAAAAAGAGCCCTCAGGGTTGGCTGATAGTCCACAATGGTGGAATTACAGTGTGATGGGTCAGAGATAATGGCCCAATTTTAGAAATTCTTAAAAGTTCATTTTTTTTATGATAACAAAATTGTGATTTTAAAACTTTCTGAGATAGGCAGGATCATTCTTCATTCCTTTCGGGTCCAAGGACCACAAGAGAAAACCGATAAAAACTGAGAAGAGAAAAGGGGTTGCCATTTGGGGAGAGGATCGTTATTATTATTATTGTTGTTGTTATTATTATTATTACTACTACTACTATTACTACTACAAGGTTTGCCTTCTTGGCTCTCAACTTCAGTGGAAAGTAGAACCCGTCACATGTATGTTTTGTTAATTGTAAAAAAGTAAATACTCTAAAATGTATTTTAAAAATTTCGATTATGTTACAGTGGTTTCTATGTACCATAAATTAGATTTTTATTAAGGGTTTTATTAAATAACTGGTGTTTCACCAACATCTAATTAAATCTTCTATCTAAATTGAACAGAAAATTATGGGGGAAAAGAAAGCATTTGTAGTAGACTTTATTACAGATAAGGCTATTATTTGTTCATCTTAAGAATTTGAGATCAAATTTACAAGCAGCACCCTCATCAAATTTCTTTTCTGGGCTGCTGAGCCCTGGCCCCTTGAAAGCAGCCCATTATCTCCCCCTTCCCCCTTTTTATTATAGTGTCCTGGTTGTTGGCAACACGCCCGCTGTTTAAGGTTACTTTCATTAATTAACCGAAAGTTAATTTCTTTGCAAGCAAAATCTCTGATCTCATTATGTTGTCTTTAAAGCTGAAAGCTTCAGGTTTTCTGGTCTCCTTTGATGACACAATAAAAAGCATGCTCTTTATCTTAAGGGAAACTGTCTCCAGGGTTTAATTTAATAGTCCTTGAAATAGTCACAGCACACCAGGCAGACTACAATAATGTGCCAGTTCAAGAAAGGCTTGGCTTTGTCTGGGTTAGGGAGCCCAGAGAATGTGCCGAGATGGACCACAGCACATCCATCTCCAAGGAAGTTCTGTATTTTGCCTCCTCCTGTCCCATTTTTACCTGAGCCCTGTGTCCCCATCATAGGTCCTATTTGAGAATGACACACACACCAACACCAGTGTCTCGTAGGTGTGCCACTGCCCGCCATCTTATTCTCCAGGGTTTCAGAAGGTTTGATGGCTTGTCTGTCTGTCTTTACTGCACTGAGGAGCTCCCTTGTCCTCTGGTGGGACCCAAGAGGACAATATTGGGTGGTCTAAAGAGCTCAGGGAGTGTGGCAGGCCTGTAGAGGAACCCCAGGCTTTCCTTGCACTGGCTCTGTGTCCTTGGACGTGATATTCAACCTCTCGGGCCCTCAGTCTCCTCATCAGGAAACTTTGAATGATTATATAAAGATACTTAAGTGAGATAAAATGAAATGATTGATTCATCACAGGGACTTAGCACATGTTAGTGCCCTTCCCTTGACAGTCACATTCTAGTCTTTACGGCGTGTGTTTGTAGAGGTGGAATTCATGGTGGAATTTGGGGCTGGCCTGTATACAGATTGCTACACAAAAAAGAAGCAATCTGGGGAGCTGGGCAGATTCCACCGAGTGTACTTGGTGTGGACTCGATGAGTTGGTCTCTGTATTGCCCCAAAGGTTCTTTTATAGACTTGGGGACATGAACTGTGTATTCTCTTTGTCTGTCTGAGTTAGCCTCATTCTCAGTGATGAACTCGTGTTGCTTTTTGGAGCATTAAATTCAGTGAGTTTGCGAGTGGCCAAAATGTCTTTTCAGAACCACCAGGTGTAGGTCACACAGAGGGGACAGAACTCTTCAGGTGGCTGAAGTCTCTGGAGCAATCCAGATACACGGAGAAGCCATTTGTATCCCACTGAGTCCGGTCGTGTTGCACACACAGCTGAGATTGACAGAGTCTGGGGGGAGGGCCCCACGGAGGGGGTAATGGCGTGACCCGACATGCCGCTTCGGATGCCTGCGAGACTGGGGCGGCACTATTTGCATATGTCCCCTGTCCCAGTTCCTGATGAAGGATGCATTGACTCAACTCAGGCAGGTCAAAATCACTTAGGCAGAAAATCCCAGGTCTTGGGAAGAAAAGTCATGTGCCTCTTGGGCCCTTGGCAGGAGTCAAAGGTCTAAGGTAATGTATTGGCAAAGATCCTGTCTGCCTTGCTGCCTCACTGACTGCTTCCCCGGGCTTTTAGGCAGAAATATCGTCAATGCTATTGATTAGTTGATCTGATAATCCAGCAGGCTCCCTGATGTGTTAAATTTCCTACTTTGGGATGACTGTAAGTGTGGGCAGAGGGTAGGCTTCTGCTGGGGGAAGCTCTCTGTGGGCCTTGCTGAGACACTGCTTCTACAGCCAGGTTGCCACAGGCATGACAATTGCAATTCTTCTTTAGGCTGTCACATTTACCCCTCCCCAGACAATTTCCCCTTAGTTAGCCATTTTTTCTAGCCTCAGTTTAGATTTGAAAAAAAAAACGTTCTGTCTTCTTGTGTTGGGCCTTTAGGGCCCCTTGATTTATTGACACGTTTTACATTTATGTGTTTAGAGTTTTGTTTGTTAACTTCCCTTCCTACTGGGAGTGCGTTTCATTTCTAGATCGTCCCTTCCTTCACATGTCCTCCATGGTAAAAATCAAAATTCTCCTTTTCCCTGGTCCTATACCAACCTTCCCTCAGCTAGGACCTCATTTGAAAAGCACATGATGACTTAATTGAAAGGCATGGAATTCCTGAGGTGTAGACATCCAAGAAAAAGTGACCAGGGCAGTAGAATCTTCCAGAAGGAGCAGAGAGATAATAAATAAGCAGTGGGGACAAGCAAGCATTGAAGTTTGTTTCTAGATATTCTGATCTGGAATATCTAGAAACCTAAACACCACTGAATCCCCTCTTTCTTGTTGGTCTCTCATCCCTCCTCCCTCTGCCTTCAGTCTCCGGGCCCCTCAGCCTTGTTGAAAGGGCACAGAGACACCCTTGCAAATCCACACTACCACTTGGACAAATTATGCCTTTAGCTGTTGGGGTCCCCAGTGCCATTTGTCCTACACTCCAGCTTACTGTGCCTGACGTCAATTACATTCTCGGCCTTGGTACAAAGAATGCAGGGTGACTACTCTAATCCCCTTTGCAAAATAATAATAATAACAACAATAAGGCCTCCGGGCAGAGCACGTTAAGCCTAATTCAGATTTTTTAAAAGTGGAAAACAAATCATAAATACCTGAGAGATGAGGTTCATAATGGAAGCCCCAAGAAGCCCTTTAACCTGGGCAAAATCCTATAACACAATTATATACAATTTCACACTTGACTGGAGCTGTTATTTGAGCAAAATAACCATTTTTCTGCTTGCACTAAATGAACCACGAGATCCATGTATCCAGCTGCAGGAAAATGTAGGATTGCTCGTTCAGTCTGCATATAATCAGCGCACTCGATGGCAAGGGCATCGTAGGATCAAAAGAGTTAATAATTGGATCCTGCCCACAGCAACCACACAATTAAGGGCAAGATTAGCAGAGATGAAAAATTTATTGTGGAAATGCAGTGACGGTCTGAAAAACAAAATGATTTCACTGAGCAGTTGTTCCATTGCCATAATCCTAATGATCAACTCTATTACACTAATAATAGCAGAAAAACTAATTGCAGTAAGGACAGGACAAATCTTTTTTAATCTGCGTTGTCATCCCAACTAAGTCCCAACCCATTTGTATTAACCTTTGCTGACAGAGTCACATGACGGACATAATTTCTTATAATTTACCAGCTATAGATCTAACCTTTCTTCATCAAATATTCATAAAGGCAGGATTCTCAATGATTTTCTGTCTCTCTTCATATTTACAGCTTGTTGTCTTCTTCCTTTTTACAGTAATTTGGACACAATTGAAGTCAAATGGAATTAAAGTTAAATGCCTTTAGCAACAAAGGTGCCTAAAAGCGAAGGCTTAGGGGAGGGGTCGTGAACCAAGCGGGGGGGAAGCGTGTATTCCCAGGCCCCTCTGCATCCTGAGGAGTTCTCCAGGCTGCTCTGCCCCAGAAAGACAAAACAAAACCAGCCAGAATGAAATGCCATCGCTTTTTTTTTTTTTGCCCCTGTTAAGAATGTGCTCAGGCCTGTTGTGCTAGGTGCTCAGGAGTGGAGTTGAGACTGAGCGCCCCGGGCCTTCCCCTGTCTCCAGGGCTTGCCAGGAACTGGGGCTGCCGTGGCCAGGCCCTGTTTGAGCATGTGTGCCCAGAGGGCCCCAAGCAACACGCCAGCGGCTGAACAGTGGACAAGAAAAGTTTCTTGGTACAGTTCCTTAGAAAACAAATGTGAATATCTGAAACCATTCCTGAGAGCATTGGGGGTAGAAAGACATCTGTTTCCACTTGGCATCTTCGTTGCTCTGACAAGTTTTCTTAACAGACAAGTAGAAAAAAAAGAAAAAATATATATGAAGCTTAGGTGTTTCACCTTCCTAACCTGTCCTTTATGTCTACTTTTCTACGTGCAGGGTCTCGGTTTCCTTGGGGAGGCAGAAGTGTGAGGAAAGTGAGACAGAGAATCAAAAGAACTACCTTACTCTGCCCTAATCCTCAAACAACCCAACCTTGATTAAAACAGCCAAGGATGTTGCAGTAAATTCTCCTTTAAGATGCAAAGAAATTGGTCTCCCTGGTTGACTTCAAAGCCCTGGGTTGACCAAGCCAAGCGTTTTCTTCTTGCTGAGTTCTCAGAATTTTGATTGGTAAAAAGGAAATTAGGGCTGAAGGTCTTTATAATCTTTAACAACTGATACACATCCCCAGCTAAGCTATTTGGTTTTATTTACCACCATCAGTGTGTGTGTGTGTGTGTGAAGGATTGAATCCAGGGGTGCTGTACACTGACCTACATCCCCAGCCCTTTTGATTTTTTTATTTTGAGACAGGGTCTCACTAATTTGCCAGTGCAGGCCTCCAATTTGTAATTCTCCAGCCTCAGCCTCTTGAGTCACTTGGGCCACTGTTAATATTTTTATCTATTTTTAATTATACAAGTAATACACAAATGAATGCCCTTTATGCATCCTTTATCTAAAAAATTTGAATTTTGTAGATAAAGGATACATAAAGATAAAATCCTCTTTGACCACCACTCCCAATCTCCGACTTTCTTTCCCTTCTGAATATTCTGCTACACATTCACAGACATAGCTGTTCCCCTAGGCAAATATGTACTCTTCATTTATTTCACATAAATCGTTATCATGCTGTTCAAATCAATATCCAAATTGCCTTTTTGACTCAATAGTATGTCTTAAGTTTGAATATCTTTCCTTGTTAGAACATATAAATCTATCCTATTTAATTGTTGCAGAGGAATCCATACTGTAGATCTGCTGTAGTTTAGTATCATTTCCTCAGTGATGGGCATTTAAGTCACCTCCAGATTTTCAAATTATAAGTAAATTGGCAGAACATCAGTGTATATTTGGAAGTGAGATGGTTCAATATGCTGGCTCAATATGCTGCAGATAAACTTTGAGAATATTTACACTGACCCAATAGCTCAAAATATTTTTTTAAATGTTTCCTACCAAGCCACACTTCCTTTATAATGGTAAGGGCAAAAACAATTATAAGATTGTTAGCATCCCAAGTGCCCTAGTAGACAGCCGGGTGTGGTGGCACATGCCTGTAATCCCAGCAGCTTAGGAGGCTGAGGCAGGAGGATCTCAAATTCAAAGCCAGCCTCAGCAACTTAGTGAGACCATAAGTAACCTAGCAAGACCCTGTCTCTAAATAAAATATAATAAAGGTCTGGGGATGTGGCCCAGTGGTTAAGCACCCCTGGTACCAAAAGAAGGAAACAGACATTCCAAACATGGCAGTAAATTAAATGTTTTCTATATGAAAAAATTGATAATCTGCTGTCAGAAAGGTCCAAGTAAAGGTTGTTAGGAAATGAGAGCATCATGACAGCAGGTTTCTTGTCGTACAGATTCGGTGACACAGTTCACGCTCTGTCCTCTGAGCTGCATATTGGGAAAGCACTGATGGTAGACGGTGTTCTCCCATAGAACACTGCGTTCCCCACTTGCTGTTTGCCCATGCCCATGGTTTAGAGGTGTCGCTGTTGTGTAAGGGATGGCTTGCCAATCAGGCCATGCATAAATGGCCTTGATAACCACCCCTCAGCCTTCACAAATCCAATCAGAGATGGCAGGATATTCTTTGAAAGGACGAGATTTTGCCAGAATGTTTGAGGAATGCCATGAAAACTTTCTTTAGGGGATCTCTGAGATGCTGTCATTCCTTTGGACAGAAATTGGATAGATGCTGGGATGCCCACGATGTTGCCTCTGGTAACTCTGATGGTTTCAGCACTGTTGGAAAACAGTATGGCGGTTCCTCAAAAAATTAAACTTCAAATTCTATATGACTCAGCAATTCCACTCCTAGGCACAGACAAAGAATCGAAAGTAGGGACTCAAACAGATCCATGTGCACCAGAGTTGATTCCAGCCTTATTCAGAGCCAAAAGGTGGGAAAGAACCTAAATGTTCCATGAGCAGATGAGTAGATAAATAAAATGTGTTGTATACATGCCATGGGATATGACTCAGCCACAAAAAGAAATGAAATTCCGGTACATACTCTAGGATGCCAAACTCTCACTCTCTCTCTACATACATGAACCTTGAAAATATGCTAAATGAAATAAACTAGGCACAAAAAGGTAAATATTACACGAACCCACTTCTGTGAAATATCTAGAACAGGCAAATTCCTGCAGACAGAAAGTAGATGATAGGTTACCAGGGACTGCAGGAGGGGGAATAGGGACTTGTCACTTGATAGGACAGTTTCTCTCGATGATGATGGCACAATGTTGTGAAGGCAATCACCCCCACCAAACTGTATACTTTAAATGATCAAAATGGCATATTTTTGTGGATATATCTTATCACATTAAAAAAAAAAAAGCTAATGGAACCAGAAATAGAATTTCAGCATATCATCTGAAGGCACAAAGGCAGCTAATGAAGGAACTAAAAATACTGAAAACTCGGTTTTCATTATCCAGTGCAACAGAACGAATCACCCCAAAACCAGTGATTCAAAACCCCCATATTTTATTATTTCTCACCTTAGACTCTTAGAGCCCAACTTCTCCATTAATCGGCCTATTTTCAGGAGCTGGAAAAGTGACTTGGGATGAGTGGGGCTCAACTGAGCAGATGGTTCTTCTGCAGGGCTCATTGGGGGTTCTTGCCTGTGGCTGTAGTCAGATAGCAGCCGAGGCCCCAAGCCTGGTTCACTGTGGCTCTGAGAGGGCTGGGCCTTATTTCCTCCATGTGTTCAGGGCCGCCCCCTCTCCTTGTGGCCTTTCCCTGTGGTCTCTCCAGCAGGGTATCTAGTCTTCTTCAATGGTGGCTTAAGACTCCCAAGAGCACAAAAGGAGGAATTGCCAAACACACACACACACACACACACACTCTCTCTCTCTCTCTCCTTTTTCAGAAACTAGCCCAATTGTCACCTCTTTTGTAATCAGTTGTTGAAAGCATGTCACAGAGAGAGCCAACCTAGACTCCAGATAGGAGTGCATGGTGGAGGCGTGGTCCATTGGGAGCCATGTTTGGAGGCTAGTTCCCCAAACACCATTTGCACATGCATGGAATACAAGAGAGTCAAATCCTCATGTAACACTGCAGGAAACCAACAGATAATATCTAAAGTTGGTAATCAAGAAATGGCAGACTGTGTGGATTAGAAATGTAGAAGCTAACCACCATAAGACACAGGTCTGGGCCTTTGAGGGACTATTGCTTTTACATCATGGACCTTTCTGTATTATTAGATTTTAAACTGTGTACGTGCAGAGTTTCATTAACATCGTAGGGTAGTGGTTTGGAGTACTATGACTCTGGGGCCACACTGCCTGGGGTCATGTTTTAGCCACATCACTCACAAGCTCTGTTGCCTTAGGCAAATTACAGAACCATTCATTGCCTCCAGGGTTCCATCTGTGAGGTGGGATCCTAAGCAAACCAACCTCAGAGAGTGATTAGGATTAGATGATTAAAGGCACTTACAGTTTCAAACAGTGTGAGCTGTTAGCAATTACAACACTAAAAAGAGAAACAGCAGGCAAGCCACAGCCAACTCAGGATCCCAAGACCTGGATTCTAGTCTCCTGACTTTGTCACACGCATGTTGAGCAAGTCGATTAACGTCACCTTTAAACTAAGTGAGTAGGAGATAAGATGAGCTCCTGAGGACAGAGATTCTATCAGATTTGAAGTCTAGAAGAACAAGCCACAGCTGTCAAAAATTACCTTGCTGAAAAATGAGAATTCCCTCCTTTTAAGGGAGCACTTCAGATTCTTCACGGCAGAACCTGCTTCTTCATGCTCACCCTGTACCCACTATGGAGAAATAATTCAGAGACTCACTCGCTGCCTGCCCAAAGACCTCTCTCCTGGGAAAGAACTTTATAAATCATTTTAAAAGAGTTAGTGACCATAACTCCCCGGCGCTTACATGAGACCAACTGGAAAAGGACATTAACTTGGAGCCAATTAAATTGCTTCTAGTCTGTATTTGCTGGCCTCCTGAACGAATCTCTCCCAGAAGGCCACTCACATGGTCAACCCCAGGTGAAAATGTGCAGGAGTGTCCCTCCCCTTCCCACCCTGGGGAATGCAAAACTCACGTGCCTCCCCATCATCACCCCAGAAAGCAGCACAATCTGAGAAGTGCCTTAAAATATTATCCCCATAGATGTGGTTGCATTTTAAAACACCTTTCTCTTTTGTTTCCCCATACACTTGAAAAAAATGAATTAATGGTAGACTTTCTGGCATTAGTTGAAAGCTGGGCATTTGGGGAGGGAATGCTACCTGGTACCTCTCCATTCACACCACATGGGCTGGCCACTTGCTGGTGGCACTCCCATACCCTAGCCTTGGAACTTCCTGGCAGGTACCTTTGGGCACTAGTACCATGGTGAATCCATCTCCAGCAGGAAAGAGCTTCTTAAATTAAGAAAGGCGAGTTTTCCCAGGTGTTGCAGTCTCGCCTGAGCTGACCTATATTAGCACAGCACAGAAAGCATAATGGACCCTCGGTGCAGTATTCTGCGCCAACTCCCAGGTGGTCTGGACTGCAGAACTGTTCTTCCAAAAAGTGTAAATTCTAACTTAGCAGTCTGCGAAGAGGCCTGGCTCCCTGGCAGGCCCGGCGTGGGGGCAGGAGGTTACATCAGCTAATCAAGTCCTTGCTGTGCTGTCCCGACTCACTGCCGAGCCCTGGCTCGTTCCCAGCTGACCCTGCTCCTGTGATGCTCAGGAAGGAGCCCAACTTCTCCATTAATCGGCCTGTTTTCAGGAGCTGGAAAGGTGACTTGTAACAGGCCTCTTGTTCCCAGCCTCCCCTATAATGACATTCTGCACAAGCAGATGTCGTCCTTTGATTCCTTACGACCTTCTGAATTTGGGCAAATGAGAAAGCGCCTGGGATCTGCAGTGGGGCCTAAGGGTGTCTTTCCTGTAGAGCCACGTCATCCTCCACAGCATCCGCCCATCTCTACCAGGCGACATGGCAAGGACATGGCTTTACTCATTTCCCGTGTGGGGAAAAGCCTTCTTCCCGGATGGAGCCAGGGGGCTGGGACGCAGAGGCGGGTACCCTTCCACACTTCAGTATTTACCAGAGGTGGCTCCAGGTCCCTGTGGCTGTCTCAGCTTGACAGATGAGAAAAAGCTGCTTAAGTGCCCTCCTCAAGGTCACCCCACCAGCAAACACTGGAGGTGGGAGAATGAGATCACCCCCAGACAGTGAAGGAAGTGCAGACCCAAGCTTCAGAGCCCTCAAGTGCAAGCGTCTGTGCCGGTCACTGGTGGGGACACAGACTGTGAGAGGCAGATAATGTCTTATCGCTGCTCCCCCTCGTCTCAGAGACGCACAGGTGGGAAAGTTGCAGTTGTGATGATTAATTAATTAACCCGCCCGGTTGACCTGAAGTCAGGAGGCCACACCGCAACCCGCCACAGTCCCTGTGGCAACTCATCCTTCCTCTCTGAGGTTCCAGTGGGCTTTGTTCAGTGGTGGGGGCATCACCAGAAGCACACACACACACACACACACACACACACGCGCCCACGCACACACACACACACACATTCAGATGGGGGATTTTAGAATGTGGTCTTCTCTCTAATTTTAAAAACTCCTTTCAAGCCAAGTCATTTTAGAAGCAACCCCAGGGCTGACTCAGAGGCCTGTTCAGCCTTCCTGGTTCTCACTACCCTTCCTCCCCAGCCTGAGTGCACAGCACCAAGAATAAGAACAGCCTCCATTGCATGGGGGGCGAGTTCTGAGGATACACAGCATTTGGACTTGGGGACGCAGGAGGCTCTGGTGTTGTTCCTTCTCTTCTGTCCTAGTGCAGAGGGGTCGATGCATCAAAGCCATCAGAGACCATAAGGCTCAGAGCCCTCCCTGTCTCCCATTTAGCCCCAGAGCTGGCGGAGCCTACGGGGCCACAGAAGAGACTTAACAAAGATACTTTGCTTTATCAAACCAATTGTATGTCGGTCAAGCCTAGAAGTGTCCTCCCATGAAATGGCCCAATTCCTAAAGGAATCTAGAGGCTTTATGCAGGGTATTGGGAAGAGGATCTTATCACTCTCCTGATTAAAATCCTCCAGTAGTTTTCTGTCTCACTTAGGAAAAAAAAAATCAGTCTTCACAGTGGCTTCCAAGATGCTGGACTTCTGACTACAGCTTCTTCTTCCCATTACCCCTCTCCAGCCCCAGGGGTCACCTCGCTGTCCTTTGAACGTGTCTAACTCACTCTTGCCTAAAACACTCCCCCTAGAGAACACCTACCACAATCCCCTGGCCAGAGCACCCCCACTCCTCTTGACCCACTCTTATTCATGTCCCCATTGATTTGCTCCAGAGAATTTATCTCTAGCAAAAAAGAGTTATCTTTGTTTAAAATCATCTTACTATGTATTTGCTTACATCATATGGTTTCTACCTTGTTCCTCTTCTTTCCTTCTTCCTTAGCATAGAATCTGTGTTAGATGGGAAAGAAAGGAGCAGTTCCTCCAGTGAAAAAACTGCACTTCCCAGCCTCCTTTGCAGCCCAGTGACTGGGTTCTAGTCAGTAAGAGAGAAGTGGAGGTGACTGGCTGTCTCCCTTACAAGGAGAAGATAAGGAGCACTTGACCCCTCTTCCCTTTTGCCCGTTCCCTGCCTAACACGTGGGTATGATGGCTGATCCATAGGTGACCTCAGGGATGGCAGCCGTCTGCTAAAGATGGTAAAGCAAAAACACAGGTGGAGCCACCTGGGTCCCAGATATCCATGGGCTGTTTTTATGTGACCTCTTCAGACTTCAAATAAAGGCAGACTTTTCAGCTTTAAACCACTGTTATTTCTAGTCCCTCTTGCTAGTGGCTAGATGCAATTTATAACTTCTACACATGTTTATTATTTGTCCCAAAACCAGAAGATAAGTTCCACAGACCTAGGACCTTGTCTAGCTCCCTGCTGTATCTCTACATCCTGGTACCCAGTAAGTATTTGTTGAATGAAGGAATGAATAAGTGAATACTCAAAGCACAGCAGAAGTCCTCTGCCTGAATCCTGGCTTCCTCAGTAGGTACTTAGTAAGCAGCATGAAGTGGCATCCTCCTCCATCCCTGACCAGTGACATAAATATTTATGTGGGCAAAGGCAATTTTAATTTCTAAATGTTAGCCGTAGAACAGCACCATTCAGTTCCTAGAGGAACTGAAATGCAAATCTGCTTTGGATTTAAGACCAGGGCACTCAAAATATCACTGGAGTTCACAGGCATTGTTAAAGAGATCTCGGTACCTCAGGTTGGACTGTCACAGAAGAGCTGTGTCACAGTATGATTCTGTTCCTGTCATAAAATGTCCATGGTAAGTGGAGCAGCCGGTTATCTCTAACCTTGGAGCTGAATGGCAGCTTGAAGGACCCACGGATTCTTCGGCTAGAGTGGAACAGTGCCCCGGAAAAGTGGGGGAGTCTGATGTGCATGCACTACCCTTGATGGAACCAGAACTTGCCTGCAAAGGTAGTTTTTGAATCAGAGCAACAGTGGCTGGTGGTGCTTACATTTCTACCCAGAGAGGAAGCACAGGGTAGTAGGAATATGCTGGACTAGACTGACCTACGTTCTAGTCCCAGCCGTGGGTCATACTGACCACATGACCCGGAGCCAGGCCTCTACTTCCTCATCTCCAAACCTAGATAATGCAAGCAGAGAGAAACCATGATAGTTTTTATTTTAAAAAACCAATTTTTTTAAGAGAGTGGAAGAAACTTGGGGGCTGTCTAACCTAACTCCTCATCACACAGATCTGGGTAATGACAGCCAGGAAGTCAAGGTTTTGTCTTGATCACAGGGAAAGTAGTGGCAGAACTAGGTTTTGAATTCTCGGACCAGTGTGCTCCCCACCACGCTGTCCTGCTTGTCTGTGGGTCAGAGGGACATTGTTATTACCTCCCCTCTTTTGTGTCCTGGTGTTGGGCAGCAGGAAGTTCATTCCACTTGAAGGAATCCAGGTGAGATGCAAGGTGCCATCTATCACTGGTACCTCCCATGGTATTTATTCCAGCTCCCACGTGCCCAACTTTACCCTGGGGTTGGAGGATATAGCAGTAAGAAAGACAGAAATCCCTGCCTCTGGGGAGCCAAGCACACTCTCCCTCTCTCACAGACAGACCAGATGGTGTCAAATGTTACAGAGGAAAATTGGGGTTGGGAAAGGGAGAAAGGGGAAATGTTGCCATCTTAAGTTGGAAAGGTCAAGGAAGGTCCATGATTAGATTCAGCTGAAACAGTGACCTGAGGCCATGAGGGGAGTAAGCCCGATGGATATCTTAGGGAATAGGTCCAGGCAGAAGCATCACAGGTGCTGGTACCCTGAGAGTGCCCTTGCCTGTTTAAGGAAGAGCAAGGAAGCTAGGACCAGTGGAGCCAGGTGCACAGGGAACGGGTGGCAGGAGAGAAGGGGATGGGGAAAGGAGAGGTCGCATCATGACGGACAGCTGGTGCTTCATAAGAATTTTGATGGAGCTCACCTTTTAAACCAGCGCAAAGCATAAGCTCTCCAGCAACCTGGTATGACCCTGATACACTGGCATTTTGATTTCAGTCCACCATTTTCTGTCTAGTACTGGTATTCAGTATTGGATGCCCTTGAGTTATCTACCGTAAGTTCTGCCAACCTCTCCATGCATGTTCTTAGGGAGACATGAGGGTCCAAGTAGCTGAAGTTCCCAGTAAGGTTAAGATAAACTTGGGAGAGGTTTCTCAGCAGCCAGACACCAATTAAGCAGGTTACACGGAAGTGTTTCTAGAAACAGCAGTGCGGCGGAGATAGACTGACAGGTGAGCAGATGGGGGAACCATCATCTCAAATTTATTTCACAACTTACAACTCAAATGAGCCACCCAAAGTCAGAACAGCTGGCCTTTTATTCTGTAAGCCATTGTCCTTCGCTCTGCTCATCTCTCAGGAGCATGAGTGGATTATGCCCCAATGGCAATCTGTCTGTCTGTTTTTGACTTTGCAGGAAAGAATCCTTTGTAGAAAAGTAGGCTCTTTGTGTGAATCAGATTTTCCTGTAATGTCTGCATATTCCACAAGTTATGAAGTTCCTAGGTTCTGGAAATCGATGACATTGGCTTTTTAGCTTTTATTATCATAACTGTATTCGTTACCCATGTGACTCCCATTATCTGATTCTGAGTAAATGGAATTGAACCAAACAGTCAAAAGCAAAATCTTTAGATTTTGCAGGGGAAAAAAAAAATGTTTTCAAAAAAGTAGAGTGCATCTGAAAACCACAGCCGCCTTGAATTTCTAACTGTAAGTTTCTGTGGAATCTTTCTGAAGTTTGAGCCTGTCCCGTGCAAGTCTTACTTAAGTTTCAAGCAACAGGGAAGTCATGAAATTTGGAAAGGGTTATCTTTTGTCAATCACGGTCCTTTGTGGGATACTGTGCTGACAGAGGACAGGGGAGAGACCATATTCTATGACTGAAAGGAGGGCTTGATACTACCCGATGGGGATTTTGTTCCAGTAACTGCATCCAGTTGGACCTTCTGCCATGATGCAGGTAGAGCATTAATACCGCTCATTAAGCCGCACGCCTGCGTGCTTTGCCTCCCGATGGCTGAGTCCCTGGCAGAATATATTTTCTTCCAAAGTGTTTGTTTTCATTGTTGCCCTTTAAAAATAATGAGTTCATTCTATTCCCTTGCAAGGAAAGTTACTCTAGACTGCTTTGAAATTGTATATCTTTTGTTGGGCGCATTTCTGCAGTGGTCCCATAGCTTTGTGTGCCGGGGAACTCAACCCGGCCTCTCTTCAACTTCCAACCAAGCTGCCTCAGACGGATCCGTCTAATCGTCCAGCCCATTTGACCTTTATATTGTTACCCTTGGGCAGGTAGAAGCCATGCAAGTTTCAGGTGACCCTCTCATGTGACCAGAGACCAAAGGTCAGCAGCTCCTAAATGTTCAGCTGTCAAGTTAGACCATTCATCACTGTTATTATGCAACTGAGAAGCGGCAAATGAGGCTGTGGATAAAATTATTCTCAACCTTCTAACTCCTGAATTGACACCCCAGTGCTGAGCCAAGCAGCCTCACATATTAAGTGATTCCGGGGGCCTGCCAGGGTCCCTGGAGTCGAGGAAGGGACTTCAGGAGACCTGTTGTATGTTGCCTGCTTCGGGGGCCAAGTTACAGATCTGAAAGAGCCGACCCTAAGTCTGGTTTCCTCTGCAAGGGAGATGAATCTAATGCTGGTTCTTTATAGACCAAAGATACCCTCGTCTCCCCCACCCCAGCAATGCTCCTGTAGCATCTTTGGGGTCCTTGGGGATGGGTTAACATGTCACAGTGCTTTCACCAACTCGCCAAGAGTCACTTGTGAACCTGAAGAGTTTTAGGACCCTCCTCTGGAGAATCTGACTTGGACTGAGTGCCATGAGAGACTGTTTTAACAAGGAAGGGCCACATTTTTTTTTTATATATCTGTATTTTGGAATAGCATGAAGAGCTTGAGATTTGGAGTCAGTTGATTTTGGCTTCATATCCTGACTCTCCCTCAATTGGCTGTGATATATCGGGTTGGTTAGTCTTCTGGGCCTCAGTTTCCATTCTGAGGACAAACATTTAAATGGAACATGTACAGTACCTGGTACTCAACATTTGTCATTGGCTATCTTTAATGCTTTTAATTAGCATTATTACTTTTCCTTTGGTCTTGTCACTGGAGGATCATTGATCAGCAGTGATTCCAACAGGGAAGAGGCTCTGGTTCCATCAGCCAGAAGGCCAGGAAGCCCTCATCCAATGAAATCTCTCCTGGGAATCCCAAGTTGGAATTCTAAATGTTCTTTCTCATTAAAAACAAAAACAAAAACCTTAATACTCATGGTTATTGGGAACTACAGTATTATTAATAGTACATTTCAGAGAGATTATAGGCCATGCAGTTGTTGAGGGGGGACACTGGAAACTGTGAGAACCACTGTTTATGTAGGAAATGTCATTTGAGTTTCAAACAAATGTGGAGGTTGCAAGCCAGTTATGGCAGCTGGACGGAGCCTGCACTATGTCCCTCTCCCAGTAGGAAGAACAGGATGGTAGATCCTCTGTCAATATGGTGACTTTTTAAAACCAAGATCCAGGCAGCAGGGTTATCCATGCTGAATGGCATAACAGTTTCTTTAAAAATGTCTGCTTAGCCATGGCATCATCCTGGTGCTTAAAAACACTCTGGGTATATTTGGTAGTCTTAAGTATTTTTAAAGTGACCAAACAGGCTATCTTATATTATTAAACTTCTCACTTTTTCCCAGAAGTGCGAGACCCAAAAGTAGATTTGTCCACAATGAGAGGCTAAGTCAAGCCCAGCTTCTCAAGTGGTCACGGTTGGAAAGTACTACCTACTATAAAAGTTTATTGACCAAAAAGGGGGGGAAAAAAAAGAAAGAAAGAAAAAGCTGACCCCCGGGCAGAAGCGTGGCCTTTCCTCACTCTGGGTGTGTGTTCTTGACTCTACTGATCTGCAAACATTAATGTGGGACGGAAGCAACAGGCTAAAATCCTTTCAAAGACAGAGTGATTGTGTCCTTTATCAGAAATTCATTTAGGAACTGGTTTTGCTTAGTGTTTCTACATTAGGTAAACAGTTCTGCAAATTGGCAAGCTGGTTTTATAAAACCATCTCTGCCAACGTAGGTGATTAAGATAGACATAACTAGGACAGGGTGGCTATTTATTTGTAAAGTTTTCCAGCGTGCTAGGATAGCAATAACAAAAGTCCCAGAAGACAAATTATAAATGAATTAACTCTTTTCCGAGGCCATAGAGTGTCAAGGACCGGACTGCATACTCTTCCCACCATTGACCAAAACAAATCACTTGAAACAAAGCATAGTGAGGCTGAAAAACAGTGCAGTGGAGGGCCCCCTTCTTCTGGGCGAGATTCTAAATGTGGGGTTTAAGCAGACAACATGGAGAGCAAAACGTTACACATGAAAATCCCTTAAATTGTACATAAAGTACTGTCCAGGATTTAGATAACAATACCGTAATCACACTCTGCGGCAGGGCTGTGACTCTCATGGCCCACAGAAGCAGAGGCAGAGTATGTTTGACTGCCATATTGGTCCCATGCTCCCTCCAAAGCATAAGGCCTTTGAGGGAATTGTTGCCCCTTACACCATTATTTCATGCTGATCCTGGCACTTGGGATTTGCAGGTTAATGTGGATCTGATGTAACACCAGTATTTTCTACCTGAGCCCTCTTAAGCCTTGAGAGTATCTTGTATTGTTTGAGAGAATCCATTCTGATGGGGCCGACACCCTAAAACAGACTTCTGTCCAACATGAGCTAGAGTGACTGTCAACACCTCATTGTAAATGAAAATTCCAGAAAAAAATCCGACTTAAAGAATATACTTTTTTTAGTAATTGGATACTTTCTGATTGAATTGTTGGTTTGAACTGCTCTCACGTTTAGAAGTGGGTTGTATTTCATTTTAAGATCAGCTATGTTTAAAAATAGAATTTACATACTCTGGGAAAAGAGACATAAAGGCATAATTATACATTTATATGGCATTTTTCATATCTTAGAGCACTTTCATATATATTATTTGATCTTATCTTCACATAACCCGGGGAAGCAGGGAAACATGAACTTCATATAACAGTTGAGGAAACCAAGAGTTTGAAATACTTTTCTCAAGGTCACCCACAGACTATAACTAGAGATGGTTTATACCCTTCAAAGGCAACAGTTTCTTATTTTGACAGACAATAGATGTTTATGTCATAAGAATCTCAAAGTCATTAGAATGAAAACAAGAAAAACAAGTTTTGTCAGTCATTTGTCATAACAATAGTCTTGCTAGAAACTAGAAAAAAATATTTGCCTCCCCTACCCGCCCTCCCCAAAATGTTTTGTAATTTCCTGAATATCTAAAGTTGGCATTTTTGGCTCAGTAGTCACTGGACAGGATCCATTTTTAGTCCAAATGAAGTCTATGAAAAAGATGGAACATAATGGGGGTGGGGGGAGGCCACCCAGATGCCCATGAGTCTGGCCCAACCCTGGCTTCCCCACTAACCACTAGATGAGGGAAGGCAACCCTCGTTCAAAATAGGGGTCCAAATATCCATCTCCACCATTCTCTTAGGTTATTGTGAAAATCAAATAAGCCTGTGCTGTGTACTGAAATTCTGTGGGACATTTAATAATATTCAAAATGTAATTGTTATTCTCATCAAGAGTTACTCTCCTCTTTCCCAGTAAAGAATTCTCTCTTTACAGGTTCATTTTTCTTGTCTCTTCGGTGGCCTGTGCCTGCTAACCTTTCTCCATGAAGTTCAGTGTGTGTGTGTGTATGTGCACGTGTGTGTGTTTTAAGCTTGCATATTTCAATGACTATTGGCAGAAACCACTCCTCCTGAAATCTTTACCATTTCCTCAAGAGTAATGGAAGTGTTACCTGTCCTTCTTTATTTGTTGCAAAATTTAGGGACAGGGAAGAAGATCGTATGTGTTTTCTTAAAATCAATGGCCAGCACATTACTGTAAAACCTATTGATTAAAAACACAAAGTATAATGTTAGTCATTTAGTCTGTGAAGTGATGCAATAAGGGAAGAAATTTATCCTTTGACTTTTGCATTAACCTTTTATTGACTGCTTGCATACCCATAATTAACACACACTTTAGCTAAAGTGGTTAATTTTAGCATGGCGACCAGTGTTCACTAATGTAACTGCAATCTGGATCGTCCAAACCTAAGTGCAGCCCTGAGGGAAATCAGTGGGCAGTGAGGCTCGTATGAGTTACACCTTGGGGTGGGGGCTGGGGAACCTCTGGACAATCTGCTAACAGAGCAGCCAGCGTGACACCTTTCAGTCGCTTCCTATTCTGTCACCAGGTCATTCCGGGAGAATCTTTCCTAAGTAGCTAAGAGTTTGGGGAGTGGTTTATGGAGTCCTTTGAGTTGAAGTAATAATGTGAATTTAGAAAGGAAATGTGAGTGACACTAAGTTGGGGGAATCTTTTAAATGTTTCTCAAAAGATCATCTAGCTCTGCCTTGCTTTTCACACAGGACAGCGTGGGTGACACTAGCATTCCCTTGACTTTTGGGTAGACATTTATCCCAAGTCAAATGGTTGATTTGACTTGAACCAAAGGCCAAGGCCAGGCTGTCATGCTTTCAGGCCCAGATGGTCCCTTCACCTACCAGACTATCCACAGCCACATCGGATACATGGCAGGGCCACGGCCACAGATGGCCACAAAGGCAGGAGGTGACAGAGAGGTGGGAAGCAAGACCAGCATGTCGGCTAGGATTCTTTGGGTCGCAAGTGACAGACACACCTGACTCGTACAATAAAGACTCGTGGAACCAAAAAGTCTAAGCAGAGCTAGTGAGGCCTGATCCAGCCCTGGAACAACATCATCTAGGACCCTGCATCTTGTAGCATTGTGGTAAATGACTCTGGCAGGTCCGGCCAATAGTTCACACAAGAGGAGAGAGAAGGTCTTTCCCCTCAGCTCCCAAAACAGTCCTCTCATGTGTTCTTGATTTGGCCCTAGTTTGAGTCATGCTTCCCCCCACAAACCTTCCCTATGGCTGGAAGAGGGGAACATGCTCGTTATCTTAGGCTCCTCAAAACTCTCCCCTGCCACAGAGGTAGAGCCGGCCCATCCAGACCGTGAGGCTCAGCATGGGGAAGGGATGAATTACCCTCAGGAAAAGTGGAATCCTGTTGGTGGGAAAGGAGGGAATCGATACCCGACAACCACCATCTGCCATAATCAGTATTTCTAAAACATGTCTTCAGACAACTCGGGGCCCCTTTATTGTGCAGGAGACTCTAGAACCTGTGAGTTAAGGAACAAATCAAGTCAATCTGAAGCAGCCACCATTTACATAATGTGACACTAGTGCCCTTCACTTGTTCTGGGTCTTCAGGAACAACGGCTGATCCTGTCTGAGTCTGAGCACTGCAGCCCGTCACTGGAAATTTGCAGCAGTGTCCCAGAGTGTCCTGTGGACAGGACTCAGCTGTAGGCTCAATTTGATTCCAGCCAGAAAGTGCTGCTCCTGGATCTCCAGAGTATCCTCCAGAAAGAGCCAGTGCAGAGGTTACCCACCCAGGGGTGTGAAGGAAGGAGACTGGCACAGGTGCCCCCCCTCCGTCACTGGTACACGTGATGGAAGTGATGATAGTGATAATAATGTCAGTATTCCTCCAGCAGCCTGCCGGGCAGTGTTAAGCACTTTACATGTTTTAATTTATGCAATCTTCACAACAACCTATAAGTAAGGTATTATTATTACTGCAGCCCACCCTGAACCAGGGGAGATATGTCCAAAGACCCACAGTGCATGAAACCTTGGATAGTAGCCCTTTATATACCATGTTTTTTTAATACATACATAGCTAGGATAAAATTAGACACAATAGGAGATTAACAACAAAAACTACTAAAAATGGAATAATTATAACAGTGTGCTATAATAGAAGTCATATAAATATGCATTTTCTTTATGAAAATATCATCTACTGCACTCACCCTTCTGACAATAATGGTGCTTCTGTGAGGTGACACAGTGCCTGTGTGACATGGTGAACCCAGCTAATTGGTGTGGGCGCATTGTGATATTGCCTTAGGCTGCCATTGAGCTCCTGAGGGTATGTCAGAAGGAAGATCATCTTTTTGGAGCAATTCTAGGTCATCAAACCATGACAGTGTGGGGCGGGTAGCATATACAGTGTGTGCCCGCTGGCCAGAGATGATTCACACCCTGCGCAGGACAGACCTAGACGGCATGAGGTTTCATCATGCTCCTCAGGAGAGTACACAAATGGAAGCTTACAAATTATTTTTGGAATTTTCCCTTCAATATTTTCCGGCCATGATTGACAGTGGGTAACTGAATCTGCAGAAAGTGAAACCACAAAAAGGGGACTCTGCTGTATTGTTGTCATCTTGTTGTTATTGATATCGTCTCCACTTGACAGATAAGAACCTTCAGTGTCATGCCTCTGGAAAGCAGCAGCTCCAGGAGGCCAGAGGACACTCCCCTGCCCACCACATGGCACCCTCCCTATTTGCCCATCTTAGAAAACTGAGGTCCAAGAAGGCAGAACTAGTGATTTCATCAAGAGGAATAAAAACCCAGAGGGGACGTGCCCTCAAGTCATTCTCAAACCTTTATTTTCCAGTTCCAGGGCCCAGCATGATGCAGAAGCAAAGGGTATAATGTGAGTTGGGAGTGTCTGTCCCTTCTCATGGGAAACGCAGCATCTCAGTGAGCCCTCGGCTGGGCCCTCTCACCGTCATTTGGAAATTGGCAAGGAGCACTGGCATTAAGAATTTTAAAGCGTCTTGAAATTGCTGAATTAAGGCCCTGAAGAAACTCAGGGAAGCCAAGCCCAGGTGGAGGGAGTGGGTACAAACACCTCTAGCCTAGCAGGGCCTGCAGGGAAAGGAGATGGCTCCCTCCTTCCATGCGAAGACCAGTGGCAAAAAACATGGTAACAGCTTTGCCCTAAAGCAAAGCCAGTGGCCTTGGGAAGCTTGTATGACACGGCATTAAGCAGACCTCTGCCGCGGGTTCTAATATTTTTAATACTTTCTCAAAGTGAGGAGGCCAACCCCATCTGACAGGTGAAAAAGCATCTCTATTGACTTTTCACAAACCTTATGATATTCTAGGTGGATCGACACTTATCATAGCCCTTTAATCTGCCAAGCAGGATAATGTGTGCATGGATAATTTATCCACTGTGAGATTGAAATGCTCAATTTGGAATAACTTTCCCTACCCAGTAAATTGAGCATTACTCTATGATTCTGAGGCAGAGAGAAAGCACGATTTAGAAAGCTTTGCAGAGTTCCTTTGTAATTAGTCGCAGCTTCCCTTGAATATTAATTTCCCCCTCGTCCCTTTCAAGTGATTTAGAGACTATCTCTAGAACTAGGGAGGTGCACCCTGAGAACAGGGCCAGCAAGCAGCCCGGTCTCCAACACCTATTGTGAAGTCGTCTGCAGAACGCGCCCTCTGTCCCCCAGTGCAATGTGTGCTTATCAGTGCAAACAGTTTAATATTTATGCTAAGAGGATTGTCAGAGGCAGCTTCTGTTGCTTTAATTCTTGTTTTAAATAAATAATGAGAACATTTAAACACATTACTCTTCTTGAGGCCCTGAGGTCAGCTAATCTTATTATTTATGAAGTGATGTGCTACATAATAGTACTTAGTGCATGTTAACAGACGCTATTATCAGGGCCTGATGCGGAGAGCCGGAGATATATTGGAATGTTATGTGTAATGTACGACGGATTGAGTGCATAGGATGCCGGTATGGCAATTAACCACATGCGAAAATAGGTGTAAAGTTGAAGTATGTTTTCCCCTGAGGAGCCCCTCACCATTAATAATTCCCCAGAGGAGGAGATGTCTTGCAGTTAGGAGCCTTCTGTCCCATCAGGCTTGGAGTGGGGCTGGGACATCCCCTTCTCTGATCCCTTTGTGGTCATTCCTACACAGTCGGAAGACACTAGTGGGTCTGGCCCATTTTTTAATTGATGTAGACAGAGATTGTGGAAGGCGGAGGTGGGTACCTGTGCACCTTCCCATCCACTCCACTTGTGATGCAGTCACTTTGGCAGCCACATACTCCCAGAGAGTAGAGAAATCGTTCCTTCTTTATTGCTATTTGCCTCCTTTTCTCTGATGCTCAGTTTTCAGATAAATAAAGCTAAAGCCACTGAGCTCTCCTGGGCCAATTTTAAATAAGCCAGACTTGGAGAGGTGGCTGGCTGCCTGCATAGGTGTGGTGACGTTGCCCCTTACTTTTATTTTTTTCCTACGAGGCTATAATTTAGCTGCATATGATAATTAATTTCTCTACTATTGATGAATAATCCATTTAATAAAAACCGTGATTTAAGTGTTTTCCTTAGGGACTAACTCTTGCTAGCCTCTTAATTTAATTTTGTGGAAGTTCCCCCCACCTATTCATCAGTGGAAATGATTATTAACCTCTATTTGCATATATCCTTATAAATCGGTCTCTCCTTGGCGTGCTTTTTTCTGAGCCCAGCAAGCTGGGACACTTGTAAATCTCCAGGATCTCCAAAGTCAACCCCGGTCTGTAATATTGTTTAATCTATTCTTGGACGTTTTAATGCAGTAAATTCAATTTAATCTTTCCCAGTAATCTAGTAATACATCGAAATCCCACAAACATTTAAATCTGATAATGGCTTAATCACACACTTTAAATAACAGTTGAGATAATGAAAAAATAATTCACTATTTTAAAGGCAGAGTAACTGCATTTCTCTAATGATTGGCTTTTCCAAAGCTCCTCAAGATAATACAGATCTGGGAATCGGAAAGAAGCCAAGTCCTGGCGCCTGAGGAGCGGTTCTTCCTTCTCATGAACACCTGCCTTCTGTGTTGTGGCCTCATTCTCCCCTGTTGTCCCTGTGACCTCTGCCACAGGGGACTGCGTGGGAGCACGTGTCAGCGCTGGTCTCCAGGTTTCCCAGGAGTTTGGATCTTCCAAGAATTTCCCCAGTGGGTTCATGGCCTGTTCTTACTCTTCCAGGTGCCAGTGCCGAATCGCCCGAACTTTACCCGTGGACCAGAAACCAGACTGCCGTCCATACTGGGAAAAGGACGATGCCTCCATGCCTCTGCCCTTTGACCTCACAGACATCGTCTCAGAACTCAGAGCTCAGCTTCTGGAAGCAAAGCCCTAGAAGGAGCACAGTCTTAGGTGGAGAAGGAGAAGACATCCTTGGCTTCTCTCCCGCAACCTTATCACGGGCGTGGGCAAAGTGTAGGCCTCTCTTGGCCCTCAGGTTGTAGAACCTGAGTCCCAATTCAAAACAGCTAGGGAATGGAGCCCGTGAATAGTAAGATGTTGAAAAACAACAGTGCCATAGTCCAATTTGGTATTCAACAAGAACTTCCCCCCAAAACCTTGGCCACTTGGGATTTTTTTCATAGGAGACTGTTAGCCCCGAAGGGCCAAAGGAGGTAGCCCAACCTGTGACAGAGCCTCACCTCCTTTCCTCCTTCACCAGCCTCCTCAGAGATGTAGAGTGGGCCCAGTTGTCTGGGGAAAGACAGAACTTAGAGTTGTCCATCCCAGTTCCTCACCATGCCCCCTAGAGGTGTACCATCCAATATGGCAGCCTCTCGCTGACTGTGGCATCTCAAGTTTAAGTTCACTTTTCATTACAAATTCAGTTTCTCAGTTGCCCTCACTATATCTAGTGCTTCACAGCCACATGTAGCTAGAGACTAGTGTGTGGGGCAACACAGATAGGAATATTTTCATCATTGTAGAAAGTTCTGTTGGAGGAAGCGTTCACGAGCAGGTGTTCCCTTTTCCAATTCCTTGTAGTTGCTATTCCCACAGGAGAATGAGATTAAAAGAGCAACGACTCTAAAGAGTAGCCCCTTTCCCTTTTCAGAGAAAAAGCTCAGTGAAATCCTGAGCTGTGAGTCCTGCACACCACCGTTGGGCATGGGACAGTGTTACCCATTAAAACAAAGCTGACATCCCGTCTTTAGGGACTTTCCCTGATCTGATGACAGAGACCAGCCCAATTTACATTGCATCATGAATTTAGCCAGCATAGCACAAGTTTTTCTCTAATTCCCCCATGTGCAGATAATGAGCCTTGAAGAACCCCAGTGCTCCATCCTAATGACATTGACACTACAGACACACCCGGGGGAGCAGAGGTTGAACCCGGCCTCTGGCTTCAGAGTGCCTGAATTAAGATCCCCCCACTACCTATGTGGCCTCTGGCACATTCTCCTGCCTCAGTTTCCTCATCTCTATAATGGGGATGCCAAAGGTGTCCGATCCCAAGATGAAGACTCAGTGACGTGATCTAGCTGCAGACTTAGATCAATTCCTGGCACATCGTTAAGTTCTAGATAAACGTGAGTGTCGTTACGTATCAGTAAGTGGACCTGGATGTGGATGTCTTCCGCTCCCTTTCTGAATCGCTGTGCCAGTTTTTGTCTTGTGATGCCATCATCACTTCTTTCCCTTTCTGGCTTGGCTCCTGCCCTTTGGTGTCCCCAGAAATCGTGAGGATAGTTAGCCCTCTCCTCGGCGTGTCACCTCCCCCCATAGCCTTCACAGTAGTTTAGAAACTGGAGAACTTTGGCCCTGGGGAGGTGCACAGAGCATAGCCTTCTCCCTTCAGGATCTGATGGAAGAAGGCACTCTGTCCCCTGGAGGTGGGAAAGTGAGACCGTCACGCTGAGACTCTCAGACCCTGGACTTATTCCTTGCTGTCTTTGAGCCTCGGTTTCCTCATCAGTAAAAGAGATGAGAAAGGTGTTGACAGGGCCCCAGCCCCCGACCACCTGGCCCCTCTTTATTTTGCACCCTTGGTGTTTGTCCTTTGTTACATTTCATTAGGTGCCAATACTTTTAAATTGGGAGAATTCGTGTAAAATTCAAATGTCTGCATTCTCTTTAAAATTTGGAGCACCTTCCAGTCCTAAGCCTGCATCGAAGCATGGCACCAGGCTAAGTGGCAGCGTCTCCCCACTCTGAAGTGGGCGTGACCCCCTGTGGTTTGCAGTGGACCCTGTTGCTCCCTGTTTTCGTTTACTGTAAACATGATCTGCTTTGCCCCTCATGTCCACACTTTCCAAACCTGCTTGCTCCTACCCCAGTAGTAAGAATCACTAATGTTTAGTGCGTACCCCCAAATTTGTGTATCCTACCCAACTATATTCATGAACTGCTTGTACTAATCTGTTGTGTGCACCATTAAGCATTCATATACAATAAAGATATTAAAAGGATAAGACACAGAGGCTCTGTGCTTTGCTCCCTGTACACTGGCAGGTGGGCCTGGCGGGGGGGGGGGGGGCGGGTGGATGGAGGGAGATTCCAAACCCTCCAGGCAGTGCCAGGTGATAGATGGTGGAGTTGGAGAAGCCACTGCCTTAGATGAATCTGAAAGGTGAAGTCATGTTTTCAGAAAAGAGTGGCCTTTGGGGAGCAGGAGCTTGGTGTGCTTGGGGCTCACCTCTGCTCCCCAGGGAGGTTTCAGGTGGGTGGAAGGAGGGGAGGCTGGCGATCATATCAAAGCAACTGCAAAGACCTGAGCGCCAAGGGAAGGCCTGGTCCCCTCTGCGAGCCGGGGAAGGACTTTCCTGGGAATGTGGGCCCAGAGCTGTCCCGCACCTGCAGCGATGAGTGTGGATGAGGAGCGGGCAGCCGGGCCCCGGGACCACCTGCATCAGCACCAGCGCCCGCCTGCTTTCCTACCAGGCTTCCCTGGCCATCGGTCCCAGCTCCCTTGAGAGACGTGATCTAAGACATCGCTTGGCACTCAGTGGCCACTGATCTCCCTCTTTCCTGATGCCTCAACCGTGCATCGGGCCCCAGGATCCAAGGGTAGAGCTCTGATTCCACCAGACTCCCAGCCTCGTGGAGGCCCAGGGGTGTGTAGTGACCAAAATAAGAACTTCCCTGGGGAGCCAGGAAGTCAATGACAGGATCCTTCCAAATGACTGTAAGTGCTGAAGGATACCAACATGGGTGGGGGACTGAGGGGACCTGGGGACTCAAGAAGGCTGATAGATCAACTAGTTAAAGAAGGGCACTGTAGGAAGGGGACGGCAGGCACAAAGATTCCGAGGCAGGGGATTGCTGGGAAGGGTCACTCAAAGAAAAAAGGACCTTTGACCCAGCTGGAGGAGAGGCAGGTGTGTGGCTCTGGGGTTTTGTTCCACTTGCCTCAGGACACTCAGGAGGGTTTTATGCAGGGAGGGCGTGGGGTGCTCCCAGGGTTCCAGAGGGTCTCTGGGGAGCAGAGGGCTTCATCCAAAGGAGCATCTTTCCCCTGGGAACCTCCCAGCTCTGGGGAGGGCTGCCGGCCTGGGAGCCCCTGCAGTCACCTCCAGATTGCAGAGTCCGAGCAAAGAACCACCTTTGCGACAGCCCTATGCTTTCCCACTGGCAGCCTTCAGCCCAGGAGAGCTTTTTAGACAGAAAAGAAAAGAACAGGGTCATGGCATCACTTGTGACACAATTTTAGTAATAAGCTTCTAAACCCATCACTAACTGCATCCAGGGATGCTAGAAATGAGATTGCACAGGCCCTGCTTGATGGATGCCCCTCGTTCCGGGGGTTTTCTGTGTGTTTCCAGGGAATGTATTCTCAAATGCAACTTTTTATGTTTTTATTATTTTTTTTCTCCTGCTCTAGTTAAGGCTGATTTTACCACTGGGCAAATTGCATACATTTGGATCCATGCCACGCTAAATACTGTTTATTTTGGAGATCTGTCAGCGGCAAGCACATGGAAGACCAGGGGATTCTGATTTGAAAAGGCAATTTCCATCCGAACAGATTCAGACGGAGCGAAGCAGTGCGGATTAAAACGCGCTGAAGTGGTAATGCTGCTTATCCAGTTTGCCTTTGTTACTTTGTGATTAAATGGTATTTTTAATTAAGTTTCATTGGGAGCCATAGGTATCGCGGTGGTGAAATCAATTTGACAACCATAAAGGGGGAGGGAAGGCTCGGCGTGTTGTGAGGACTGCGGCTGCGGGAGAACCAGGCGGCTCTGAGAGGGCGAGGCGGGGAGGCAGGAGGCCAGCCAGCCCATAATGACTTCCTGCGGGATGACAAGGGCACCCATGGCTGCCGCCACCGAGCTCGGGAGGCAGGTTTCCTGGTTGTCGGGAGAGGAACGCCCTGCTTCTCGAGCTCACTGGAGACGCTCCAGAATATTCCAGAACCAGAGCCTTGGAAACTCCAGGAAAGGGTCTAAGGCTCCATTTCTTTTCTTTTTATTTACAGGGAGATTGAACTCAGGAGCACTCCACCCCTGAGCCCCAGCCCCAGCCCTATTTTGTATTTTATTTAGAGACAGGTTCTCGCTGAGTTGCTTAGCTCCTCGCTAAGTTGCTGAGGCTGGCTTTGAACTCCAGATCCTCCTGCCTCAGCCTCCCTAGCCTCTAGGATTATAGGTGTGCACTACTGCGCCCACTCGGCTCCTATTTCTTCCATATGAACAAGAAGAAGGCTTGAGTGCCCCCCCCAGGGCACTTGCTGCAGCCTGGAGGGACAAGGTTGCTGCCCAGCCAGATCCCCAATCCCCCACGCCTTCAGCACCTTCTCATCACACTGTTCAATTCTCCCCTTCCCAGGACCTTGCAGGGCAAGTTCTTCTCGATATCTGACCTACGTTCTCCTAAAATAAAAACTAGTCTTCTGTGCGCTCCCTGCTTTTTCAGTGCTATTCACAGTCATCAGGGTTCCCAGATCTTCTGACTCTTGAGGGGCAGTTGAGGCTTCTGGCTGCAGACTTTCTGGGTTTGTCCTGTCCTGGATCTCTGGGTGACTCTAAAGCTACCCACCCCTTCAGATTTCTGTTTCCTCATCTACAAAATGGGCGTAATGGTAATGTCACTACCATGTAGGGTACGCAGATTCAGGAAGCCAAGGTCCATGCTGGCACGCACAGCCCTTCACTGAGTTATACGCTGTTGTTAGCCCAGTTCCCTGGGATGAAAGTTAGAGCTCTGTGACGCAGGCAAATTGCTTGACCTCTCTGTGCTCCAATCTTCATAGGTACAATGGGGATGATGATAACACCTGCCTTGCTCATCCGATAGCTCTCTCCCCTGGGATCATACATCATGTTAAGGATTTACATCATGCCCCGTACTTAGTAATCACTCAATGTACCAAATTATGATGGTCGGTGATATCCCAATACCAAAATAGTCAACAGTCATCCAAAAGGAGTCCCAAGATCGCTGTGGGTTTGCTTAAGAAAAATAACATGTTACCATCCCTTTATTATTCCATTAGCTCTTCACAGCTTCTCTCTCTTTCTGTGTGTGTGTGTGTGTGTGTGTTTCCCAGGCAGATGGCCTAGTACATTTTCTAAATAAGATATTATGAAAAATGATTCCTTAGCACTCCATTACTATAGCGGGATTAGGTCGCCCTTTGCAATTTTAGATTTGCTTTAAAAAAAAAAAGTTCTTGCCATCCCCTTCTAATGGATGATCTGTGTACAACAATTGTTTATTGACTCTGAATGTCTAAGCAGTGGGGTCCGTCTATTCCAAGGGGAGGGAAGCATTAATTAACTTCCAGCATTAGATTCAGTGATTCTTTTCCAATGAGGCAGTTCATGACTTTGTTTGCATTTACTTTTCATCAGTCTTGAAAGAATCGAGGTAAAATAGTTCCTCTGCCCGTGTGTGTCAAGCTAAATGGATAACAGCAGATACAGATCTGTTGGCCTGTCTGCACTTGCCTTTAGACAAAATTCATCAATTTTACAAAAGCCACCGACTAAACATGGCACCAATACAAATGGAGTGCTCCTGGCTCTCACTCTCGGCTTTCCCTTTGTTTCTAATCTGTAAATTCGGTAGCTTCCTGCCCAGAGATGGTAAGTGGGGCCTGGGATGGACATTGTGCCTCACAGACGGGAGCAGAAAGGTCAAGGCCAGTCTACGGGAAGTTCAGGAAAAGTACAGTGGCTCTGGACCCCCCATGCTCAGTCACTCTGACCCCCTAGGTTGGAGACTGTGGCATGAAGCATCTCTGCATCATCTGTCCTGGAGCCAAAGATCAAATAAAGATCCCAGGTGGTCACTCCCTTCATGGTGGCCATTCTGAAAGGTACCCTGCTCCTTCTTCCCAGCTTCCTAGACAAGGAGATAAAAGGTCCACAAGCCGGAGCAACCCACAGATAAAAATTCACCAGCTCTGTGCTTCGGCATGTCTCCCCCACAGAGGGGGCCTTTGGAAGGGCCTTGTAACCACCAAAGTCCTACGTAAGTCCAAGGGTGGGGACTACTTGTAATAATACCAATGAAACCAGTTTAAAACTGTTTGTGGTTAACAGAGGAGTTTGCACACGTGTCTGACTTCTAACCAGGCAATGCAGGAGAGACAGGATTGGCCTATATCTTGCTCTCGAGGTCACAGCAAGCAGCCAAAGCACCTCTTGAACAAGAATAATTAAGGGCTCCTCTTAAATTTCTACAGAATCCATATATTTTGCAAAAATTGCCAAAGTTCCGGAATGTTCCACACTTGGGGAAGTGACCTTGGATCCTCCAACACACAGGGAGAGGGAAGCCTGTTTTCATCGGCTCCTTTGCAAAACTCCTGCCCCCTCCCCCCCCCACTGAAAAGCCCACTTTTCCCTTTCACATGGAGGATGTGGTCTTTCGCTCTGGAGCAAGCACATTCAACCGACCCAACCCGGAGCCCCCCGAGGAATGAACCGACTTCTCAGAGCACCAAAGGCTAGGGCTGGTAACTTATCCCACACCGAGAACTGGAGCTCTGGTCTCCCTCCTTCCCCTACCCCCCAACTCTGCAGACAGAGATTTCCACTTGATTACGCCCTGATTAGAGTCGGAACGAAGCAAGCCAGGTATATAGGATTCCCACTGTCCTCCCCTCCTCTGCTCCCGGCCAGGGTCAGCCCGAGAGGCATCCCAGTGAACATGTGAACAATCAAGCCCTGTTTACCATGGACGTTTCGTTTTCTTTTCTCAAAATCAAAACAGAGCTTAGTAGGCAGAGGACTTCATACATGCCCTTGATCAATGGAACGATCTGTCAGAAGCCATTAAAGCCCTCATTAGCTTGAATGCATTCAAAGCTAAACTATTGGATCATTTAAGGGCCGCAGTGATTGTTTTTAATATACTGTACATTGATTTCTCCCTGTGAGCAGCAACCTAAGTTTGAGGCTAACTGTGTATGACTAAGGCCCTATTTGCTGTCTCCAGTCCTCTGTGAGAAGCATGGTTTCACTTGGGCCAGAAACGTCTGTGTATAGTTTTCAAAGGGACGCAGGCCCCGTTCGATTTCCCAAGGTTTAGACTCGGCTGGGTTGTTCGGCTCCCTGCCCCCCAAGCTTTCTGCCATTTCTTTGTGCCCAGGAAGTGAGCCGTGCGTGCAGAATGGGAGAGGCATCCCTGCCAAGCACCTCGAGGGAGAGACAGTGGGGCAAATTTTTCTGAAAGCATGAAGCCAGGCTGAGGCCAAAATCAGAGTGAGTTTGACAGCACACGGGGCCAGCAAAACTCAGTGCCCAGCCCGATGCCACAGGAAATCCTCCATGCAGTGAAGATGCTATGGAAGAGCCCGGCGAGGACCCAGGTAAGGCAGCATGGTTGGCTGCCATATTGCCAGCTCTTGGTGGTATGGACCCTTCGGCTTTGGTCAAATGGCTTCATCTTGCCAACGCTTGTGGATGCCTTTCTAGACACCACACACCAGGCCCCTGTCCTTCTGATCCTGTTTTTGACCAGTATTTCTAGTTCTTCACTTTTCTCAATTGCATACAAAATGGGAGAACTGATGGAGAGATGCACTCACGGAGCGGTGCAGAAAGGTCAAGGCCAAGCACTCACAGAGCGGGTGCAGAAAGGTCAAGGCCAATCTATGGGAAGTTTAGAAAAAGTATAAAGAGAAGTTTTCAAACATCACACCCACTTTATAGAGGGCACAATTGAAGGCCGAATTATTTAACATATGTTAGAGAAACTGGGTTTCAAGTTTCTGGTGGGCATTCTGATAGGAGAAGAATATGAACATTCTGGAACTCACCTCCCAAAGAAACCAAAGGTTTGTTGAAGATGATTCTACGTCACTTACAAGAATGGTCTCCCCATCTCCAAAGTTGTAGCCCAGAAAGGAGAAATTTTGTTAGGCTAGAAAACAATTTGTAGGGCCATTGTTTTTACCCCCTTTGGGTTACAAAACCCAACCAAGTTTTGGTGACTGTTAATTCCCCAGGCAAGTCATCAGTATTCAAAGACCAGGATCCGGAAATCAAAGAAGCCCAGGTTCATCTTTCAAAATGCCGGCAGGTCAAGAGAAAGTCCTGATAGTAAAGTCTAGAACAGGAGTCAACAGAGTACAGCACCCAGCCAAATCTGGCCCCCGCCTCTTTCTATGAAAATAAAGTCTTATTGGAACATAGTCCCCACCCGTTTGTTCACACGTTATCTGTGACAGCTTTGTTGAGATTACAGCCAAGAGCTGACGGGTCACAATGGACGGTAGGGCTCACAGAACCTCAATCAGTCACTCTTGGGCCCTTTGCAGAAGAGGTTTAGTGATCATGCATGTAAGTGATTTGCTAATCACTATCAGTCCTTAGTCACTCCTTGATGACAATGATAAATATTTTCACGGCATCTCAATCAAAAGAGACCCAAAAACGTGAGGGGAAAAAGCAATCAAGAGCTGTCAAAAAGAAAAGTAGATTCAGGAGCACAGCCTGAGGCTAGGCCTGAATTAAGCCTAAATGGTTAGATGGTGAGGGGTCCCGGGGAAGCCATGCCAGGGCGGGTGGAGAGCTAGCCCCTGGCTCTCACCTCCAGGCTTCTCGTCAGAGGGCAGATTGGCAGGCAGCGGGCTGGTCTCCATGTGGACCGGCTAGACAGACAGGCTGAGGATCTTCCTCCAGTGCTTCTGAGCCTTGGTCCTCCAACACTGCTAAGATCATTCAAATGCTTCATTAAGAGAGGTGGTCATCCGAAGATCCCGAGTTTTTCGGAGGGGAGGGCATGTCATTATGAAGAGTCAGTAAAACACAGCTGCTTCTTACTCCAGCCTGGACTTATTCCCCAGAAGGCCCTGGCTCTTAGAGTTTCTATGGAGAGATTCTGAATTGCTCATTATAACTGCAACGACGGATCCCAGAGTGACTCGGAGGCACCGTGAGCCTGGCGGTCTGTCGGCTCCTTCTCCAGCTCCTGGTGGGCTATTCTGTTCTTTCAACCCCTGTGAAAAGCTCTGCGCGCAGCTTCTGCAGTCCCCAAGTCCCTGGCTTGAGTCCTGACTTCCACGCTGCCTCTCTGGCTTCTGGAGTCCCTTGTAGGTCACCCCACCCCGGTCGTTGTTACCGGTTCTCTTAACAAGTGCTTACGAATACAGTTTTACATGTCAAGTTCGGTTTCCATGGCAAGCTTCACAGAATCATTTCTTTGCTTCCATTTTACTATTTCCCACAGTAAGAACACTCCATATCCCCCCAATCATTCATAGTTATTAACTGTCTCCAACTAACTTTTATCTGGCATACAGCAGGTGCTCAATAAACATTGATTGGCTGACGATTTGCTGGAGTAAAATTAACCTGTCATTCCCATCTGCTCCTTTCAGAGCTCTGTCTTCTGCTTGGATTCTCTGACCAGAGCTTCTAGGGCAGGGGACACACACCTGCAGCCTCTCTCTAATGTCCCCTCCCAAAAGGTGCTTCTCACCTTTGTTCCAGCCACCCCCTGCTCTGGCACCGCGTCCCCAGGTTTTTCCTGGCCCCGGCACTGTGTCAGGTTGAGTTGGTGGTGATCACAGCGGAATCTTAGCCACAGGGAAGAGGACAAAACTTGACAGGGGGAGTTGGCTCCACCCTAGGCTGGGGACGATTTTTGACCCAAAGGGACGTCCCAAAGGAGGCACTGAGGTGCCTAAGCTGCTGGTCAAGGCTGGGCAGCAGGATCTGCAGAAGGTCTTGGTTTTGCATAGGATTAAGGGGGCTGGGGAAGGACCCCAAAGAAGGCCTTGTGTGTCAGGTGTCCTTTAATAGGACAGAGCCAAACAAACCCTGGTGCAGCCGCACCACAGGATGCTCTCGGATACACAGGGACTAATTATCGGATGAATCTCAGTGTTATATGGTTTCATTATATAGCCTTGAAATAACGAAAATAGGGAAAACAGATTTGTGGGTGCCAGAGGATAGGCATGAGGGGGAGGAGCCTCTAAAGGGACAGCTCAGGGGACCTGTAGGTTGGTGGACCCTGATTATGGCAGTGTTTGCACACATATTCACAATCGTGTAAAATTGTGTAAGCATGTGTGAATAGAGCATCAGTGAAATCTAAACCGAGGGACCACCCGTTCCCCAGGTTGATGACTGTATGGTATTTCTGCAGGGTGTTACCATCAGGGAAACTGGTATGGAGACTACACAGGAAGTCCCTGCCCGTTTTTTTGGTTTTCTTTTTTTTTTTTTTGGAACTTCCTGTAAATCTTTAATTATTCCAAACACCAAATAAAAGCCAGGCCAGAGAGGCCGGGGTTGTGGCTCAGTGGCAGAGCGCTTGCCTAGCACACGTGAGGCACTGAGGTTGATACCCAGCACCACATAAAAATAGACAAATAAAATAAAGGTATTGTGCCCATCGACAACTAAAAAGAAAAAATAAAAAAAAAATTTTAAAAAGCCAAGGAAGAAAGGCAGCATGTCATCTTTCAACAAGGAGCCTCCCCAGGGGCTTCTGTAACTTCCACTGAGGTGACTTCCCACCTGGGCCTCCTCAAGGTGGGACTCCTTTCTTGAGGTACAAAGATTCACTCACACTCTGTCCTTTGGACAAGTGACCTGTCTCTCCCTCTTACAAATGCCGCCTTCTGGAAGCAAGCCATCCGCCCGTTGGTGGGGATGAGACTCTTGGAGAAGGGTCGGGGTGGTCATCTGAAACGGCCTGTTAGCCAGACATATTTGGGATTCTGGGTGTGCACTATTTATTGTATTAGTCAGCTTTTTGTTGCTGTGATAAAATACCTGACAAGAACAACTTAAGAGGAGGAAAGGTTTATTTCAACTCAATTTCAGAGGTTTCAGTCCACAGTTGGCTGGCTCCATTGCCCTTGGGCCTGAGGTGGGGCAGAACATCATGGCGGAAGGGCATGGGAAAGGAGAGCCACTCAGCTCAGGGCAGCAGGAAGCAGAGGGTGGGGGCTTGGGCCCAGGGAGAACATGACCCACCCAGGGCGCACCCCATGACCCACTTCCTTCAGCTAGGTCCCCCCTCCCCTGAGTCCATGCAGCCACTGGTGGATTAATCCACTGGTGAGGTCAGAACCCTCTTGATCCTCTCACTTCCCGGAAGTCCCACCTCTGAACATAGGGCACTTCAGGGGAGTCCTGGGGCACCATGACAACTAGGCTTCATTTGAAGCCCCTGGATAGAAACGAGAAGCCACCACAGTCAAGAGTCCCCCCTCTGCTTGGCCGAGTTCTGAGAGCCTCCCATCGCCGTCTCACACAGGTGCGCGGCCTCCCCACGGGAGTGTGACTTGCCTCCATTTTTCAGGTGAGGACATTTAGGCACAGAGAGGCTAAGTCACTTGCTCCAGGTCACAGAGCTAAGAGCTGGTAAAGGTGAGATTCAAATCGAGACAATTGGCTCCAGGGCCTGGGTACTTCACCTCTGTCTCTCCCAGCGTGGCGTTAGCAGCATTTCCAATTTTGCTCATGTGGGTTTCCATCCAACACAGAAGACACCAGACCTGCCGGCTGAGATTGAGACGGCTGCCATTGGAGAGCACAGCACTGTAGCCCAGTGGTGAGATCCAGAGTTTGGGGGTAAATCATACCGGGGTCTAGGCCGTCCTACACACACACACCAGCATGGCCATAAGCAAGTCGACTGAGTTCTCTCTGCCCAATTTCCCTTCTATAAAATGGGGCTATTAACAGTACCCACAACAGGGTAGAAAAAATGCTAAAACACAGCAAAGAGGCACTCACAGTCCCTGCTCAGAAATGTCAACTAGTCTTATTGAATGAGAAACCCGGTTTCTGGATGCTGGGTGCTGGGTGCTGGGTGCTGTTTTTCTTTGGTGCTAGGTAGTGGGAGGGGCTGGGAGCTGCGGCTGCCTGACCATTATTTGTATAAAAGGAGGCAATTCCTGATCCCCGAGATAAAATCAGTCTTGACATTATTATCTTGGATACGTGTTTGAATAATAAAGTTGTTGGTGAAAAATGTCTCAAGGGTCCTGCTGTTGACAGTAGTCTGGGCCCTCCAGGGACACGCCACCTCTGGAAAGGCAGTGAGGGAGGGGGCTGTCTGGGACCACTGCATCTGTGCGGGGGGCACCTGAGGGGACAGCAGAGATGCCAAGGCAAGCTGGATTTTTACTCTTCTAGAAAGGTAGCAATGGAAAGGACAGATAATCCCACTTCCCCAAATTAAAAAATCTTTTTTGTTCAACTTTATAGAAAATCAGAAGAAACTCTACTTGTGCTGCCAATTCCCTGATTCCAGCTTCTATGACCCTCCAGCCCCCTACTGTCTCTTTGTACCCATCACTCTGGCTTCCTGCAAGTAGCCACCCACCGCAGGACCTTTGCACTTGCTCTCTGCTCTGCTGGTAGTCTTCTCCCAGATTTCCACACCACTGGCACCCTCCTTCTTTCACTCTTTACTCCTTTCAAATGTCACCTTCAACGTGGGCCCTTTATTGACCACCCTCTACAAAACTGAATGTTAGGGTTTTTCAACATTAGGTCCAACATGACATTTTTCACTAACAATGTTATTATTCACATCATATCCAAGATTATGGTTTCGAGATTGATACTGATCTTTACCTCACCGAGTTTTGCCGGTTGTGTTTTGTGGATTCTAAGGTGTATTGTTTTCCACAAGCTCTAGTATCTCTGATGTCAGGGTGCTCCTCACAGGGAGCACCTCATGCTGGGGGGATACACAAAATAGAGGTGTACCTTACAGCAGAAACACCTTTGAATCGATGAAATATGGAATATCTAAAGATTCCATAAGCATTTGTTCTAAAGCGTTCAAAGCACAAATTTCAGCTGGACTATTGATAAAAATGCAAAAAAAAAAAAATACTTCTTAGACTTCTATTTGGAGTTTGTGAACATCATTGGGGGGCTGTCTTCAAATCTGCAGTTATTTCTACATCCATGTGCATTGGAGGGTGGGACTTTTTTATTAATTTTTAATGCTGACTGTTTTTTTGAGACGCTCTTCCTTCTCTCCTGTTTCTACTTCTCTAATACTTGCTGGGGGTGGGGGCGGTTCTTGGCTTTTAAGAAGGTTAAAAACAGTATTAATGAAAAACCTCCTCAGTGACTCTGTCTTTGAAAACTGATATCAAGGTGAATGTCTAGTGGAAATTTGGGGCTTGCTGGGCTGCCAGGGGCAGTTTGCATTTAAACAAGTTGTGACTTTGATTTAAGAATTTGACTCGATGGGTCGTAGATCCAGAGCAGGAGATGATGTATATACTGTTTCCATCAGAAATATCAAGTTCTTTATGCGATGTGTTTATTTCTCCAAGTAGTTATGTATTTAATAAATAATGTGTTTCAGTGGGTATTATTTTCATTTCAGTGTTTAATACCTCCACAATATGTCTCAGATTCAGGGTGAATGGCACCTCATAAATTATGAGCCGTTATTAGCTACTTTCTCGTTGCATCTTAATTATTAGGTTGAAAAGAAAGGGCAGACTTTTATAAGCATTCATATTTTCTGTTTACAAGGCTTTTACTGACGTCTAATAAATTTAATTACCTCTAATAAGAAGAGGAAATGAAGTTCTATTTAGCAAATTCATAGCTTTGAAATGCATCTTGTAGCTTTTATGAGGATGGCAGGCTTCAGGAAGGTGAAAGCTATTTAGGGAGCCGTGGCTGGGTCCAACTAACTGCAAAACTGTTAAATTATTTTTGTTTCCATTTTATTGCTTAACCTCCAGGGTAAACTTCAGGCTACCTGAGAAAACAGCCGCTCCGGATCTTTCAACTCTACTCGCTCTACCCCACGGGGCCAGAGCAGGCTCCTGTATTAAAGGTACATTTTTCAAACACAATTTTAAATTTGGAAATTGATTGCGTCTTGACCTACTTATTTCCAAGAGCTGTTCATTGCCTGACTCCTTTGTTTTGTTCATATTATAAATCCATTGTTCTTTCAGGAGAGCTCCCGGCTGGGTGGGGGTGGGGGGAGGAATCAATGCTGCAGCCAGAGGAGCTCTGGGTACCAAGGCTGTCACGGGGTCAGACCCTCACTGGACGGGACCCAGCTGCAGAGAGACTTTGAGGCTCAAAGAGTGTCTGCCGGGTTATAAAGACTGTGTTTGGGGAAAGAGGGACGCTATAAAATATTTAAAGACTCACTTTATGGGGCATACAGTACTTCACTTGGATTTATATTTTGCTCAAGTATCTTCTCAAATCCTACTTTCTAAGCCTCCAGATTTTCATTTACTTCTGCGCATCCTATGCAGACAGACCCCTGGGAGAACCATCCCAGTTGGTGATAACTCTGTCTTTCCTTGGTCGTTCTTCAAGACCTAAAACCAATCGGGTGTTCATAAGAAGGTCTCGTAAATGAATAACTATTTCTTCAAGTTGTCCCCCCGCCAGGGCTCCCATCATCATCATGAGAGCCTCCCGGGGTACACCCCAGCTCCTGGTCCCCACCCAGGCTCCGTGCCCCTCCTTCCTCTGAGACCACGCCCTCAGAGCTGCACCCATCCTCTCTTTCCTTTATTTGACCAAGTCCTTATTTCTGCTCCACGTTATTTCCACTGGGACAACGCGGATAGCCTGCCAGTAGGACTTTCTGCCTCCAGTTTGGGCCCTTCTGTCCTGCGATCCACAGCAGGAGCTTAAGTCAGCTTCCCCTAAAAGAAGGAATATATTACCCCAGAGCCCTATCAGGTCCCAAAGCACCTCTCCAATCTCATCTTTATCTCTGTGCCTTGTCCATTCCACACCCAGCCCCACCAAGCCTCCGGTGCCAATGAAACAGTGTTCTTGTTTCCCAAGAAACAAGAACCTCCTGGTCCTTCCAGGAGGCCAATGAGCTTCCTCGGTGCCTTTGCTATAGTGACTTCGGTGTAGGCGTCAGAATCAGAATCTATTACAGTGGAGTGTAGACAAAGTGAGCACAATGAGTAGATCATCTTGCTGCTTCAAATTATTGGTATTGAAAGGAAGAAAAGAGAGGGTTAGGAAAGGGTACCTTTGAGCATTTTTAAGTGCATTTTGGCCATTCTAATTCCTTCTTTTGAGAATTGTCTATTTATGTCCTTTGTCATTAAAAATAAATCAGTCATTTTTATTGATTTCTGGGAACTCTTTGTATATTTAGGACATTATCCCTCTCTGTTGTTTGTGTCACAAATATTGTCTTCTATCATTTTTTAAATATCTGTTTATGGTATCTTTTATCATACATAACCATTTGGTTTTCAATCATGAAATTTGGTAACATTTTCTATTATTGCTTCTTGTTTGTCTTACAACCTACCCATCACAGATTACTCCTTGTTTTCTTCAGATATTTTTTGTTTTATGTTTTTTCTTGCAGATTCTAATTCATCACACATTTATCTTGCTGAATAATATAAGATTTTTCTATCCCCCTCCTCCCACCATGAATCCAGTTGACTTAACACCTATCAAAGAACAACCAATGCTTCTCAAATTGATTTGAAAATCCATCTTTTAAATATTCTAAATTTAAAGGAAAACCATCTTGAGTCTGATTAAAACTCTGGAGGAAAGTGAAGAATCCAAGAGAGCCCAAAGCATGCTGGGAGAAGGTGGGGGGAGTTGAGTTGGAGGACAGAGCTTCATCTGGAGTGGAGACGGGAGGGAAGGAGGTGAGGATGGATGTCCACATGGGTCACAGGAGGAGAAATGATGGGAGTCGGGAGAGTTTACTCTTGAAGTCTCCATTTTCTCTGTGAATGGGTAGGCAGCCCTTTGCTGAGAGAACAACAGGGCACTACATTTAGAGAAAGCAGTTAATCACGGAGGTTATCATCTTGGTGGGCCCATTTTTGTAGTGGGATGAAGGTTCCAGAGGCCACAGTAGAATGCTGGGAGAAGGCAGCACAGGGAGGTACAGCTGCAAGGTCCAGCACTTTCCCATGGAGCCATAAAGGTGTACCCCCAAATCAGCATTTGCTCAAGATTCCAAACCCAAGGCTGCTGGGGAGGGAGTCCCATGCCTCTTCCTGAGGGCAGGCATAGGCATGACTGGCTCTGGGAGCTTGCCTCCTCCCTGGGTGACCAGAGGGTCCTCAAGGCTCGGTGGCTTCAGTCATCTCTGGTGAGTCCTGAAGAAGCCCTTGCCCGGGTGACTTGAGGAGAAAGAATCACTACCATCAAAGACCCACACACCCCTCTGCAGGATTAAGCCTTGGTGACCTGGAGACTGGCCTTGGTGGACCCAGATACCACCTGTGATGTCAAGAAATGATCAGGTCCTCAGAGAAGACCCTGTCAGTATTACAGACCCTCAAAAGTTTTGTGGAATGAATAAGTGACTTGATGACGGGAGGGTGTTATGGTTTGGATGTGAGGTGTCCCCCAAAAGCTCACGTGTGAGACCGTGCAAGAAGGTTCAGAGGAGAAATGACTGGGTTGTGAGAGTCTTAACCCAATCAGTGATTTGATCCCCTGATAGGGATTGACTGAGTGGTAACTGAAGTGGCAGGTGTGGCTGGAGGAGGTGGGCATTGGGGTGTGGCTTTGGGTATATATTTGTGTCTGGAGAGTGGAACCTCTCTCTCTCTTCTTCCTGATCATGACATGAGCCACTTCCCTCCGCCATGATGTCCTGCCTCACCTTGAGCCCCAAGGAATGGAGCCTGCTGTCTGTGAATTGAGACCTCTGAAACCGTGAGCCCTCAAATAAACTTTTCCTCCTCTACAGTTGTTCTGGTCAGGTCCTTTAGTCACAGCAGTGAAAAAGCTAAGACCGAGGGCCAGCAGAGGACATTCTCAATTTCAATGGATTGGAGACATCATCTCCTCTGGACCATTCTCTTTACTTCTGTGGTCATCATTAGTGCTGTTTGCCAAAGTCTTCTGCCCATCTGCTTCCTGAGGACATGTTCAGGTTGCATATCCAAGCCTTCAGTAGGACATGGGATGAGTCTGGCCAAAGAATATTGAGCACAAGTTTCCTGTGTCGTGTCCAAACCAAAGCCAACCACTGGATGACTCTGGAAGACCTTTGGACAGCCTTTTCCTTCTGGTACATGCTGCCCTGTCAGCGGGAGTCCCTGAAAGAGTAGAATGAGCCCCCTGTGATGGTTTATATGTAAGGTGTCCCCAAAAGCTCATATGTGAGACAATTCTAGAAAGTTTAGAGGTGAAATGATTGGGTTGTGAGACCCTTAACCCAATCCATGCATTAATCCAGGTGAATGGATTAACTGGGTGGTAACTGTAGGCAGGTAGGCTGTGGCTGGAAGAGTTGGGTTGCTAGGGCTGTGACTTTGGCTTGTATATTTTGTCCTATATTTTGTGCTGAACAACAGTGGGATTGCATGACTCTGCTCAGATGTTTCCTTGAGAACCCACAAAGCCCAGCTATAAAATTTACCATCTTTATTGGAACAAAGCCTTTAATAGGACCGAAACTGAGTCCTGACATTCTGGAGCGTTCTTTAGGCTCCATCCAATGAGGGTTCCGTGTGGAATCTATGGGAACTGATCAGAGCCCCGTGGGGCTAAAGCTTCAAGATGTAGACCCAGAATGAGGGTGTCTGACTGAGGGTCCGTCAGGCTATGTCAGATGCTGTTATGGTTTGCAAAAAGGAAAATCTAACTGTGAGTTGGCTTTGGATAGAACAAAGCAGATGCCTTAGCACCTTATCCAAACCAAGTGTTTTAGTGGGCTTTTTTGTTGCTGTGACCAAAAGACTCTACAAGAACAATTAAAGGACCAAAAGTTTATCTGGGGGCTCATGGTTTCAGAGGCCTCAGTCCATCGATGGCTGAGAACATTCCCTGGGGCTCAGGGTCAGGCAGGACATCATGGTGGAAGGTGAGGCAGAGGAAGTGGCTCAAGACATCACAACACAGGAGGGGTGGGGAGAGAGGGCGGGCACGCTGAGCTTAGCTCACAAAATATGTACTCCAAGACACCCCCCAGGGACGCACCTCCTCAACCACATCCTACCTGCCTTCAGTTACCGGTCAGCTGATCCCCATCAGGGGTGAATTCACTGATTGGGTTAAGGCCTTCATAACCTGATCATTTCACCTCTAAACCTCTCATGTGTTATCTCACACATAAGCTTCCTGTGTTACCTCACAATATCCAAACCATAACACCTAGTGTCTACGTCACTCTGCTCCCCCAGCACAGCAGAAGGATCTCGTTCCAATTTCAGGATGAATAAATCCACCTGCCCAGGGGCCTCTCTTGAAATGGAATTTGCCCCCCAAACCAACCCCCAGAACCCAGACTGGGAACTGCCAAGGGTTCAGGAATATTGGAGTCTAGGCTCAGAGTACTCTGCAAACACTTCCCTCTGGAAAACAGATGATTCAGTGATTTTCAGTACATTCCCAAATTTGTGCAGCCATCACCACTCTGTAACTCCAAACCTTGTCTGTCACTCCAAGAAGAAACCCCACACCCACTAGAAGTCCTTCCCTGGTCCCCTTCTTTCCGGCCCCCAGCATCTTCTATTTTCCGTCTCTATGCATTTCCCTACCTGGAATCATATAATATGTGATTTATGTCTGGCTTCTGTTACTTGGCATAAGGTTTTCAAGGTTCACCTGTGTTGTAGCATGTTTTAGTATCGCTTTGCTTTTCATGGCTGAATAGCACCCGATGTACAGCTAGACCCTGCTTTTCTTATTTACCATCAATGAACAGCGTTTTGACAGTTTCTACCTTTTGACTATTAGGAAGAGTGTTGCCATGAACCTTCATGTACAAGTTTTTATGTGGATATATGTTTTAATTTAACTTGGACACATATGTAGGAGTGGAATTTCTGGGTCTTAGAGTAGCTCTATGGTTAACTTTTTGAGCAACTGCCCAGATGTATTTTTCCCAAAGCCCCTGCACCATTTACATACCCTCCAGCATTGGATGAGGATTCCAGTTTCTCCATATCTTTACTAACATGATTTTTCATCTTTTTGGTTTTGGTTATCCTAATGGTAGAAAGTGATACTTCAGTGTGGTTTTGATTTGCATTTCCCTAATGACTCATGGTGTTGAGTATGTTTTATTCACCATTTGTACATTGGCTTTGGAAAAAGGTCTATTCTAATTCTTTGCCTATCTTTTAACTGAGTTAATTCTGGCTTCTTATTTTTTCTTAAATACCTTTTTGAGTTGTAGATGGACATAATATCTTTATTTTTATTTATTTATTTTTGTGTGGTGCTGAGGATCAAATCCAGGGCCTCATGCATGCAAGGCAAGGGCTCTACCACTGAGCCCCAGCCCCAGCCCTAATTCTGGTTTCTTATTGAGTTATAAGAGTTCTTTATGTATTCTGGATACTAGTCTCTTATCAGCTCTATGATTTGCAAATATTATCCATCTCCTGTTCTGTGGATTGTCATTTCAACTTCTTGGCAGTATCCTCACACAAATATTTTTAATTTTGATGAACCCCAATTCATTAATTTTCCCCCTTTGCTTGTATGTGCTCTTAGTGACGTGACTGTCCAAAGATTTTTAAAGGGCCCTTTCTATTGTTCTAAACAATGCTAAATGATATTCCCATAGTTCATCTCTGTTGAAGAAGCAGTCTCTTTATGTTTGGGTTGACCAGGGCTCCCAAAGTGGTCGTAATAAGGGCTCAGCCAGGGAATAGCAATGCTACTGTTTCCAAGGGGTAGATACGACCGTGTTCAAGAATTACATTGTGGACCAGGGCGATATCCAATCACAACTCTTACTTACCTCATTCCAGAAGAGCAAGTAGTTCCTATTTGCTTTAAAACGCTTTAAAAGATGGATAGGTAGAGATATGTGGAACTGTCCCCTGCTGGATTTTCAGATCTTCTGCTGGTCTCTTGGTTTACGGCCACAGTTTGACCAAGTGGCCATTTTCTCCTCCACGGACAGCAGACTTCGACTGGCAGACGGCCCTCCCTCGTTGGTCCACATGTCCAGTTCTGTAGCCGACTCTGTTCACCTCAGTGGCTCATCTCCGTGTCCCCTTTGTCCTTCTCTTTACAGGACAGATGGCCTGAGCCCCAGCAGCCCTTGGGCTTCTGAGCAACCAAATTCTGCGTTTTGCCCCCTGACATTCTGCCCGAGGTCACCCCTGTGCCCTACGTGGAGCACAAGCAGAGAACAACGTGGAATCTTCTCAGGGACATTTAGGGACACTGTCCTAGGGCAGAAAGAACCCAAACGAGTCCTTGTCAGTCTGGCTCCCTGGAGTTTGGGGGACTTCCAGAGCCAGCTCAGGGAGGTCGTCTTGTGCTCCCATTGAGGATGTGTGAGTTCAAAGCCAGCGTGTCCGTCTCCACCTCGGCTCTCCATTCTCTCCCTACCCTCCAAACAGGAGCCTGGGTAGAGCTAGAACTCCAGATGTGTCATGGAAACCAATGAAGTGAGGCCTTCGAAGGGCGGGGGGAGGCTCTGGTGTTTTTCAAGTGACATCTTTCCCTCACTGCCTCGTGGCTCGGCTGCAGGATGTGCCACCGTGGAGTGGAGCTTAGAGAGGGGGCACGGCAGGGGGTGAACCCGAAGGCACTTAAAGCAGAGATGGAAGGTCTGATGAATGCGCGGCCTAATGAGAGGGACCTGTCATGCTCCCGTCTCACGGCCACATCCCCAGGATGGATCACGCCATTGAAAGGCGAGAACTAAAATACCCTGCCTCCTCCTCATTTATTAGGACTTAGAGAAAATGAATCGGATTTGGAGCTCTCTGGGGTCAGCCTTGAGCTCCGTCCCTTTTTAGCTGGGAGGTGGAGGGTGTGGAAAGGGCAGCATCCTGTCCCCGAAGCTGTTAACCAGCCCGCCAAGAGGCTGAGGACGTGGTGGGGGGGGCAGCGGGGCACGGCGACATTAGGGGATGAAGTTTGCCGTCTGACCCCGCTGGCCAGGAAGGTTAAGGGGCTGGTGACAACTGATGATTTCTCAAGGGCGTCTTGTTTGCAGATGGCTTTCTAGTGATTTAGGCAGGTCGTTAGCGGATCAATACTTTTCTCAGGAGTCCCTAGATTCCCCGGGCTGCTTAATAGTTGAGCCTAGGTGGTTATTTCCAGTGAACAATTGTGCCCAATGGTGGGGGACGCCACGTGCTATTTGTAGCTGCCATCTGATGGCCTACTAGGTGCCAGACACTGCATTAGCTGGGTTGTACTTCTGTACCACTGGTGTGCAGCCTTTTGTAAATGATTCAACTGAAGCTCGGAGGGAATCAAGGACCTTGACTGTAGTCACATAGTATGACTAGAACATTCCCTCTGCTTGTGAGCTTATACAGTGGATTTAACCTTCCTAAACTCCATTTCCTTGCTGTTAAATGAGATAATGTGTGCCTGGTACATAGTCAGTGCTCAGTAATGATAGGTGAGGTGCAGACCAAGGCCTGGATGCTTCCAAGTTCCGTATTCTCTTTATGTATCACAGGAACCTTGGGATGGGAAGAAGTACATTGTACATTGCCAATGAACAATGATGTCTTTTGCAAGATACACTTATAGTATTATTTCTGGTTGGATGCGCTTGGCAGATACCACTGAATCATTGACCTGGCCAGGATCACACAATAGTACCCAGGCTCCAGGCTGAGCTGTCTGGGTTCCTAATTCCAGCTCCACCACCCACCAGCTGTGTGACCTTGGGCAAGTTAGCTAGCCATTCTGTGCCTCTGATTCTTCATCTACAAAACGAAGATCAGAGTAGTACCTGAGTTAATACATGCAAGTGCTCAGCGAGTGCTTCCTGTTATCATTACTGTCCTTTGATAGGCAAGGAATGGAATCCAGGGCACATTTTAACACGTCCATGTTGGAGATCATGAGGCTCTACGCTGCTCCTTGGGGCTGCTTACTAGATGTTTTTTACATTGCTGAATGTTAAACACAGGACCCAGAAAGGAAAGGAGATAGAAGATTTAGAGAAAGAACAAAGGAGTTTTGATGTAGGAAGGAAAGTTTTGATGTTGGATGAGCTCAGGAGACCTGAGTTCCCTCTCGGCTGGTCCACTGACCTCCTAGGGGACCCTGGCCAGGCCCAAACTCCTTGGGAATCAGTTCCTTCCTCCATAAAATGAGAAGGTTGACTAAAGCCCATTCATTTATTTAGAACTTTATTCAACCAGTGTCTATCCAGCCCCATGTGCCAGGCTCTGGGCACATACGGGGGTTTCTCAGGGGTCAGACCAAAAGCAAATAGAGCCCCACAACAAGGTCAGTGGGGATAGGAATCACCCTGGAGGCGTAGGGAGGCTGGTGTCGGGGGAGGCCTCCCTGAGGTGCGCTGATCCTAGAGAAGTAGTCAGTTCTGCAGGCAGGAGGACATCCTGGGCAGAGATCTGCAGGTGCCACAAGAGCTGGCGTGTTCAAGGAACAAGACGGAGGCCCCCGCAGCATGTGAGTGGGCACGGCGGGGGGCATCCGAGGGAGAGATGGAGCGAGCCTGGTCTCAGGGAGCCTGCGTGCTAGGCAGGGAGTTTGGGATTTTCACGTCAAAACTGTGGAAAGTCTTAGAAGTGACTTCCACGAGGACGTGTCATTGTACCATTTCCACAGCTAGGAAAACACGCCAGCTGCAGGGTGAACAGCAGGAATGCCACCCGGGAGCGGCCTCGAGCATGGTCCAGGAGCTGGAGGGTGCAGAAGCAGAGATGGTGTGGAGCCACGGTTGATGCAGAGCCCGAGGACTCCATGTCGATGGCTGTGGGGGACAGGAGGTTGGAAGGAAGGCCCCTCGACTTGGGCCTGAATCCCTCCAATTTTATTAGGCCACGTTCCTGCAAATACAACCCCGGGATCTCAGTAGCTTCAACACCGTTTTATTTCTCACTTAGGTCTCATGTCAGCAAACACGGTGGGTTCTGGAATCTGCTCTGCATGTCTTTCCTTTTTTTAAATCTGAGGATCCAGTCAAAAGGAGCAACCTCTATTCCAGAGAGAGAGAGAAAAGAAAAGGAGGAGGAGGGGGGGAAGAGGAGGGGGAGGAGGAGGGGGAGGGGGGAGGAGGAGGAGGAGGGGGAGGGGGAGGAGGAGGAGGAGGGGAACTGGCAGGAACACTCAAAGTCTCTTAAAGCTTCTGAGTACCTCGCATCCACTCACAGACCATTGGCCATCCATTAGATAGAGCAAGTCCACAGCCAAGACCAATGTCAAGGGACAGGATTGTATACTCTGCCCACAGGAAGTACTCCGAGGAGAGTCCTCACACGGGCCAGGGAGAGACTTTCAGGAAGCGGTCACCAAACATAGTGCAGGGTCCAAGCTATCAGCTGAGTGGCTGGTGAAGACCAGGGTGGGGAGTGGAGGTAGGAGGTAGCAAGTTTTCCAGGGCGCCATCCATAATTGTCCCTTCACCTTATGTCGTCTGAGTACCCATCGGGGCTCAGATCAAATGGTGATTGAAAGAGTGGAGCATGGACCAGCCCCAGAGAGTTGTGCCTCAGAGACGGCATCCTGTGCCGCTGACCTGCTTCAGAGGAGACTGACCAGGTGTTCTCGGGGACAGGAGGGCAACCAGGTTAATTTCCCTCAAGAAGAGGCCGGTAACCTGAGCCCTTCTGCTTTGTTAATCCACTCATTTCAATCCAACCCCGGAGTTCTTGGGGTTGAACCAGGGTCCCCCTCTTTGTTCTCTCTCCTTCGCTCTGGGCTCTGGTCTCCAGGGCCTCTGGGAAGGTCAAGTACTAGTTCCCTGCCTTCCTTTTCAGTGATCAAAAAAATGGTTCCCTGGTTGCACAATGGCCGGGCCATCTGGTGAGATGTTAACTGCATAATGGAATGTAACTCCGAGGGCTTTTAAAAACACCAAGAGAGATTTTATTGTAACTAATCGTGATGGATGGTGAGTGTGGTCACACTCAGAACATTAATCTTTGTGCCAAGCCCGGGACTAAAAAGCCAAGGCACTCCGTCCTTTGGAGAGCCTTGTCCCCCAACCATGGGCGAGTCACATGGGAAAATCTTGAGACCCCATCTGCATTGGGGGCAGATGCCCTGCCCACCTCCCTGTGGCCTTGCCCACCCAGTTCTCATCTCCTCGGCTGGTGAAGTCACTCTGGCTGCCTCTGCACCCCCACTCAGGACTCCCAGGAACTGATAGGGAAGTAGCTCACAGGGGAAGGGGCCGGACAGAGCTGTGAAAGCTCTGACCCCCCTCCATTCAATTAAAGAGAAGAACGAGTCAAAGATCAGGGCAAGCTCTCAACAGGAAAGTTCATGTGTAATAGCTGCTCTGATCAACCACGTCCATTCTTTTAGAACCATCGCAGCTCCCATGAACTTGGCTAAGCCTCTTCCTTTATAAAGTTGGTTGAACACTGGACTAAGAAGTTCTGGACTCAAAAGTCAGCTCTATGACTTTGTGATCCCAGGAAAACCACTTAATCTCTCTGGGCCTCAGTTTTCTCATCTATCATCTGTTAAATGGGTATTCTAATCTGTAGGCTACCCTATTCTAAGGGTTTGTGTGAGCAGCAGGGCATGGTGTCTTAGAACTTTGTATGGTAGAGCTTTAGGGTATTTTTAAAACTCAAAGTTCAAAAAACAACTCATAAATGTATCTAAGATATCATCTTCCTCCTCCCCTGGAAAAGCAAACACAACAATCAATGGGGAAAGAAAAACCCCAAAGAGGAAATGAGAAATAGAAAACCAGATTGGCTTCTTTTTCAAAGTGGAGCTGTGGCCTGGCTTCCTGTTCCCAGAGGTCTTGGCATTTTGAAACTCAGCATTTTGGAATCTGAGAATGCTGAGTCTGAAAGTTTCTGTCCCTCCAGACTTCATATGCTAAAAACCTAATCACCAAGGTATTAGGAAGTGGCTTCGGGAGGTGATTCAGTCATAAGGGTGGAACCCTCTTGAATGGGATTAGTGTCCTTTTAAGGGACGTCCCAGAGGGCTACCTTGTCCCTTCCACCAGGTGAGGACTCAGCAAGAAGATGCTGTCTTCTCTGAAAGGCTCCTCCCAGACACAGAATCCACCAGCACCGTGACCTTGGACCTGCCAGCCTCCTGAGATGGGAGCAATGAAGTGGTTTTTTTCAACCACCTAGATTATAGTCATTCTCGTTATAGCAGCGTGATTGCACTAAGACAGAATATGGTGCATTTTTCATATAGTGGCCATGGCAAGTTCTTGCTTTGAAAAAAATATGCTGAGATAACTTTTCTGTAGATCTTTGCTACATGATATTTTAATTTGTGTGATATTGTGTTGAGACTAGGTCTCCGGTGCTTTCTGATGTTGAGTAATAAATCATCTCCAAGGCAAGGGCCAGGGGCCAGAGCCCCAGAAAGTACTGTAGGACAAGAGGGACACGTTGGTTTTACCAGGTGGTGGTTCCCATCCAACAGTAGTAGCTGCCTCCTACCAGAGAGAGCCAGGCTTAAAGGCAGAGAACTGTGACAATGACCTTTTGGCTGCTCTGGCCCATGCAGACACAGCCCTGCCTTTCTGACACTGAGGCTTCTTGGGGCTCTGAGGGTTTCCAGATTCTTCTCAGAGTTCCACTGTGTCTGCCACTAGGTGTGGGCTCTTTGTCACTCCCAGAATTGTTTTTCACTTCAATTTCTTCAGCTTCCAGAAATATTTTTAAAATTTGGGTCTATTAGCTGCAGTCTTTTCTGTATTCTAAAACTGTCACAGATTTTTTTTTTCTTAGATGTCTTCAAAAATTTCTTTGACATTTTGGAAATAAAGGAAAATAATTGTTGGGCTCGACTCAATATTAAGACCAACTCTCTGGATCTATTTGATCATTTTTTAATTTATTAAGATCATCCTTGAAACCTAAAGGTAATATTATATGTAAACATTCTATGAAAAATTTTCCAAGAAGAGAGTCTTTTTTTAGGTATAAAATATGATATGTATGTATTAAATCAAGTTTATATTATTCTGTATTCTTATTTAATACTGTTTAATTCTTTTGTTTCAGGGTTCTCTTTGAGCTCTCTCTGAGAACCTTCAAATTTAACAGAGTGAGCTCATTTGCATGGGTTTGTTTAAGAGTTAAAGGATTCATAATTTATGACATTCATGTTTGGCTTTCCATTATTTTGTTTTTTAGGCTTATTTGATTTACCCTCATTTCTTTTTTTGTATGAATTATGTTTACTGTCTTCCTTTTATTTAAAAATAATTCAGGACAGACCCCATTTTTGTTCCTTAGTGGCAGCCCTTAAGTTTCCCCGATGTTCTTTGATCATTTTTCTCTGTTACTGTAAATCAGTAGCTATCAAACTTCCCCATGTGTATAATGGAAAATGTCTTGAATTTGTCTCTTACCTCATTAAATTGATCTTCTGCAGCATCCAACCTGCTGTTCCTATGGTAGTTTTTAATTAATCAATTGTGTTTTCTCTCTATTCAGTCTCCCCTTATCTCCGATGCTTTCTCTTACCCCTCTTGCTTTAGCTTCCAGATTCAATGTCCCCTTGAATATTATGGGAAAAACAAGCCAGAAATATTCTCTCGCTGCCTTTTTCCTGCAGTAAGTCTATATGGCAAGAGAGGGTTTTCTGTGGCTCTTCAAGTGGCCTCTTTTTCAGATCTTCAGGAGCTCCTAAGCAGCAATAGGGTCCTCTCTGCCCATTTAGCAGGAGTGTCCAGTTCTTTCTACTATCTCTTCCCAGCAAGGATGCTCCTGAGGGCTTTTGTCACGGTCCCCTGCATTTACTTCCTGGGTAAGCCATTCTGAAATTGGGCGGTAATCATGAACTGGTCTTCTGCACCCCATCCCTCAATGGGAAGAGTAGTGGCATTTGACCACAGTGTGACAAGGACCAATCCTTTCCTGGGTTTTCATTGGCCTTACAATGCCAATCAATGCCAATCAATGTTGGGCTCGTCCCTGTGTCAGGAGTCCTCCCTGATGTGATACAGATATTAATCACTGTTTCTTTGCATGCAAAGGTTGATTTTTTTTTCCAAAGTACAGGAAAAGATGGATTCATCTAACAACCGTGGCTGTGCACAGTGAGTCCTTGATGCCAAGTATACTGTTGTCTTGCATTGACTGGAAATAGCCTAGAGATCCAAAAATAAAGGATTGGATTGATCCATCAAAGCTTGGTTATGCAGCCCTCAAAAATAAGGCAGGAATATTTAAAGATGTGGTAATGTCTCCATTGTTAAGCAAATGAAGAGTCACAAAACCTCACTTGATCTTCTTTTTATAAAAATATAATATAAAATATAATATAAAAATATTATACATAAGTGTGTGTGTGCAAGAGAAAGGGACATTGGAGAGAGAAATAGCTAGACAATAAATCACCCCTGTGTTTATCTCTGGATGATACAATTATACAGACTTAAACATCCTTATTCATTTTGATTCCTGAATTCCTCTGCATTTCTTCAATGCATATGTACTACTTTTATAATAAGGGGAAAAAAGGTGTTTTAAAAATCAATCCATTTCAGGATTCGGGCAATCCTTAGAGATATTATCTCCATAGTAGATGGTGGTTTATTGTCTTGCCTTTCTTCCTCTCTAAAAGATCAAAACATGAATCAGTTGAATATTCTGGACATGTTATTAATGAAAAATCATATCGATATTTGCTGTTAAAATCCTATTATACTGGGAAGCTTTGAAAGGACTTCTGAATTATTTTTTAAAAAGTCTAATTCTCTTTCTGTGAATGTGCATTTAAATTCTCTGAAAGCTGCTGAGGCAGTCACATGTATTATACTCATAAACTCATGGAATTGTTGAACTGAAAAGGATCTTAGGGGTGATGGTCTGGAGGAGCAGGTCTGAAGTGGCTTAAGGCGCATCTGTGTTACTCAGGAATGTCAGGTGGGGAATTCAAGATCAGATTACACCAAGGCAATGGGCAAACATTATCAAATCAAAATCTCCTTCGAGAGCTGATTGCTAATCATTTATCAGTACACCTTTGCTCTAGGGGTGATCTCATCCTTGAAGGCACTGGGGCTAGGAGAAGTGAAGCCATCTGCCTAAGGTCACATGACAGCTCTGGGACAGAACTGGCTTGGTAGGCAGGTCTCCCTACTCCAGCCTCCATAGTGCTCCACAAGGGACCTGCTACAAACATCCCAACTCCAATTTCTGCCAGGGCAGAAGAGAAGAGTGTTTATTACAGTTAGGAGCTAGGAAAACCTCACTTTCAGACTCTAAAGAAAAATGAGCAGGGTGTCCATAAATATCATGTTGCTTTATGTGAATTCACCTTGAGACTTAGCGTGATAAGACAATTAATCTTCACGTGAAATTTAGCATTTCTCGGATAATTGTTAAAAAAAAAAAGAAAGCTTAAATCCCTGTAAGACACAGCACAATATTCTTACCATTTGTGCAATGATTTGTTAATTAAATAGCTGCTAAAACAATATTTATTTTTCACCTTAAAATCAGTTGAATATCAATCTACAATCGATACAGTATTGCCCAGAGGCATCTCTTGCTTCAAATTTGCTTCACAAATCTGCTGCAGGTAATTTACACCCAGTCAATAAGACATGTTTCAAAAGCCACTTTTCCCTCCCAGCAGGCGACCCTGGTCTAATTTACAATTGGATAAGAACTGGCAAACTATACACACCTGAGTTAAATGTAATTTGTAATAGGATTTTTTTTTTAAAGCAGTCGTGAAAGATTTGATTTCGTCGGTTCCGTATGCAAGTCATCTTGGGCTATTTCTGGGACGATAACTGGAAAACATAAATTGCTTTGTTTTTTCTTTCAGGCATAATTTTTAGTTGTTGTTCTTCAGGTGAGGAGGGGGGGGGGCACCTTCAGGGACAGAGAACAAAATGATTGCTGTCTGCACAGTCCATGGGTAATAAGTCGAGAAGGCATTATTATTGTTGGGTTTTATTTATTTATTTATTTGCAGAAAAGGGATTTTTTTTTTTTAAATTCCAAGTCAGATTTTTCCCTAGTTCCCTTAGATTTGGGAGGAGCAAGATCTGTCAAGATTTGGCCAAATGAAAGATTTACAAATTAATCCCAGGACTTGACATCAGGATGGTTGAAATCCGTAATTAGGGTAAGGAACTGTAATCAACTCCTTGGAAGCCTGGCCCACCGGGCGCCTCTCCTGCCACAGGTCAGTGCTTGGTTGGACCCACTCTCAGCTCTCACCCCTCCGTTTCATCCCACCGGCTGCCAATTTGATTGGTTAAGTAGTTTGGACTGTGCAATCCTCTCTTTTTCTTTTGGATTGATGTGTTTATTACTTTTTGTGACAGTGGCTCCCAAGGCAGATGTTCAATAAAGAGGTGAAAAAAAAAATCTGATACAGACCCAAGTCAAGAGAGAAACGGTGGAGATTGCAGAAAATTGGGAAAGTTATCATAAGCATGGAGCTGTTATTGGAGATTTTGCTCCCAGCGTTTGTAGCTGTTGTGTTATTTACTCTTCCGCCAACGGAAACCTAGCAGGGAATTATTGAAAGTCGAGTTGCCTGAGTTTTAAATTGCAGTTTTTTTTTTTTTTTTGCACCTCATGGAAGCAGCTCATCAGAGGAAGCTGATTTTTGAAGCTCTAAGCAAGGGGAGATGTTCTGTCTCTCTGTCTCTTTTCTTCCAGAATGAGGAAAATGGACAGGCTGCCTGCCAGGGAGGTGGGGTTTATACGGGGGCATCCAGAACAGGTTAGGCTTTGGCATAATTGTAACTATACCACATGTCCTTAGGGTTCGTTGGGTCCCAACTCTTCACTCCCTGCTCATCTTTGTGGCCCTGTGGAACCCCAAGGCTCTGCTCGCTGGCTTCTCACCTTCCTAGTCCATCTGTACCATTGTTCCTGTCCCATGAAGGCTGACCTGCCTTAGACATCTGCCGCCCTGCTGGGGACCTGGTGATATGTCTATGCTAATTGCCACCCTCCAAAGCCCCTTTTCTGGCTTTTACATCCTTATCTTTGCCCTTCCCTGCCCCATGGAAATGAGACATCAGTGACCTTCCAGGGACATCAGTGACCTTCCAGGGACAGCACCTTCATCTGTATTGCTCTCAGAGGAGCTGGAAGGAGGGCAGGTTTTCAAAACCTCCATGCTTCCTGTCTGGGCTACTGCTTGCTTCCCAAGTCACCCTCAAAGCCATTGATGCCTGTTTATGTCCTTCAATCCCCATTTAGTGTCCTTCAGTACAGTACAGGAAGCTCTTAAAACTATCATAGGACCACACACTCTCAATCTGGTGGTTAGCTACACTTTGGAATTTGAGATCTAAATATGTCTATTTGCAGATCAGTTCTCTTTCTTGTCCTTTCCTAAAATGTACTGGTTCACCAAATCTCTGAGGATGCCACAACTAGAAAAAATCCACTTAGCTTTGGCTTTTGTCCGGTGTTTCCCAAGCTTCTGTAGCCATTTCAGTGATCATTCTGCATAGATTTGCTGATTATACCATGTGGCCGGCCTTTGCTACATACTGGGAAGATAGCGAACAAGAAAGATGGCATCCCTCCCGCCTCTAAAAGAGCCCTACCCACCGAGATACTGATTTAGACGCACCTTTGAGAACTCTTTCTTAAGGCACAGAGCACAGTTTGAGAAATATTCCCTAAGTCAAGGGAGTGGTTTTAATGATGGCTTTTCAATTCATACCAATCGGAAATCAGTCTTCTGGTTTACAGAAAGAAGTGAGAAATCAACCATCCAGAAGCCAGGTGAGAGGCCTTTGCTGAAATTGGGATCTTGAAAGTCTTCCAAAGGCGCATGTGTTCAAGGCTGAGTTCCCAGCCCTTGGGGCTCATGGGAGGTGGTGGATCCTTTAAGAGGTGGAGCCTAGTGGGAGATTTTAGGTCACTGGGGGCGTGCACTTGAAGGGGATTGTAAGACCCTGATCTTTTCCACTTTCTCTTTTTTATTTTTTTCCAACTCCCAGCCTCCACCAGGCTCTCTCTGCCATGATATGTGGCTTTGCCGCAAAGCAATGGGATCATGGGGCCCCAAAGCAGTGGTGCCAACCAACATGGACTGACACCTCCAAATCTGTGAGCCAGAACAGACCTTTCCTCTTTTTAAATTGATTATCTCAGGTATTATTATTGTTGTTGTTGTTGTTGTTTACAATGACAGAAAGCTAACATAGCCTCAGAAGAAACCAACCCTGATGTGTGTCAATCTTGGACTTCCAGCCTCCAAGACTGTGGGAAAATAAGTCTCTGTGTTTAAGCAACCTGGTGTGTGGTGTTTTGTTCTGACGGCCCCAGAAAACTAACATAGGGAGGAAACGGGGTTCAAGTGCAGAAGACAATTATAATTAAACATCAAACTATTGGGTGAGAAAGAAAAAGTATAGGCTTCAAGGAAGGAGACAGAAGAGGGAAGAGCAGCAGGCGGGAAGGAGCTAGGGTGGACTTTCTGGCTGCCCCTAGACACCAACCCTGTGTGACCGATGACTCACTGAGAGACACTGGCTGTGACCAAGGTCAATCTGATCCACACTGCAGAGCTTTTGCCAGACAAAAAGTGAAAGTTTGAACCCGAGAAGCAGCACCCAGCTGGGTGTTGCCAGTATTTCCCCATCTCCATGTCGGGCTAGTTTAGAACCGAAAACATGAGTCCTGGTTCCAGTAAAGAAGAAACCGTGCAAGGGAGATGTGAGGACCCCCAGGTACTTGTTTAAAAAAATAAATAAGATTATTTAAAAATCCAGAAACTGCCACCCGGCCAGATGTTCGACAGTGGAATGGGTGTTTGAGACCAGGAAGAAACGCTCCAAATGGCACTGGAAAGTGATCATCAGAAAAAAAAAAAAAAGAAACAAACAAAAACCAAAACCAAATCTCTCTGAGATGTCTGTATCATATAAACCTAATAAGACACAGTGAAAAATATTGGATTTATTTTTACAAGTTAGCTGTGACCTTCTCAACCTTCTGAATGGATTCACTTCGCACAGTTCCTCTTATGGGCCTTAGGGTTATGACTAACTCATAAAAATAAATCCAATATTTCCCCCTTAGCCATGTCATAGCCAATGTAGGGATTCAGATGACGGGGCAAGGGAGGGGGGCTTTCATTTCGTTTGACCTCCCATTATGAGAGGTGCTGAGCCCTCAGCCCTGGCGGGGCCTCTGGCTTCCCGCCCCTCCCCAGAACCTGTGTACAAAGGAAGAGGAACAAGGCCCCCTGTCAGGGCCAAGCCCGGGGCAGGGCATGGTGGGGATGCTATGGACAGATGAGGGGGTCCTGGTGCACCCGGGAAGAAGCAGCCTCCTGGCCTCGGGGAAGCAGGGAGGCGATGGGTGAAATGAACTGCTGCTCTGCAGAGAGAAGGAAAAGCTTGCCTTTGAAGAAGGGTCCTTGCAGTCAGAGGAACTGGCCACCACCGGGTCACCTAGGTGGACCTTTGTTAGTGAAGACATGCAACCTGGGATGGAGCCTCCTTCCTGTCACTCCCCGGGGCCATGGGGGTCATTACACCACTGTCTCCTGGTGGCCCACTGCAGCCCAGGCACACAAGGGCACAGAGTCTACAGGGGGAACAAAATCAGACCTGGCTCCTGCCTCCCGGGGGCCTGAGGGTCAGGTACTGACCAAATAAATAAATACACTAACCAAGTAAGTGCAGTAATCCTGTGTGGTCACAAGTACAGAGAAGGCCTAGGGAGGGGGCCTGGAGTCCTGTGATGATGGCAGGATCCCGACTGGGTAGGCCGGGGCGACTTCCCTGGGGAGTGAGGGTTGAGGGGAGCAGTGACTGGATTCTAGTGGGTGCCCGAGCGAGTTCCTGCAGCAGGCCCGGCTCCAGGGAGCAGGAGAGGCGTTGCACCCGGCACCCAGCGTCTTCCCAAACAAAAACTCTCAACGCTAACCCCACTGCACAGGAACCCCCCATTTTCCTCTTCCCACAGCCCCTGGTAACCTCTCTTCTGTTTCCCATCTCTGAATTCTCCCATTCCACACTCATTTCTAATGAACACAATACAGTAACGGGATGGGATGTCCCTTCCAGCATTCGGTGACGAAGATGGTGACTTCTGTGCTGCTGGCTGCTTCTGGTTCTCTTCCTGCCTCCCCTTGAGGGAAACCAGCTTCCGGGCGGTGAGCCTCCCCATGGAGACTCCACAAGACCAGGAACAGCAGCTGCAAGCTGGGCCTGAGAGCTGTCAACAGCCTCCTGAGGGCTTAGGAGCGGAGCCTCCCCAAGGTGGGAACACGGCCCTGTCACTGGGCTGCGGAGCCAGGACACAGCTAAGCCAGGCCGGGATTTCTGACCTGCAGAAATAGAGATAATGCACATTGGTTGTTTTAAGTCCCTAGGTTGCAGGGTATCAGCACAGCGATACATGAAGACCACATTCTTTGCCTTTTGTTTACTTGGAGGATTCTGGTGCTCAAGTTCCTTCTTCGTGGCGTCTGACCTCTTCATGGGCACAGGGCTTCTCTGAGTCTAACCTCCCAAGCTGGACACAGCCCAGCACCATGCCATGCCCTGATGGCTCTGTCACTTAGAAACTTGCCCAAGTGACACATCTTTCCTTGTATCTCTTTATTTTCTTCTACTAATACCTCCCTGGACTTGGGGAGCCATGGAAGCTTACCTGTAACTTCTAGAGGAGTGTTTATCTCTCCCTGGACTAATCTTTCCGGTTCACCATGGCCCTGCTTAGAGAACTGAGGGATCCAGGCACCCTCCTCCAGTGCAGAACCTCTTGCCCATCCCTTCTCTTTTCTATAGTGGGTGTTGCTCTTCAAGAGGGCTCAGGGACTGGCACAGCATCTACCAGCCCCTCACACAAGCCTAAGGAAATGCCAATAGCACATGCCAGAGCCCAGGGGTGCTCTGGGATGGGGGGGTGCTACTAGAGATCCTGAACATTACTTTTTGGCCACCACCTGAGCTGGGGTTCCGTCTGTCCACAGAGGCCCCGCCGGCCCACCCAGTGGGGAAGTGTGAGCCCAGGCTCCTCTGAATCCCTCTCTTCCCAGGCTCTTTATAGTCACCCTGCTCAGTGCAGCAGACACACACGTGGTGCCTGTAACTGTAGAGGATGGGGCAAGTCCCAGGCACTGTCTTAGGTAGTGATATCTGCTTTTATTTATCCCCAAACAACATCTTTCAATCTTGGCGGGGTGGGGGTTCCCAGGGCCGAGCAGTTGTGTTTACCTCCCCCCCAGGAGTTCTTAAAGGCTGTGCCCTTTGATCTCATCTGCTCTCAGATTTCTTCTTTCTAGACTGCAGGTGTCTACTTCTGGGTCTTTTGTCCAATGAAGGCCCCTGACCCCTGGGTCTTCCCTGTGTCTTTGCCTTAATTTTGCTGTATTTTTTTTCCTTTTCAATATAAATTATAAAAATAAACTTTTTTTTGTGGATCTTTAAATAATGCAAGATTGTATGAACAACGAGCATGAAAACTGAGGTGTCTCTTTGGACAGATAATAAGAATTGCATGCAGTGTCCATGTAGGGTAGGGACAGATAAGGGTTTCCTACAAGGCAGCTCAGTGAGAGGGTGGCATTGTGCCATGGTGGGCCTCACAGCTCCACGTCAGAGGGGGCTGCATGCAAACCCTGGCTCTGTCATGTCTAACTTTGTGATCTCAGGCAAGTTCTAGAGCGCCCTGCACTCCACTTCGATGATTTGGTGAGGACCAAATGAAATAATGGAGGTGCTAAGAACAGGGAGAGCACTCTGCAATATTAAAACACCTCCCAGTGAACTCATGGTCAATCTACATGAGTTCACTGGGAGGTGTTTTAACCCTTATCTGTCCCTACCCTAGATGGATACTGTTTCAGGATGGCCAAACCTCAACAAAAGGTGCCATTCGGTACCCAGAAGCCCGGATGCCATCTCGATGCCTCTTTGCCCCTCACTGTCCACAATCAATGTGGCAGTCATATTGTGTGACTTTCAGCTTTGTATATTTCACACTTGTCTTTTTAGATCTCTTTCTAAGACTCTCTGTCCCCACAGGAGTTTTGGAACCCTGAGACTTTGCTTGTGAGAATGTCAAACGGTGTGGCCCCTGTGGAAAATGGCTTGGCAGCTCCTTGATGCAGTAATCATTGAGTGACCGTGAGGCCCAGCGGTTCCACACCGAGGTACAGTGTTGAAAACTGGTCCTCAAACAAAACCTTGTACCCCCGTGTTCATAGCAGCTCTGCTCACAATAGCCAAAAAGGTGAAAACAACTCAAATATTCATCACTGGGCAGAAAAGCACAATTTGGTATGTCGACAGGATGGAGCGCTAGTCAACCATCACAGGGGGCAAGTGAGGAGGACACAGATGAACCTCAGGACACTATGCTAAGTGAAAGAAGCCAGACACACATGGCTACAGAAATATGTAGAACGGCAAGTCCAGAGAGACAGGAGTAGACAGTGACTGCCTGAGGTAGGGGGTAAGGGTGACAGAAGTGACCATCTAATGCTTCCTGTGAGTAGTGATAAAAAAGCCCTGAAAGTACATAATGGTGATGGTTGCATGACATTGTGAATAAGTTAATACCCCTGAATTGCATACTTTAAAATGATTAAAACTGGAAATTTTATATTTTGTGTATTTTACTGCAATAAAAAAAAAATCCTGCTCTTTCTTTGCAATCCAAATGAAACAGGACATCAACTCTGTCCCCTGCACACCAGGGTCCCCGTGGCTGCTTGTTAGAGTCCTTATGACTTCTGCAGGGCCTTCTGGATGGGTTCCTGTTTCCTGGAGGGCCCCCTCTCCTGGGCCAGATGCTTTCCTCCACTGCTGGACACCTCCCTTTACCTATCGATGGTGGGAAGGCAACTTCCTGAGGCTGCTGGGTTCTTTCTCTCTTGAATGTGTCTCTTGGTCAGCAATGACCTTATTGCCCAGTTTTCTGGGCTTTGCCTGCAGAGAGGACCCCAGCATTGCTGAGAACCTCATGCATGTCTTTTGAACTAGGTAAGTGGTCCATCCTGGTACGAGTGGTTGAGGGAGGTAATGAACTTCCGGGACCTCCAGCCTGTCCCTCCTCCTCCTGGATCTCCTTCCAGATGTTCAATAATGGACTCGTATTTCCTGAAGCTCTCTGCTCTAGGCGATCATCTCTGGTTGGTTGTGCTGCTGTGGATCAGAGCTGTTTCTCCCTCCATCCCGATTTTTAATATAAGCAATATCCTCCCCAACCAAGGCTTCTACGATAGCAGTTTGCTTCAAGAGCACAAATTAAAGGGATGCCACCAAGGGCCTTAATGGTCTTAGCAGAGTCAACACAGAGAGCATCGCGCACTCCCTATTTAATATGAAGAGTGACTAAGTGGAGCCACTGCCCTTCCAGTCACGCCTGGTCTGAATACCAAAGAGACATCAGGGAGGAAGGAGTTAGGGAGGAGCTCCGAGCTGTCACTCAGCTACTCCCATCAGCTCATCCGCCAGCCCTGTGGGGCTGTGGGAGAGAAGGTAAAGGTCAGGAACTCTCAGCAAATATTTGGAGGGCTGTTCCCAAGTCTGATGGGTTTGGACACAAGGTAATCCTCTCCTGGAAGGAGCCAGTAATCCCTGAGCAAATGCCCGGCCTAACTGGTAACTCTATGGCTGAGCCAGCCCGTCTCCCCTGGGATAGTCAGGGAGGGAGAAGGTGAGCCCAGCACCCAGGTTGAGGTTTGGATGGGAGTGGAGGAGGCCTTGGCTCTGAGAAAGAGGGCACCTGCTGGGGAATGCTTTCCAGCGCAACCTGTTATGTTGGGGTGTACAATATTTTGTTATCTATAAAAAACAGATATTGAGCAAAACCTGTAAACCCAGTTCTGAGTTAGGGATGAGGCTTTAGAGATGAAAAACACATTCCCTGTCAGGAGTTCAGAGTCTGATCGGGGAGCCAGTCTGCAAGCTCTCCGAGGGCAGGTAGTGTCTGTGAGTTGGCTCACTATTGGATCCCCAGCCATTAACACTATGAATGAATGAATGTCCTGTAGTTCAGTGGAACCCTTCCCATGGGACTCAAGGATGACTTCCTGGAGATGGGCTTAAAGGTAAATCAGAGAGCAGAGCAGAGAAGTAAAGGAAGGAAGACTCAGGCAGGAGGAATACCATGTGCAAAACATGAAGGTAAAGGGAGTCATGGCACAGCTGGGACCTTCTGGTGCTTCCAGATGCCTGCTGTGTAGAACACACTGGGTGACAGATCTGAGGCAGGATCCCAGTCTGAAAGAAACTAGCAGGCCATGGCGAGGAGCTTGAATTCCTCCTGGAGGTTCCTGAAGGGGTTTTGAGAACAAAGCAATAAGATCTGGTTTGCATTTTTGAACATCCTATGGAGGATGACTTTGCCCACTCTGTCTACTAATGCATATTAAAACCAAGCCTCTGCTACCTACTAGTATTGTGATGGATCTAAACAGCCACTGTTCACTAGAAAACAATCTGCCCACGTGTCATTTAAATTAGCCACATTAGGCAATATACTTAATCACATCCTTTATTTAACCTGAAATGACAAGATACATTTTACATTTCCCCATTTGGAGTCTTTGAAATCCAGTGTATATTTTACTCTCTCTGCACATCTCAATTCACACTTGCCACATTTCAAGCTCAATAGCCACATGAGACTAGTGGCCGCCATGTTGAACAGTGTATGTGGAGGTACAGAGCATGCACCAGGCAATCAAAGCCTCTGTCCTTGCTGAACCTGCCTAGAAGACCCCAAATTAAGCAAGCAAACAAAATGGTACAATGAAAGTTACAATGGTGGCGAAGAGTGAAAGCGATGATCCTGACCCCCCAAAGAGCGTTCAGGGACCTAAGTGTAAGTTGAATCCTTAGGGCTAATTGGGGGTCAGTGAGGACAAGGGGGACCTTTGCAGGCAGGGTTAACAATTTAACAATGTCTGAGACATTACTGGCTGTCACAACTTGGGGGGCAGAGGTTACTACTGGCATCTAGTGGGTAGAGCCCAGAGATGGCTGCACGTCCTGCCATGTACAGGACAGCTCAACAACAAAGATTTATCCAGCTCAACTTCCCAGTAGTGCTGAGATTAAGAATTCCTGATTCAGAGAGATGCTGTAGAGAGAAGGGTCTCAGAGGAAGCCCTGAGATCCTCTGGCATTTAAAGTAAATTAAGTAGATATGAAAGGAATGATCCATCAATGAAGTAGGAGGCAATGCAGAAGAGAAAGGGGGAAGATGAGACCAAGCAGGTGACAGTGACCCCAGTTCGGAGGCTGTATATAAGTTCAGTGATCAGTGAAAACATTACACTGTTTATTTTGGGGGTGGGTATTTGCGGGTGGGATTGAACTCAGGGGCACTTGATCACTAGGCCACATCCCAGCCCTATTTTGTATTTTATTTAGAGCCAGAGTCTCACTGAGTTGCTTACACCTCGCTTTTGCTGAAGCTGGCTTTGAACTCCAGATCCTCCTGCCTCAGCCTCCCAAGCCACTGGGATTACAGGTGTGTGCCAGGCTATGTACTTTTTTTAAAAATTGAGATGTTTTCCATTTTCATGGTTTTCCAAGAACCTACAAGCACCCTAAATTTCAAGCACTCAGAATGCAGAATTGCCCGACGGGGAAGAGTATAGGCCCCACACTTGATAGCCACGTTCATTTGGGCAAATGGTTTTGTTCCACTGAGCCTTGGATTCTTCATATGGAAAATAGGCTATGGCATGATCAAGTGAGAAGATAATAAATTTGGCACATAGTAAGTGCTCAATTAATGGAACTCACTTCTTTCTTTTTATCATATTCTAGCAATGCTTGCCTGTAGGTTACTCTTTGATTTTTTTATTCTGCCTTCTTTCGTCTCTGCCAAAACCCTGCTGAAAACAGGACTGGTTGTGGGATGGAGTCTCTGACTGCTCCTTTTCCTTACAGATAAAGTGTAGTTGGTGTTATAAAGGTTGCCAAGTGTCTTATCTGTGAAAACCACTCTCAACTTCCATCCTTTCCCCTCCCTAATTTCCCTAAATTGGCTCCCCCTGCCCATTAATGTCCTTTGCATTAACAATTAACTGATTGGTAAGACAGGGGTCTCTGCAACATGGTTTAGCTCATTACTTATCAAACTAGGAAGCAGGAAAAGAGGTAGATTGGAAACTCTTTGAGGGAAGTGGACCTTTTCAAACTTGCTCACCATTTTACCCAGAAAATAACTACACTTGAATCTGTTTCACTCCAGCTCCTAGAATTTAGAGTGTGATAGGGATTTGGCAATATACCCCAAGGATATATTTTCTTCCAAGTCTCTTGGTTCATCTTATACATTTAATAAATTTACATTCTAGTCCATAACACAACATTTTCCCTTTTAACTCAATCATATAATCTTATATTCTCTTCTAGTGGAGTTCTATTAACCCAGCCCTCCCCCATCAGTTCCCCCAGAATTTTGAATCTAATCCCCAGAGATGGGAGGATCTCAGTTTCAGGTCAAATCCAACATCAAAATGCTCTTCTTGGGTATCAGAATAGGACACTGGGGTACCCCTTTGACAGTGGACAAATTCCTAATGATGATCGGATGAGGGCAAACCACCACGGAGAACACTGTTCTAGAATAAAGAGTTCTCGTGGGAAAGGGAAATGATTCCTCAATTTTCCACAGCTTTGGAGAATATTCTGATTTTATTTTTGCAGTTTCTAGGATGTTTTGTAAATAGAGTTTTGGTAGCAGAAAATGCTTCCAACCTATTTTGGGGGATCTATGGGAGATGCTTGAGGTTGATTATTTATGCTGGGTCGTGGTTTGGTCCTCTCAGGTATTGAAGTCCCAGGCATTTGTTGGCTTACAGCAAAGCCGTCCATCATAGACACGATGATGTGGCCAAGCAAACTGGCTGTCAGAGCCTCCTGTGCACGATGCCAGGAGAATGGGAATGTCAAAAACAATGTCCTATTCTTTGTGTCTTGAGAAGGAAGCTATCCCAAGATGCTTGGGGATGGATGGAGTTGACTCTTTCCTGACGCACGGCACATACTGCAGTCAACTTTGCAGAGATACCAAATAGGGATAAAAAATACCCTCTGAGAAACATGCTGTCTGCTTATTTTTTTTTTTTTTTTGCTCATCTGAACAAAATGGCTCTGAATTTACATAATTAAAATGCTGGTGTCTTTTCAGATCCTAACAATGGGTAATTAACACTGTTGCTTGTCAGCTGGGGAAATACCTTGGGAGAAGGCGATCAGAGCCCAGCCGCTTTATTTTGGGCCACATCTTGTGGACCATCAGGGCTAATTGAATCACCCCCATCTCATTGGAAATGAATGAGAGAACATTGAGCGTTACCAGCCCGGCTCACAATCAACCCAGAAAAGGCTGCAAGCCGGCTCGGGATCAGAACCTCAACCCTGCCTTGAGGACTGCAGTCTGACAGTCTAATTTAGAAGCGTTGCTTAAAATCTTAATCAGCGCGTTGAAATTAGCAGAGGCGAGCTTTGACACCATGTTTGTTGTTTATGGTTATCATTTTTAATAAACGTTAAAATGTTTTTTACAGGTGTGGAAAAAGGCACCTCCCTGGGACACGGCTCTCTTAGGTCTTGCAGATTCTATCAAGAAAAGAAAAATGTCATTGTCGAGAATGAAGACGTAACATATTCATCAGAGCTTGCCTGCCTTTTATTCTGTGGAACCTTGAAAGCTAGCCACACTCCTAAGCCCGAGTCCATCTTCCCTGCACAAGTGATATCTTGATTGACACATCTCCAAATAAGCTTCTGAATAGCTTTCCGTATTAGCCTCGGAATAATTCAGATGTCAAATTACAGCTCACAGACTCTCTGACTCCTTACGAGCTCCAGAATGAATTTTTTAAATATTTGGGAGAAAAATATTAAATTTTGTTCAGGTTGGGTCAAAGTTCATATCATTTGGTAATAAAGAGCCACAGAGGGTGTTTGCCCAGGGTGAGCTGCGTTGATTTTATTTTGTGCAACAGCTGCAGGTCTGACTGACCCTTGGTGGGCAGTTTGGAGTTTGCATCGCCTGCAGCTTCGGCATCTTTACGGTTTCTTTGGATAGAAAGAGGAAAGAGAAAAGAAAGAAGAAGGGCCGGGGAAATGCAATGAATTTTTCTCTCTGTGCAGGACTCCTGGCTGATGTCATCTCTAAATATGCAGCTTTAATTGCTCATCTCTGCCGCAACAAGGGGAAAAGGCATCTTTGTTACTTGTTTTCATCACTGTTGAAACCGCACTGCCGACTCAGCCTGGATTCTTGTCTTGCAAACTCTGCAGAAGGGTTCCTTACAAGCTAGAAGGCAAAGTGGTGCTTGCTGGGTTGATAATGACCACTTTTCATAATATTTGTTGGATGCTCTGAAATGTGTGGCTGAGAAAACTCTCATTATTACCGTCTGTTTGCACGGCTGTAAATATTTAACCAAGAATGCTACCTGCTTCGTGGAAAGACTTGCTAATTACACCTGCTTTTCTCTATAATTACATATTGTTGTAAAATTCTACGATAATGACACAACTGTGTTTTTCTCTTGCAAGGGGTAAATTTATACCAAGTGTGGCACCTGAATTTCCATAAGCAATTAGCCTACACATTTACATCCCTGTGTTTTCCTGTGATTTTATTGAAATGAAAGATAATAAATTAAATCTAATTAAAGCAGGAAGACATCTAGTAACTTGATGTTTATTTTTGAGCCACAGCTCCACTTTGTAAGGAAAGCGAGGAGGGGAGCTATATTATTGCTTAACACAGTGGAAGCATTCTGATAAATTAGAAATTTCATTCTGATAGCAGGGACCCAGACAGGCAGCCCTTATTGGATACTGGGGCTCTCTTGACAAGATGCTTTTCTACAAGATGCATATTTCTAGTCTGATGAATGTGAAGTACTGCTCTTGGCTTGTAGCCTGATTCTTGGTGGAGCATCTCTATAGACAAATGTTTCCCTAGATACCCTAATAAAACCCAGGATAATCATCCACAGTTCACGGGGTCCCTCGAAGAGGGTGGGAGGTAGAGCCCTGGAATTCAGGAAATAGGAGACAAATAAGAGCCTTCTTTTATTATGATAAAACATGAGCATCTCTGTTCTTTTGGAAATCTTGACTCTTGAGGTGACAGAGCGCCTATCTAGGCTATCCCCAGGTTCATCTGCTTTAATCAGGAGACGGCTTATTCAAAAGACACACAGCCAAAAGGCTGAAAACAGAAACAAAAGCCAAACAAAATAAGTGGCGTGACAGTACAGATGAAAAAAATGAATACATCTCGACATCTTTATTGTTTTCTTTTTCTTTTTGCTCCCTTGAAATCCTCCCTCTCCGGTCCCCTTCTCCTTCTGTATAAATGCAAACATCTCCAAATGTCAAGTGCAGGGAAGTGACCCATCCTTTAATGGCGCGGAGGATGATTAAAGACCGATTTCCATGTCATTTCCGACACAAACACAATCCCTAGGTTACAGGCTTTCCAGAACAGTTTTCAACCTGATAATGAGTTGGCTTGTTTGTTTAGTGGTCACGACTGCTCCTACTTCAAAACATTTTAGCAAATATGAGGGTGGTGAGACTGTGTCATTATGACAAGTGGGAACAGGAGCAGGGCCTGGATTTGGCTGATCGGTGACAGCCAGGCTGGCTGAGGACCTGGACTGATAGGTTGTCTTGCCTGGCCCTGCCGGGGAACTATTCTCTTCGATTTCCTCTCAGTGACCGGGCTGGAGTGTGGCTACCTAATGGTTTGCTGTCGATACAGTAAAAATGCTCACCCGTCTTTAATCCATTCCGAGAGGGCTCTTTACATAAGTGGCCTATTCCATTTCTTCATTTTCAGAAAAGGCAATCAAATAAGATTGAACTACACAGGCTGCTGTACAGTGACTTATAAGTGTGTGTGTGTGTGTGTGTGTTTGAAAAAAGCACAATGATTAATTTTGAGACACAGCATTTTGTGTTGTCTTTGACAATTTTCTTCCTCACCCTTTTTTTAAGGACTCTGAAAATCAATGTCGTGCTTCACTACCATCCATCTTTATATAGTAATAAATTAAGTGGGAGGTATTGATATTTTTGACTGAGCTTTTAAAATTTACATACTAATGACAATTATACCCTGGTGACTGTTGATTCCTGCTGCTGTTTACTCTTCCTGGCTTGGGAAAGAGTGTCGCCTGTTTGCTTTGAGGTTCCTGAATGTCTTGGGTCCCAGGTCAGTCGATTGGAACCCCCATCCCAGGCAGGTGTCTCAGAGGTCCCTCTGCTGTGTCACATATTAACCCTTTTGGTGCTGAATTAAGAGAAGAGGAGAAAGTTCTGGGAAAGAGCCGGAGCAGTGGGCAGCCGAGGGCTCACCGCGGATGGTGGGCTGGTTATTTGTCCCTGGCATAGAACAGTCTAATATCTAATGCTGGTGCAGACTGGGTGAATTTTGACTCTGGACGGAAGCCCTCTTTCCTCATTCCCTTTCATACAATTTAGGCATGTTGGGGAAGTCACAGAAGTATCATGTGCCTTTCTTGTTCCTTAAGAAAAAAAGAAATAAACCAGAAATCTGAAACCTTGACATTGAGTGTCTTGCTTCACCTGAGCTTCCAAACGATTTCTGATGAACTCTGAGGGCAGAAGTATGGACAGTCACCAGCCGGGTCCCCTCTTGCCTTGCATCTCCCTCGTAGAAGCAGGCTGAATACCATCCCTCGAGATGGGCTCAGGGCCTCTTCTCAGGATTTGCCATGTGTTCCTTCGGAAGCACGGATGAAGCCCTAGCAGGGAGGAAATGAACGGAGCAAGGTCAGGGCCACAATATGATTTGATTTTCTGAAACCGAATCCCTCCAGGCCGCCTGAGTGCGGCCCACAGGTAGATGACCAGGAAAAATACCAACACATCAGCGGAAAGGCTTCAACTTCATTTACACAATTATTCTGGGGACTGGGACAGCCTTGCAGCGAACAACAGTTTATTCGCCAAGATTAATTTGTCAGTAATATTGATTGTCGGGGGCCTGTTTCATTCTATTTAAGATTCCACAAGGCATAGACAGCAGCAACTCGAGTGTGATTTGTCCCTCTAGAATCTCCAGGATGTCGGGGAGGCAGGCGGAGGAGACGTGGAGCAGCAAGTTCTGTCAAACTAGATATTGCCAGGCCGATCCCCGGGGCAAGGTGCGTGCCTGGGTTTTGTTTACATTTTGCCAACGCAGCAATAAACTGTTTACATAGGCCAGTCTCTCTCTCTCTGTCTCTCTCCCCCCGACCAAAGCAGGTCACCCAGATATTCAGGCAACTATCATATAAAGAAACTAGTGGAATTTCCCGATTCAACCCTGAAATCAGTACACAGGATTATCCAAATAGGAAGGCTGCTGAAAGTTGAGCAGAGCTTGCCCAGCGACATCCCACTGTCCAGAAAGCACCTTAGCAAGAGCATCTGCAAAGAAAGCCCCGAACATGGGAGAGGTGTGCAGGAGAACACCCTTTCATCAGAGGATCAGCTTTCAGGACGGGTTGGGAGCCCAGAGAATTATTGTATTACACACTGTCCTGAAATGGGCCTTGTTCCTGTGGCCCCACCTCCCTCTTCTCTTTTCTTTTCTTTGAGTGTTTTTTGGAATGAAAGAGTTTTTCTTTTTTTTTCCTTCCAAATTGCGCTGGGAGGCAAATTCTTGAACGGTGTAATAGAAAATGTTAGACAATATTCCTTACCGGAGCTATTGACATTTTGGATAGTTGTGACACTTTGATTTTTCTCAAAACATATGGATCAAGCCTGGCTGCGTTATTGGACAGGAAGCCCTGATGAAAGGCCTTCCTTGATCTTTCTTTGTATTTTCCCCCCTCTGTTTGCTCATGGCTTTCTCTCTGAATATAATCGTGGTTTTCTTAAGCTGTCCGGGGAGTCGTTATTGCCTTACTAAATATTTCATGGTGCACAGCACACCGTACCTGCCAACCGCCTCTTATTTGTTGTCAAAAATAAAGGGTTCATCCTACGGAGGGGAGAAAAGAGGGAGCGGGTTTATTCCATTGTTTTTATTTTAAAGTTTCTCATCGGCACCAAATGCATCGAAACCCTGGCAGCCTAGGAGGGGTTCTCTTTCATTTGCCGGGGACCAGGCTGGCCACTTATTTATTTATTTGCGGCTTATTTATTTGCTGCGCGCTCTGCTCTATGATTCCCGGCGCTTGTCTCCTTGCAGTTTCCCTTCCTATTTGTTCAGAAGGGAAAAGTTCAAAGCGGCTCTGTCAGCTGAGGGAGAAGCAGGCGGAATACTAACCCTCCAGCGCCCGCCTGCGCTGACCTTGAGAGAGGAGCACTAAACGGTCCCACCGCAGACCCGCATGTGTGTTTTGTTAGACCAGGTCGGCAGGGGTCAGGGCTCACCTGAGGCCAGCGGCAGGCCGACCTGCCTGAGCAGCAGGGTAATGCATTTTTAAAAGGGACATTCTCGCCTTTGAATGGGCCTAATATGGTCTCTGTTTAAAAACCTGTCAGAATCCCAAGCACACACTCCATAAAATATAAATAAGTACTTACTGTTTGCAGATGTTGCTTGTTTTTCATAATGTTTGTATTTGAAGTCTCGAATCCTCACTTCCTGTCAGGCTCCCCCATGCCTCTCTCTCCTGATTCTGAAGGAACAAGGGGGACTTCAGATGGCAATTTCTCAATGAAGACACTTTCTGTCGCATCTGTCAGCGTCCCTGGCACAATTAGCATTCCCTCTTTCTTTTTCATTCTCTCTCTCTCCCACACGCTCACACTAACTCACACTCACTCACACTCACACACGCTCACACACACTCTCACACACACGCAGGTTTATTTGTCACCACCTCTTTCCCTGTGCGTGGAGGAGCCTCCTCTCTTGTTAGCAGCATTTGAAGGAGTCTGATGTCTCAGGAAAGGGCGATTTTCAGGGCCCTGAGATGTGACGCTGTAACTCATCAGGCCTTGGCCTGCACACTTAGATGAACTGGAAGGAATTAGGAAAGGAACCTGGGGAGCCTCTGCCGTCTTCCTGGGGTAACTCGGAGATGGGGCTTCATAGTCCTTGGGGAGCCCGCCACCCTCAGTCCCATTGATAAGGTCATGTGTGTCTTTGGCTGCACCCACTGGGCCCGTCTCTGACCCATGATTCCCAGAATCGGTCTTCCCCCCACAGCTTAGCCCCTCCAACGACAGCCTGGTGGGGGACGATCTCTCCCGTGGTCTGGTTGAACCCCTTCTGTCACTCCTCCTGTCCCTTCCTGGTGGCTGCCCGTGGCCCAGGTGGCACGGTGGGTGGCGCTGAATGGGGGTACATCCCTGTGCACGGATGGACAACGCGTGAAGGGGACTGTGGAAGTATGTGTTTGTCCCGCAGTCCTCCCGTGACTCGCCTGAGCATTTGAACAACACCCTCCCCAAGCACCTACCACACGTGCCCAGAAAGCTGGGTGCCAGCTCCCTCTGCAAGCCCGCGTGCTTGCTGAAACCAGCCGGGTACCTTGCTGTTTATGCAGCCTGCCAGTTAAAAAGGCCAGCACAGCCCTGTGCTCAGCCCTTCCCATTCTTTCCCTAGAACCCGGTGGTTTAGATGGGCCCCGCGTGAGGTGTCTGCACATCTTCCTTCTTAGTTCCTTCCTCTTGAAGCCAACAGCCATGGCTACCTTCAAGAACTTAAAGCCTGCTGCCCGCCCCCCCATCCCTAAAGCCTGCTAAGAATCAGAGACTCCCTTTGCCCACTTGAGCAGGGCAGGCCCAGCAAGCACTACTCACTTGCACCATGCTTTAATATCCATTATTAAAAAAAAATAAAGGTAGGGGGAGGAGGAGGAGGAGGAGGAAGAGGAGGACACAGGAGCCTTGGCTACTTTCTGGGCAGTTCTGGGAGGATCTGATTATAAACACATGCCCAGGACTCAGCATTCCTCCATGCTCGAAGAGGGTCAGTGGAGCCGGCTTCATCTTTAAAGCCCAGAAACCATAAATCAAGATGAAAATCCTGCAGCCCCAAAGCCTTACCAATTGATACAATTTGAAAATGGGCAGCCAGAGAGGCTGGGGAGAAAGCTGACATGATGACTTTTATAATAGCAGAACGTTTAAGGCTATAGAAATAAAAGGAAGAGGATGAAATCAGGCCTGTTGATCTCTGCCTGCAGGCTCTCCGCGCTCACTGGAAGCTCCAGCAATTATTTCTGCCCTGACTTTCTCCTCCTTTTTTCCCCCCTCCCTCCCCCAGCAGTCTGTTTGAAATGAAGCAGAACCGGGCATGGCAGGCTTATCAGTGTCGTTAGCTGACAGGACGCCCGGCACACCTGCTTTCCCTTGCTGCTGTTTCAGGCACTAATGCCACAGAGAATGTGGCTTGGGTCCTTATAATGTGTAAAGATTCATTTATTTCAACTTTTGAACCTGCCTGACCCCCTGGGCTTGTGTTGGGGAGGGGGTGAGGGCTGGAGAAGGCTTTTTTCCTGCACTTAGAAGAAACTGGCAATTAGGGGTCTGGCCCTGGGGCTGTTGCTATGATAGAGGCTTAAAAAGAGAGGTGGGGGCTCAGCCAGGCAGGCGCTGGGAGCCCGGACGAGGGGGGTGGTGCAGATGGCTGCAGCCGCCCTGGCTCCGTGGTGTCCCATGGGCAGGGCTGTTCAGATACCCAGGTACCCTGACTTTTAGAAACACCCCGACCCCGACACACACACATATCAAATCATCACATGTATTAAGCCCTGGGATGGTTGAAAAGGTTTTTAAGAATTGTTTTGCCTTTGAAGTGAAATGAGCACCTCATTACACGCACGTACAGTGGCTGAGATTTCTTGGCAACCATTGTGTGAACTTCGGAATTCCTGCAAAGTGAGCAGTAGCTACCTTTCAAGTTGTTTTCCAAGGTGATGGGATTTTGTGAATATTAAGCGTAGCTATTAATGAAGTTCATAGAGTATTCAGATTTGCAGACATTTTGACATTTAATTAAACATCTATTAGATTCAGTTTTAGGGTTTTCTTCTCATAGTTTGGAGCCAATAAATACATGTTTGGGGGTTTCAAACATTTTTAGTAGGCCTGTAAAAAGGAGGAGCCTGGAGCCGAATACCCAAAGCCCTTCACCCCCTGGCACCTTTTATTCTCTTGCTTTATTTTGGGGTGGGTTTGGCTCATGCATTTTTCCTTCTAGAAGGCTTAGTTTAAGGTCTTAGCTTCTTAGGAATAAAAAATAGTTCCATTAGTGGACATTAATTCTTTGGGGACTTTGATTCTTGCCCCTTCTATTTCGTGTCTCATCACGGGATTAATGGGAGTCGGGCATATATTCCAACCTCTCCCTGGAAATCTTTGTTTCTTGATTTTCCTTCTTTTAAAGAGGTGGCGTTTGTGGGGCTTCTGCTGTTCATGCCTAATAACCATTTCCCCTCCTTTGGAGGATGGATTCTGATTTCCCTTGGGGAGTGAACCCTCCCCACAGATTCTGTCCATTCACCTCTGGAATGGGCACAGGACTCAGGCTTGACCAATGAGAGCATCCTATCACCCTGGCTGTGGCTATTGATTCTGGGACTTCTATAACTATCTGGGGAAAGGAAATTTCTTTTTATGCAGAGATGACTAGTTTAAAGGACTTCCAGGAGAACCATTGTGTAGAAAGACCGTACCGAAAAATAAAGTCAAGGAGGACATAAAACAAGAGTTAAGACATTGAGTGAGAAAGTGAGAGAAGCTGAGTCTTAATATCATAAGAGCCCCTGGATCCAACTATGCCTGAAGCTATAAAGCCATACCACCTTTAAAATATTCAGTTATACAAACTGGTAAATTTCTATTTTGCTTAAGTCATTTTGACTTGGGTGGCTGTCACTTGTAGCCAAAAGAACATGACAAATATATACTCTGATATTCCCAAGGGACAAGTCCTTCCAGACAGTTTTCATTTAATCTACTCTGTTGGAGGATAATTAAAATTAGAAAGTGGAGCTGGCAAGTGCAGGGTGATGGAACAATGTTAATAATGAAAATGATGTTCTGGAGAGCTTCCATGCATATCTCCACTCTCTCAGAGGCTCATCATTTCCATTTCATAGATAGGAAAATGTGGCTTGAAACTACCTCATAATGACATAACTTTGCGTACCTATCCTTAGGGCTCAAGGATCTGGGATCTCATTACCTAGTGTGGATTCCTGGGGCCTTGCCTTAGATATTCTGTAACATTTTGGGGGGCATGCTAGGGATTAAACTCAGAGGCACTCAACCACAGAGCCCCATTCCCAGCCCTATTTTGCATTTTATTTAGAGACAGGGTCTCACTGAGTGGCTCAGCACCTCACTTTTGCTGGAGGCTGGCTTTGAACTTGCAATTCTCCTGCCTCAGCCTCCCAAGTCACTGGGATTACAGGCATGAGCCACCAGGCCTGGCCCATAACATCTTTATATCCACTCTCCACTTTGTTCTCTCTGCAACCTGTATGGAGTTCCAACCATTAGAAATTCCATTCTTTTGAGTTCTGAAAAACCTAACACTAGTTAGAATCCCTTACTAACACGCAAACCCCGGTTAACGTTTAGGTAATCAGACCGCTTGGAATGTGGATTTGAGTAGGTATCAGAGAAAGGAAAACTTGTTTGTGTCACAGTTATTTCAAGGCTTGGGCCTATCAAATGGGAACCGGTCTATGTGTGATAAAGAAGAGGTAAGAAGTGGAAATACACGTATTATTTCTCCATGTGACTCAGTTCTCTTTCCTGTGTAACTCTTCCTTTCCTCCCCCCTGGACTCCCATCCACGCATCATCAAAGAATCCCCAAGCCTGTCTCAGGAGCTACTTGATTTCAACAAACCCACTTGGTTTCTGGGTTCCTCTACCAACAAATTCCCAACAGAGGCCCATCCAAGTTGCAGTTTTGCAGTGAGGGCAGAGGGTGGTGTGTGTGTGTGTGTGTGTGTGTGTGTGTGAGCACGCACACACGTGTGCACAACCCACTTGCCTGTTTCCCAGGCCACCTGAGTGGGACAGGTACTAAAAAGAAGGTCACAATAAGAGGAACCAGCCCCTTGCTCTAAATCTGCTTCAACTAGTTCTTTGGAACCTACAGCTCCTTTGACTCACTTCAGCTCATTCTGGGAGCACTCAAAAGATGTCCTTCCTGTATTTCCATTCCAGTCTTCTGGGCTCCCATCAGGGGTCCGCCATTCTTCCTGTTTCCTATTCTCAGTTATTTTTTACCTTTGCTGCTGCTGAAGTCACCACAGGAAGTCCTCCCATCTCTCCACCACAGGAAGTCCTCCCCTCTCTCCACCTCCTTTTACACAGGCTGTTTGGTCTTTGGAGTCTGTTCATGACTCCGTTATCACCTCCTCACCCCACACTCTGCATCAGTTACAGAGCAGGTCTGCCATGTGCTCTCAACAGAACATAGGGATCCCAGTGAGCCAGCTCTTCTCCTTTGAGTCATTCAGCAATCTGGATGGTCATCCTCACCTGTTCTGACCCACTGTCATAGCACTGCAGATCTGAAGCTTAGCTTTCGCTTCCTATAGGATGAACACCTTCTCAGGAAGTGCTAGGGTCCAGGGGTCTGCTGGATTCATGTTGGGTTTTCTTTTTCTTTTTTTTTCGGGGGGAGGGGTACTGGGGCTTGAACTCAGGGGCACTCAACCACTGAGCCACATCCCCAACCCTATTTTGTATTTTATTTAGAGACAGGGTCTCACTGAGTTGCTAACCACCTTGCCATTGCTGAGGCTGGCTTTGAACTCATGATCCTCCTGTTTCAGCTTCCCATGTCTCTGGGATTACAGGCTTGTACCACTGTGCCCAGCTTCATGTTGGGTTTTCAAAATGGGGAATCTCAAAATTTCAGAGACTCTGCCAAAAAAGGAACTGTCCCTCAAACATAACTTGAACACCTTTGCCCTTCCTCAGGTTAAGATTTCAGGGGTTTAGCATCTTTTGTGAATGCATCAACTTCTAATGGCTCTGTATTTCTACTCTTGGTGGCAAACTTTTCCTAGATCTGTGATAAGATTTGTACCTATTTATTTATTGGCAACAGAGATTGAACCCACTTAACCACTAATCCACATACCCAGCCCCTTTTATTTTTTATTTTGACACAGGGTCTCACTCAGTTGCTCAGACCCTCAATAAGTTGCTGAGGCTGGCCTTGAACTTGTGCTCCTCCTGCCTCAGCATCCCAAGCTGCTGGATTACAGACGTGAGACACCATGCCTGGCTTATTATTATTATTTTTTTAAGTAGGAAATATGCATCCATTCACTTCTGTCTGAATCCTTTCCTGGTGGAATTTCATTCTTACAGAGGGGTCTACTCTAGACCCTAGCCCTTCCTGAGAAATGGTTTTTCCTACAGGAAGTGGAAGCTCAGCTGAAGACCTGCAGTGCTAAGACAGAGCCTTGGGGTGGGAGAGGAGGATGATCCATGTCACAGTTCAAAGTTCAGAGACTTGAATTCCAAAGATTCCCTGGGATGGAAATGTCAGCCTGCAGTCCTGGGAAGCGAGTGTAGCTTTAGAGAGTCGGGGCATGGATCTGGCTGCATTGAGAATTAATATGTGTCAGACCTTGTTATTGTGAAATAGCCGCGGCAGGGTAATGGCCATCGTTCATTTTATTTTATTACTTTTAAAATTTGATTTCATTTTGGCTTTGGCCAAGGTGAGGGGACTGATTCGTATCTCCTGTTTACGTTTGATACCCAAAAGCCTCTAGGGGAAAATGATGTTAGCTGAAATTATGTAAATTAAAGAGGAAATTTGCCAAGATACCTTGACAAACTCAGAAATAAGAATAGAGAGCTTCATCTGTTTGGTCATCTGACGCATGGTCGCATGGCTCTTACGCTTATTAGGGGTGAAGGGGGTCTGCTGAGGGCAGGGAAGGGCATGCTGCTTGTGATGAGTGGCAATTTTTTTTTTCATTTTTAGTTGTTGATAGAACTTTATTTGATTGATTCATACGCTGTGCTGAGAATCGAATCCAGTACCTCACACACGCCAGGCAAGTGTGCTACTGCTGAGCCACAGCCACAGCCCCTATGAGTGCTTTTTATTGGCAGGTGGAAGGGTGATCAAGGTTTAATATTCGTGGGCAGAAAAGCTAAGTCTGGGTAAGCAGATACTTTAGATGAAGAAGACAAATGCATGATGAAATTTCAACTTTAACCTAAAAATTATCCCTTGATCTGATAAAGTACCTGGAATTATGATCTGCAGCCCTTAGTGGGGCCTTGTGGTCCCCAGGCAAAGAGCCTGTTCTAAGTAAAGTCAGACTCCAGAGCAGAAGGCAGAGTTGAAACAGAGGCAGCCTGGTCTGATGTGAATTCCAGTCTCATCTCTGACCATGACTAGGTATGTGACTAACTGTAAAGTAGATTTTCTTTTCTCTTCTTACAAAAGCTATTGTTTTATATAGAAGCACAAAGAAGGGGAACAACCTGGATTTCACTCATTTTGAAAAACAAAAAACTTCTTAATGCTTTCAGGGTGTTCTTTCTAAATCTTTCTTGAACACACACACATTTACCTATGTCACAAAAATAAGATTGCATAGGGCAATCTTTCATATTCTAAATACTGCCAGATTATTTTTAATGGCAACATGATGTTCCATCTTGTGGATATACTTTAACTTATTCATCTGATACCCTATTGTTGGACACATAGGTTGTTCCAACCAATTACAAAATGGCTATGCCAATAATTTTTCACCCGAGATTGAGAATATAGTATTTCCTTAAGGAAAAATGCCTCAGAAGTCATGTTTGGAGATGAAAGGACATCCTAGTTGGGTGTTCATTGAGATTTTTGAATGTGTAGATCCACATTTTCCATCAAATTTGGGAATTTTTTTTGGCCATTTTTTCTTCAAATCATTTTTCTCTCTTCTCTTCCTAGGACTCCCATAATACATACATCTGTTGGCTTGACGGTGTCCCATCAGTCTCCCAGGCCATGTCCCTTCATTTTTTTTCTTCTCAGATTTAGCAATTTCAAATGACTTCTCTTCGAGCTTGTCAATTCTTTCTTCTGCCTGCTTGAGTCTATTATTGAACCTCTGGTGAGTTTTCCAATTTAGTCATTATACTTTTTAGCTCCAGAATTTGTTTGGTTCTTTGTCTTTGGTGACATTCCAATATGGCTCCATGTTGTTTTCCTAATTTCCTTTAGTTCTTAGTCTGTATTTTCTTTCTTTTTTTTTTTTTTGAGCATATTAAGACAGTTGTTTTAAAGTCTTTATTTTAAAGTCTTTATTTGTTTAGTAAGTCTGATGGCTGTGTTTCTTTTGCGATGGGGTCTGGAGATTCATTTTGTTTCCGTGAATAAGCCACATTTTCCTGTCTGTATGTCTTGTGATACTGTTTTTGAAAACTAGCACCTGAAAAATAAGAAACCTAGTTTTGCAGACTGGTAGATAAGACTTTCACAAATTCTGGATATATGTCTGTGTGTGTGTGTGCACATGTGTGTACCTTTTCCCCAGTTCTCCCTTATACGTGGCTGCTTTTAAATTTCCTAAGAGTGATCTATGTTTCTCCTTGGGGACTTGGTGGTTTCATTATATTCTCAACTGGTGATCTCTGTCTCAGGCATCAGCAAATCTGTACTCCTCTTGCAGTTTTCATGAGCCATACCTGCTGCTTCCTAAAAGCCTCCTCCAGACTGAGTTTTAGACTGTGCTATTTTTGGTTGTCCAAGACTCAATGTTAGGTGATGTAGAGACCTACTCCCAGGAAGCCCCAACTCTCAGGAAGCCCTCAGTCTGATATAATCATTGCAAATTAGGTCCACTCTACTTTTTCTGGTTCAAGAAAGGGAACTGGGGGTTGGGATGTCACTTCCCTCAAACCACGCCAACCACACTGGGAAGGGGATACAGAAAGGATGAGTAAAATACACCATAAAATCTCCTTCCATTTGAATGTGCATATTTTTCCTATGGCACTGGGGAGTGAACGTAGGGTCTTGTGCATGCTGAGCAAATGCTTTACAACTGAGTGACAAACCCGGCCTTGAATGTGTATTATTCTTTGTTGGGCCTTTGTTTGGCTAAAGAATTTTTAATGATTTCTAGAACTCACATAAAGCTATGTTTAATATTTTCATGGGACAATGAGTGCTTCCTAGACCATCATCTTGCTGATGTCACTCCTAGATATGAGTATTCTGAAGTTATTATTGAAATGGGATGTTTTCAGGAATGTAGAAATCCTTTATCCTTTGAACGGGTGTGTATCAATGTTTGGAACACTAATTTCTCAAAATGCACTGGACAAAGGAGGGGAAGGAGAAGGTTTCTTAGTGAAACAAGCTTGAGATCCACAGCAGGCAATTGCCTGCAGACAGAGGCATATTGAAAGTTCTGGAACATTCCGCAATTAAGAAACCCATCCAATTGTCTTAAATTCAGCATTTCCCAGACTTGATTGAACATAGAATGATTGTTTTTTTTCTTCCGAAGATCAATCTCTAGAACTCATGTTTTTGAACAAAGTGTGGGAAATCTTTTATTAAATATCCTGAGGGCTCACTGGTACTCATAGTTTACATGTAGCCAAACTAAAACAGAAAAAAATTAGAAAAACCATGATGTTTTTCTCACATAGTCTAGGGGTCTTAACAAAGCTACAGTAAAACTCTAAGATGCTCTGAGAACTTGCTGTGCCCTGCTTTGCTCATTTCACCTGCTCCTGGAAGCCTCAAACTCCCAGTCTCCTGGGAGGAAGACATTGCAGACCAGGCAAGGCTAGACAGCACCACACTCATTCCATTGACTGCTTCTGGAATATGGCAGGAGTTTGTCTCAAAGGTAAGATCCACATTTTAGGTTTTACTGGAAAACATCAGACTATTTTCTGACTTTTGTGTTTTGACACCACAAAAGGACATCTTAGACATGTGGTTTTTGTTTCTTTGAAGCCCTAAATTGCTTTGTGGTCTGCATAAATCAGATTGCACAGGCCAGTTTAAGTCCCCTGCTCAAGCTCACTAAGTCCAACATCTGCCACTGGGTCTGCGGGTCTTTTCTACTTTGGATGGTTAGGGGACTTGGCACATTGTATGAATTTCACTTTTTGAACTGTGTTTGGAAATGATGTTTTCCTTAATTGTTTGACTTCTTAACTAAGGGATTAGAATTCTCAAAGGCAGATGATTTAGCCAGGAAAACAGAAGTCACTGTATGTATTCCAGGTGCAGAGAGTATCATGTCAGGATCAGGGGCTTGTGCAACCATTGGCAGAGGTGGGCAGGGGAAGGTGAGAGGAGCTTCCTGAAGGCTTCAGTTGGAAGCTCTGGAGCAATTCTCCAAGAGCTTGCTGGGAAGACCCTGCCACTCTCAAGGACATCTGAGAATTTCCTCTAGTTCCTTTAATCAGCAACACCAAGTGAGTCATTCTTGAAGTTCTCTGGAAAGTGGTTATCAACCCCCCCGTGATCTTCTGTGTTTGGCTGAACTGCCTCCAGTGAAAACATGTCTGCTTCTCTGCCACCTTCCTCTCCCAAGTGAACTCTAACCTGGAACCACATGGGAAAGGGGGTTCTGGGAAATGTAGTTCCCATCTGTGCTGCAGCAGAATTGTGGAAGGAGAATGTGGTGATGCTGAGTTAACAATAGATGGCAATAGATAAAAACCACTCAGGACAGTGAGGTGCACTAAGTACCTAAGGGAAATGAATGGGTTGAAGTCAGATCATTGCTTGCAGGTGTAGTTGATCCATTAGAACACTTTCTCTTCAATCATCACTGTCTTGACTGCTATCATGAGTTATAATAAATTTTTTTGGGGGGGTGCAGATACTGGGGATTGAACTCAGACGTACTCGACCACTGAGCCACACCCCCAGCCCTATATTTTTTTGTATTTTATTTAGAGACAGGTTCTCATTGAGTTGTTTAGAGCCTTGCTTTTGCTGAGGCTGGGTTTGAATTTTGATCCTCCTGCCTCAGCCTCCTGAGCTGTTGGGATTACACGCATGCACCACCGTGCCCAGCCTGACTTGTAATACACTTGATATTATTATTTACTATATTATTACTTATTTAATGCTTTTCATCCAAGTGGTTACTCAAGAATGAGATTCTTAGTGTTCCCTCCATGCCAAGTGCTTTCACATTTGACATATTTTATTCTCATTGCACTTCAGAGAGGCCGGTGCTTTTATTATCTCCCTTTTATACATGTGGAAAGGGAAGGCCAGAGAGGTTAAGAATCCTGTCTAAAGTCACACAGCTAGTTTTAACAAACAGGCAATGAGAGAGGTGACTGTCACCATTTAGGGATCTTTAGGTCATTGATTTTAGCAGAAACACAGAGTAGTAGAAGGGAAGTGGCAGAAATAAGACAAGAGGGAGTTTTGAGGCAGATGCTCTTGGGTCTTCAATACAGGATGATAGGGTGAGCACTGTTTTAATAAAACAAATATATCAATTTATACCATCTTCTGTTCAAAAGGAATTTGAGAAAGGGGGGAAAGTAGGAAAACTTATGGAGCAGGCAAGGGGACGGGAGGACAGCACGGAGCCAGAGATGGAGGTGCTCGGTGTCTCTGGTCGTGACTGTCAATCATTGTGGTAGTCAACCTTCAAGATGACCCCCGGTGGTGTCCCTGCTCTGCAGTCCCTTGCACACTGGATAGAAATGACCTGAGTAACGAATAGGACATTGGACAAATGAGACCCAGGACTTGTAGAGGGAGGGTGAGCAGGTGCTGGGAGCCATTAGCCAAGTAGGTATGACAATTTCCTTGCCAGCGTACCCCATGTTGCTGACATGTTGCAGTGACATTGAATGTAGGTGACCTTGCTCAAGGACCAAGGCAGATTAGGGTGTTCCCGGTTTTAAGATAATCGTGTTTAGGGCGTTCCCAGTTTAGGTTCCAGGTTTAAGGTTTAAGATTATTCCTGCTGGGAATAGGGCGTATCCTGCTGCCTGAGTTCCCCTTGAGTTCTCACGGGATTCAGACAGTATATTTTGGAGATAGAAGCCCAGTGGAGGTGGATTTGGGCAGAGAACGTGGATTTCCCCAGAACGTGATTGTAGACGGCTGGTGTGAGTTCGGGAATAAAGAGTTGCTGTTTGAATCTACAAGCTGTGTGGTGGCTCGTGATTGTGTGCCCAGCCAGACTGCGGCAAGCAGGTCCATAGGTACCTCAGTCAGATGTCCCACCCTGAGGCAGGGAGCGGAGGAGGGGAGCTTTCTGGAGACCCTTCCCCACCATTCACCTCAAACTCTAGGTCACACTTTAAGTAAACAAAGACTGTTGGGAAGAAGATGGAGCCAGAAAGAGGTGTCCATGCTGCTTGGAAAAGCTTGTCAACCACATCCCTTCTGTTCCTGGGAGTGTGTGTGTGTGCATGCTTGTATGCATGTGTGTGGTGTGTGTGTGTGTGTGTGTGTGTGTGTGTGTGTGTGTGGTGGTGGTGGTGGTGCCAGTCCTGACCGCGCTTGCTTTCCCTCTGCATTGCCCCTGAGCTGCCTTGTGGTGTCACCAGAGTGCACCTCTTCCTGGAAGGAGGGCATTGCTAGGCCTGGGCCTTCCTAGCAGGGCAGGCTGGGCATCAGAGGGCAGCTGTGGTCTTCCTAGAGAGCAGGGATTGCAGGCCTGTGAGGAGTGGATGCTCTATCACCTGGACATTTGTGGGAGTGTCCTGAGTCCCCAGACACAGGGAGCCAGGTTGGATGGGGGTCAGGCGACATCACCTGGTCTCTGCGGGGCTGAGCTGGAGAAGCCCTCTGTGATCGGGGTGAGGACACTAGCCGCTCGGGCAGCTCCCGATGCACCACTGCAGGCCCCAAGGCCAAATCGCCTGGCACTCTGGGGATGTGGGTTTTTTCCTCCCCCTTCTCCCTCTCCCCCGTCCCCCGTCTGTCATGCTTGCTCCTCCCCTCACGACGTGCCCTTCGCCCCGAGCAGTGTGGCCTTCTCGTCTCATTCTGGATGCTGGTGGGCGCATTGCTTCAGGAATGGAAAACAGACTTGGGCAACCACCATGCCCAATGCAGTTTGCGTGGCTGTGAGACTCTAATGCGCACAGCATGTCGCCCCAGACGTACCCAGACGGGTGTGGTTAGCCCAGCCAGCCGCAAGGCCATGCTGCCGCTGGGAGCCACGGCCCCTCCCCAGCCGGCAGTGAGGCCGCAGCTGTGGCAGCTTGTGGGACTGGTGGTGTCTGGGGTTTTCTCCCTGGGTGGTGGCTGTGCCCGGGGTTACAGGGAATCCAGGGAAAGTGCTAGGGATGCTGCTGGGAGAAAGGACCAGCGTCCACAGATTGGGTTGTTTCTTAAAGACCATGGTCTTTAAACCCTGGGTTTGATCCTGGGCAGGGTACCCCACTCCTTCCCAGGTCTGACTCTGCCACTGTAGGACCAGGACATTGTCTCCAACAGACCTGGAGACGAGCTGGGCCATGGCCGCAGCACTGGGAGGGAGTGGCCTCCACAGACCCATGAGGCCTTGAATGCAGGAGGGCCTCAGCCCAAAGCCTGGACACAGTCCCAAAGCCACTGGCCTCCTTCCGGTGCCTTTTGTTTGGCTCTCTCACTATCTCACTATCTCACCATGGGAGATAGTGTCCTTGGGGACCTGTGAGAGGTGTTCAAACCAAGCAACAAGCAGAAGGAAGGAGAAGAGGAGGGGAGGAGAAGGCACACCAGCAAGAGGGGGAGCTTTGGGAAGTGTGGGCTTGGGCGAGAGGACGCAGCTCCCTGCAGGATGAACGTCTGTGAAAACTAATATGATTTAAAAACTCTGCAAAACACGAGCCCATGGGCCCTGGAAGGATTCCTTCTAGGGGTTGCAGATCTACCTGTCCTTTGCTGACGGTGGCTTGTTGGCCCAATGACTGGCGGAGGGAAGGGACACCTCTGGGACGGGCCTGCTGGACCCAGTGTCCAGAGCTCTGTGGCGGGGGCTCTGATGAGCAGCCTGGCCTGTGCTGGGGGGACATTAGCATGTGCCACAAAAGGAAGAAAGAAGAAACAGCTGAGGTCCTCCATGGTTGTTGGGAGGGCCTAGACATTTGTGGCTTGATGCAACCCACATGCAAAATGACTTTCAAGGGACTTCAAACCCACATTCATCTGCCCGCCTACACTGGCCTCCTCACCTGGCCCCACGGCCCTCTGGGAAATGTGGATAGATGATACGGCAGCCGGTGAGAAAGGCCCTCCGTGCTCTTTGACTGGAGAGGTCTCTTGTGCTGCTCGGAGAAGGGGATTTGTTCCCTTAATTGATAATGAATATGAGAAAGGTCATATTTACATTGTGAGCTGGGTGGGGATTGTGTGTGGGCCACGGTGGGAAAAAATCATCAGAATAAATGACAGCCAGCTCGGAGTTTGCATTTGCAGAGGGTGCCCTGAAGGTGGTGGGTCCAGGGGGACAGAGAGAGAGAGAGAGAGAGAGAGAGAGAGAGAGAGAGAGAGAGTGCGTGTGTGCAAAATAAGACCTGGGATGGTGGAGGAACATGGGGGTCACTTACTTCATTGTCTCAGGAGAAGTGACTTATTTCTGTAAGTGATTGCATCACTGAGTAGAAAAGACATAATCTAAACTGGGGGGGGGGGTGTTTTCTAAAATGGTGTCCCTGCTAGTCATTCATTCCTGTCAACGGAATTTGGCAGCAGGCAAGGGAGGGGCACGGGCACTCCGGTTCTGTTTGTGGACTGGGTTCTGGTCGGCAGGCAGGGGCTTGGCCTTCTGCGGGACGACTGGGGGGTCTGAAGCCCCGAGAGGGGCGTCAGTGTGGAAGACAGGAGGGCGAGGGAGCACTGATCCCCCACGTAGGTGACCGTGTTTATTTTGTCTTTTCATTGCAAAGTCAGGAGGGGACAGAAAGGTGTTCAAGCCTGGGACAATATACCATTCTCTGTATCTGTCCCCAAAATTCCCTATCTCCATGTTCACAGAGAGTTTCATGCTCCCCAGTTTCCAGCCCTGGGGAGCAGCCATGCATAAGGGAGACTCCATCATCTCATCATATCCTAAATAACTGTGCCCAAATTATGAACAGCTATATGTTTAGTAGTGTATTTTATGATAAAAGAAGACATGTGTTATGAACATCTGCTTATTATTGTATGCAATGGTACTTCTAATAACAGCTCTCATTAGTTGACCTCTCGCGATGATGGCCAAGGTTTGCCTATATCATGGGGTTCAATCCCCAGGGCAGCCTTTTAATGGATATTTCATATCCCGCTTTGGACACACAAGAAAACTGAGGCTCTTGGGAATTAAATGGCCAGAGCTGGGACTGGAGAATAGGATCAGATTTAGAGTCTAAAACCCACAGTCGAACCACTGTGTTCATGATGTCAGAGGGACTTGGGGAATCCACGGTGGGCCCCTCCGACTATGCTGGGACTCTTGGGTCAGCGGCTCTGGAATGCCCGGGCCCCGGCAGGAGCCAGAGCAGAGCAGGGTAACCCAATTCCCTGCACAACACCCTGCAATTAGTCAGCCCCTGCTTTTTGATTGAATTCTTTCCCTAATGTGTGTTCATCGTGGAACTTGAGAAAGATCGGTATTCAGGGACGGAGCGTCAAGGACAGTGATGAAACTGTCTTTGCCATCGCTCTCAAGGCTCTGGGAACAGACCTGTTTGATTCTGCAAAGAAAATCATTGCTATTTTAACAGGAGGCAGGAAACTTTTGGTTAACGAGTGATAGATAAACAGATCGATGACTTCTCTGGCGACATTTTCGGCTTCATTATGGTCGCCTGGAAATAGATGGGCGTGGAGGGCTTATAAAAAAGGGGCCCGGTGCATCCTTCAGAGCCTGCAGGCTGCAGGATAGTGGAGCCAACCTGGGCAGCAGGCTGGGGGCTGGCAGGCTGGGGGACCTTGGACAATGAGACTGGACCCCGGTCACGGACTGCAGGAGGCAGGGGAGGAAAGCTCTAAAGCCCCACTTTGAGTGGCGTCAGGCGCTGCCCCTGCAGTGACATCTCCACAGGGTCCCAGACAGGGGTCTGATGAGATTCTCCTGGCAGCCCAGCCTCTTCATGATGGTCTAAATCTGTGTTCCCAGCGGCCGCAGCCCCTCTGCTTTATTGCTGCTCTCTCAAGGTCAGGGGGAGTTAAGACCGGAGATTATACTGTGTCAGTTGTGCCTTTTTGAAATATGACTCAGTGTAATCTCTTTCCACACCAGAGGAGAGATGCCAACATCGCACTTCAATCTCTAGCTTGCAACGGGCTTATTGGGATTTTAACAGGGTTCTGGCTAGATAAGACTGTTTCTTCTCCCAGGGCGCCCTTTTACAAACTTTGGTTAAGTGAGGCCACAACTTATCGAGGGTAGACTTTGCAGGTGTCAGGGATCCTGAGCCTAGCAGACAAAGCTAGGGGACCAGGTCACCCAGCACCAGGGGTCCTGTACCCGCACATGGTAAGATGAGATTTAAAGTAGGGGTCCTCTATTTCTGGCCACCATACCAAAAAGAAAAAAGAAAGAAAGAACACACACACACATACACACACACACACACATACACATACACACCAACTCATGTTTCTAAGCCTTAGTCTCTCATGCATAAAATGGAGGCCAGCATGCTCACCTGCCGGGGTTATTCCGAGGCTCAGAGGTCATGCAGGAGAAGCACCTGACCCCAGAGGCCTCCATTCATGAGAGGTCCATTCTGTTTTACTGGACTTTGACCACTGGGTTTGAAGAGACCTGGTGGAGCAAGGAGGAAGAGGAAAAGACAGCCAGAAAATATCGTGATGTCCTCTGGGACACAGACAGCAGGCACAGTGGGGACCTCAGACTGTGATGCAAGGGCTCCAGGTTCAGTCACTGTCTCCTGTGTGGCTTGCTACCTTATGGTGAAGAGAAGTCGGGGGTGGAAGGAGCCCCACGGTGAGGAGGGGAGGTGCAGGAGGCCAATGCCACAAGCCTGAGGTTCCAGAGCCAAGATTCCACTGCTCCACCATCTTGGTTCCTTGGTTCCCCGCCAGCTCTTCTTGCTTTTCTTCCTCCTCCTCCTCTCCTCTTCCCTGAATTCCTGCCTGCCCGTGCTCCCGCTCTGCTCCCCAGTGTTCACGTGGCGTCCTATTTCACTGTCCCTGCAGGGCAATGGAGGGCTGTGGACTCCCAGGGCTCTACCTGCACATCCTGCCTGCAGGGGTCACGGGCTCCAGGCGCGTCCCTTGGCGAGGCCTCGGTGGCCTCCATCTCCACGGTTCATCCCATCCTGTGGCCCTTAGGAGGCTGACATAAAACCATAGGTGCAACATGCCCGGCCCCCTGAGCAGCAGCTGCCCCTCCGACCCCGCTCCCTCCTTAGCCAAGGCTGGGAAGGACGCGGTCAATCACTCGGGAGCGTTGAGGACCCGGATTGTGCCAGCTGTCGTCTGTCTACCATCCATCCCCCACCCCTCCTGCCACCTCAGTGCATTCTGGTTAGGGCACCGGTTTGACTCTCAGCGAATGACCTGCCCACCCCTACCCACTTGGTAGGACTGTGCATCAAGTGCTCTGCCAAGGGGCCAGGCAGCGAGTCAAGCTGCAGTGAGATTCGCCTGACGTCTGACCTCCAGCCAATGGGTGAGCGGATGAGCACAGATCAGCCAATAAGAGTCGCTGTCTCAAGATGAAAGCGGAATTTCCATTGGAGGAGACTTTGCAGAGGCTCTTGCTCCCACATCCCTTGCTCCCACCTCTTGATTCTGAGAGCTGCCCCGGCCTTCCCACCTTCCTCTCTGTGTTCCTGCCACCAAGGTTGGGTTCTGTTTCTGAATCTGTCTATAATGTATTGAAGGAGGGAGGAAGTGCCACCTGGAGCCAACATCTGGTATCCGTGGAGGATTGGGCAACATCTGCCTTCACCTCCTCTCCTCTCAGGCACCGTCTTCTTTCCTAAAGTGATGGGCTAAGCTTCATCAAATCAAAAGGAGAAGAAGGCCCAGAAATGGAACCAACCTAGGTGCCCTTCAATAGAAAAATGGTTAAAGAAAATGTGGTAAATGTACACAATGGAATACTACTCACTCTAATCCTATGGTGTGAGGTACAGTTATTTGCATTTTACAGATACGTGATAGGAACTTGAGGCCTATTAGAGGTGAAGCCATACACAATGGAATACTACTCAACCATAAAGAAGAATGAAGTCATGGCATTTGCCAGTAAATGGAGAGAACTGGAGGCTATCGTGATAAGTGAAATAAGCCAATCCCCTGAAACCAAAGGCCTAATGTTCTCTTTGATATGTGGATAGGTGGGGAGTGGGGGGAGGAATGGAGATTCACCGGATTGGACAGGGAAGATTTGGGGGAAGGAAGGGGGATGGGAATGGGAAACTCAGTAGAATGAATCAGTTATCATTCCTGTGTTCATATATGAATACCGACCCGTGTAACTCCACCTCATGTACAACCACAAGAATGGGAGGCTATACTCCGTGCATATGTGAGATGTCAAAATACTATCTACTGCATGTACGTGGAAAAGGAATAAATAAATAAATAAAAAGAAACTGTAACATCAGCCTGACTTCCTTGATGCCAGGGAAGTTCTCTGCGAGGGACTTAAGCTTTGATTTCATAATTAATCCCACATTCTCTGAGGCAGATCAGTGCAGACTCCGGTGCTGAGACCCACCTCATTTCCCCCACCTTCGCCTGCATCTTTGGTCTTTCCACCTTCCATCTCCTGCCTGTTTCCCAGGACTCACTGAATTTAGCCATCGGGGCTCCCCTTGTGGGGGCTGCCCCTGATTTCTAATAAGGCGAAGGGACCAACCCTGGCCTAGGGGTCTTGCTGGGATCCCCTTTCTCCCAGAGTTCCTCCAAACCTTGAGGGGGCAGTGCAGTGTGTACAGGAGGTGACCTGTCCCCTCAGAACACTCAGCCCCTCAGCCTCCAGTGGCTTCTCTGTTTGGTCTGCGAAGGCTCCAGGCCAACCCTGGTGCCAGTGCTCCAGTCCCGACCCTGGCTAGAAGCCAGGCTCCGAGTGAGAGGCCTCCATGTGATTGCCTATTGACCCCCGATTCATTGACTCCTTGGAACCAAGGGTTTACGATCGGTCAGCTTGGGCGGGCACACAGCCACCAGATCAGCAGGCCCACGTGATATATCTGTGGCCCAGCTCACCCAGAATGGATGCCATGGTCCTTTCAAATGGAGGCTCCCTGTGAGTTTGCATTGATTTCTGGGCCATAGAGAACCCAGTGTCTCCAAAGTGCAACGCTGAAGTAACCATTGTCTTTTGTGGCCTGGCTGGAGGCCAGACGTGACGTTTCTGCCCACTTTTTGGAGGACCATTCTGCTTTTTCTAGAATACGGCTCTGCCTGGCTTGGCACCCAGTCCCTGCCCATGCCCTGACCAACTCAGCTCCCTGGCCAAGAGGTACCCATGGGGGGCGTGGCCATTGGGCAAAGACACTCAGGGGTACCTGGCAGTGGGTGGAAAGCACCTTGGATGCAGTGGGAAGGGTCAGGCACTTAGCATCACCAGAGCCAAGGGCTTTGACACCAAGACTAGTCCTGGGTTCCCATCTCAGTTCCACCACCACCATGGGTAATCACAGTAGCTTCTATGTCCCTCGGGGTTCTTAGGTGCTTTCTCGATTATGTGTGTGCCTGTGTGTGTACATGCATAAAACCGTATTGAAACCTCACTCTAGTCCTATGGTGCGAGGTATGGTTATTTGCATTTTGTAGATACATGATAGGAACTTGAGGCCTATTAGAGGTGAAGCCAGTTGCCCATGATCACACTCGGTAAGTGGCAGAGCTGAGATTTGAACCCACACATCCTGGCTCTGGAATCCAAGTTTTCACTACTAAACTGTACGCCCTTGACAGGTTTGTGTGCAGAATAAATGAGGTGCTATATGTAAATGGCTTATCACGGTGTTATGGTTTAGATGTGTGTCCCCCATGTGGGAGGCCATGCAAGTTTAGAGATGATGGGGTTGTGAGAGCCTTGACCGGATCAGGGCATTAATCCACCAGGAGGAATCAGTGTGTGGTCACTGTAGGCAGGTAGGGTGTGGCTGGAGGCGCTGAGTCACTGGGGGTGCCTTCGGGGTATATATTTTGTCCCTGGGGAGGAACTTTCTCTCTCTGCTTTTTGTTCTCTCCTCTGCCACACACATCTGCCCTGATGCTCAGTCTCGCCTCGGGCCGAGCGATGGAGTCAGCCATCTGTGGACCGAGACCTTGAGAACTGTGAGCCCCACGTAGATTTTCCCTCCTCTCTGTTGTTCTCTCGGGTCTTTTTGGTCACAGTGGCAGAGAAGCTGGCTGAACACATGGAGAGTGCTCACAGATGCCTGAATAGGGCCCTGTCCCCCTGCTGCCCCATGACCTCCCAGGCAGGGCTGGCCATCATGCCCGAGCCCGTGGGAGCCGGGTGGTTTCCTCCCTGCAGCTCCCAGATCCCAAATGCACCCTTCCCAGACCCCCTCCTGCTTCCTGCTGCCCATCTCCTGCACCAGCAGCAAAGTGCCCCAGGGAGATGAGCAAGCCCGTGGACAACAAGCGCCAGCCTGGAGAGGTGTTGGTAGGGCCATGCGCTTTCAGGTACCTGGCCGGGTGGGAGTGGCCGTCTGCAGGGAGCTACCCTCAGGCCCATGTGGAGGCCTTGGCCAAAGTGTCAGGGATCTTGCTGATGGCTGCCCGGCTAGCCCACAGCCACTTCAGCCCCAAAGCTAGTCTGTTCTTGTAGCAACTTTGTGGGTGGTGATGAGCAGGCGGGGTGGGGCACCCGGGGTGTCCTGATGGATAGTTCTCCTTCAGTCCCCGAAGCAGGTTTGTAAGTGCGTTCAGATCGTGGCAGCTTGGAAGGAACGGTGGCTTTCCTGACCTGGGAGGCTCTGGGTGAGAGAGAGAGAGAGAGAGAGAGAGAGAGACCCTTCAAAGGCCCCCACCCTCCTTTTCCAAGGTGACCTTGGCCTTGAGTGGACACTCTGTCTCATTCTACCTGTGATGAAGGGTGGTTATTAACAGGAGTGGGGCTCACTGCTGATTACCTTCCCAGCCCATTAATTTTCATTTTCCCTGAATCCTTCGAGGCAGGCTGCGGCTGAGGCGGTGGGGACTGGACTGTGCATGTCACGCCGAAGTGTGCCACAGCGACTTACTTCTGATTCCTGAGTTGGAACGTCCTCCCCACCCTGGACAGGCTCTGGGTTCCGGACGCGTCTCCATGCCTGCTTGTGTCAGTCAGATCTCCTCTTCCCAGCACAGCCGCTGTGCCAGGAGCATGGAGAAACCCTGGGTGGGTGAGGACCTCCGTCCCGCCCTTGGCCAAGGGCCCCTGCCGCCGGAGGCAGCTCAGCTGTGGGAGACACAGCACAGTCCCCAGTCCGCAGCTGGCTTCTTCTTGGGGCCATTTGCTAAGTGCGCATGATCGATGGGGTGTCTCCCAGTAGAACATTTTAGAAGCCACAGGTTTGTTCGTGGAAGTAGTTCTTAGCACTGACGCTGCGTCAGAACCACCCAGGGCGTGCACGCTGGGTGCGGGTGTCTAGGTCCAGCCTAGGTCCAGCCTCTGAAGACTTAATTTCTACTATTCTGGAGGGTGGCCCAGGTCAGGTCTGTCCAAAAAATAAAAAAAAGTGTCACAGGTAATCCTAATTGTTGCTAGAGCTAGGGACAATTGCTCGGTGGCCCCCTCCAAGTGGGTGGCGCATGACTTATCCATCTCCCCCAGGTCATCTGTTTGTAAATGTTGAACCTGGAAAGCACAAAGCAATTACTCTCTGATGGTGAAATGTAGGGAGAACAGAAGTGAGGTTCGTGGCGGAGGAGGGACGGTGGGCTTATCTCTTGAACAGCACAAATTCTGCAATTTGCCAACTGGGGGGGTCATCCTGGGGGCAAGGGGTGGTGGCCCTGCGTCTGTGAATGGTGAGTAAGGGAGTCGGCTCACTCTGGGCATCCTGGGGCCACAGGCTGATTGTGGAAGAGCAAGGTGCTCAGAGCCAGGCCAGATGGATCCCTGGGAGCTCGAGCATCACCCTGGGGCATGGGCTGGGCGCTTCTCCTGCTTTGCTTTTGTCTGAATAGAGACTGGAGGACAGCCTCTGGTCATGTTTTGAGCCTCATCTTCAGTATGTGGTGGTCACTGAGTTTTGCTTTCCTTTTCCCAGAGCTTCCCGAGGCTGCCCTCTCTGTGATGGGCACCTGAGACCGTGTGCCATCTCCTGGGGCCTGTAGGGGGTGAGCAGGGAGCAGGCTGTAGAGACCCCAGCTCTGGATTTCAGGAGGCAGTTTGGGTAGGGAGGGCCGACAGCCTGTACTGCTCACTTCTTCTCCCAGAGAGCTGTTCCAGAGAAATCAGGAGCTGCAGCCATGTCCCTGCTCTGTGGGCCCTGTGGCCTGGCTCTCCGCCTCTGTGGAGGCCCCTCTCCATCCCCCGGGTGCCTCTCTCTGCTGGTCGAGTTGTCACACAGGACACCCTCCATGGGGACACTTTTCCAAATGTCCTCTTGACTGAAATCCTTTCATGCCCTCCTTGCCTTGGCTTAAAGTCACCCTCTCATCAGGGCCCCTCGGTAGTGGCTCGAGTTAACGTGTCCCACTCCTGGTCCATGCCCCACTTTCCTCTGTGTCTGTCCCCGGGTTCCTCCGTGACATGCAACCCATCGTACCTGCCCCTTCCCTTCTCTCCTGCCCGTTTCCCCCGTAGGACCGTCAACTCCACAGGGCAGGCAGGAAGCCCAGCCATGACAGGCCACTTGTGTCCCTTGTTCATAGCAAAGGGCCCAAGAACTCATAGGCCCTCAGATGATGCTTGTGGAATAAATGGATGAGCAGCTGAAACCACTAAAGAGAACTTCAGATTTAAATGCTATAAGGCTGGAAAATGGATAATTTATAGCTGTGGGGGAGCGGGAGTAGTTCCAAGGACAGTAGATACAATAAACCCGTGCTAACAGGAGAAAAGAACAGAAATCTATTGTGTGTGTGTGTGTGTGTGTGTGTGCTTGTGTTTTCCTGTGTGTGTTTCTTTTTCATGGAGCAGTATAATAGGTCATCATTCTACAAACACCATTGAAATTAACCTCATTTAAATATTAATTATCCCCATTTTAGAGACGGGGAAATTGAGGCCCAGACCCGCTAAGCAACTTGATCGAGGTCACGGAGTTCGTAAGTAGAAGGGCCTTGGTTTGAATTCTGCTCGTTCCCTGATGCTAGGTTCTGAACCACAACCCAGTTTAGAAATCAAACCCAGAATCTATGATTCTGGAGAAGTGGTTCTCATCTTAAAGGGCCACCTTTTGGTGGTTGTGTGGACAGGAGTGGGGACAGAAGAGGCCAAGCACAGGCTGGAGCAGATGGACAGAGTGGGTGAAGGACCCAGCATGGGTGGGGGCCCTGTAAGGGACCATGGGCTCCTCTCTGTGGGGACCCAGGAGCTGCAGGGCCAGTCGTCCTGAAAGGGACCACACACCCTGGTGGTGCGAGTGGTGCCGGAAGCCTGGGGGTCGCGGGGGGGCCTCCAAAGTGTGCAGGCCTGGAGCCAGTGGAATAGAGCTGCCCGTAGTGGGGCAGGACGCAGCAGAAGCAGAGGCCCCGCGGCCCCACAGGTGGGGCGTTCACCACAGCCATGGCCTCTGCTCAGGGGGCTCCCTGGGGGGTTTCGTAATTTTGCAGGTAGAGAAAGGACATTATGGTCAAGTGAGTGGAACCAGGACTCGGGGCAGATGGGGGCGTCTCCTGATTCTCAGTCATTCATTCACTCACCCCGTGTTTCCCCTGCTGGGTGCTGGGTGCGGGTGCTGCTCTGGGTGGTGTGGACGGAGCAGAGAGCCTCATGGAGACAGCATGCAGGTGGGAGGTGCAGCAGCTACGGGTACAGATGGGGTGATGCTGTGAAGGAGACACGTCGTGGCGATGCGATAGTGAAGGTCAGAGCCGGATGGGGAGAAAGGCCGGGAAGGACAGTGGGTGGAAAGTCAGGGAAGGCTCCTCGGAAGAGGTGACATTTGAGCTCAGGCAGCTGCAGGTATGAACAGAGAGATGCATGCTCCATTACAACAGGGACATTATGTAGAGCATATTATGCGTATATTACATGCAGCCTGTTGGGTGACAGTGTCACACATTAAACAGCCAGCCATGTGAAGATACGGGGAAAGCACAAGGACAATCCAGCCAGAGGGCACAGCTTTGGCCATGGCCCTGAGGTCAGAGTTGGCTTTGTGTGTTCCAGGTACAAAAAGTCCGGCCTCCCTGGGGCCTAGCTGACCGCCTGGGAGAACAAGGGTGGGCCACCTCCTACAGAGTCTAGTGATTCCAAGTGACACGGCAGGGATTTAAACCCAGGTGTTCAAGGACCTGATTGATGCTTTTAAAAAGATCACTTGGTTGTCTCAGGGAGAATGGATTGGGGTGGGCCAGAGTGGGAGACACCGGGAGACGGACAGTCTAGGCTCAGGCTTGGTGGCAGCAGTGGACGTGGGGAGAAGTAGTCACATTAAGGCTCCACCTTGCACTAGAGGCCAGCTGTGCTTGGATCCTGTCCCACCAGGGAGGTGTGATCAACAGGAGCATTTCCATGGAGGTCCCTAAGGGTGGCCACCTCCTCTGCCTCACCCCACACAGTTAGCGCAGCAGCCCTGGCAGCCCAGGGAGGTGGCGGTACAGCCTTTGTCTTCCCTGTGCTCTGGTGCTTGCGATTAAATTGATCTGCACGTAATTGATGTTGCTTCTCGCCAACCTGCACCCTGGACCCATATCTGTGGGGCGGCATTGTTTTCGACATCAGATCCTCGCCCTGTCCTCCTTCCAGACCATGAGAGAGGGGCAGACAATACCGCCACCGCCCAGTAACAAGGACAAAAAAGAATCTTGGCCCCTACAATGCTTACGACTCCTGAAGGGTGTCAGGCAGGGTTTTCGGGGCCACACGTGTTCCCACACAGCCCTGGCTTGGAGACGGCCCGGGTGTCATCTTATTCAAATCACAGCGAGTGAATCATGGCTTCTCACCCTCTCCACTTAGTTGCATCGGAAATGAGAAGCGCTTGCCGCGGTGCACTGTCACCGGGCTCTGTCAGATTGGAAATGCTTATGATAATCGGGATGCGGCATAAATGCAAAGTCGTGGAGTGTGTAAATAACCAATTATGAGCTTTTTAAAGGAAAAGCTTGTTTGGTTCTGAGAGACAGATTCTCCCCAGTGGAACTCGCTTTTGCCGTTGCATGATATGGATGTAATTTAAAGTATCCCTGGGTGTTCTCCTTGCACTATTTATTGAAGGTATTTATACAAGAATAAACTCTATCGAGAGGGAGCTCCGGTGCAGATGGAGAAGGACTCTGCCCAAGCTGGAGCGATATTGATCACAGCTGCAGAAGATTGTGGTATCAGGTCACCTTCTCACCATTGATTGCTGATTGCTCTCTAGCACCCCCTCCCCTCTGCCAGTCACAGACACATCAATTGTGGGGACAAATTTAATCACTGCTCACTTGCAGCACTGTCGTGATTCCGAGCCATTTTTGAGCATGTGTGGTCAGGAGGTAGAAACGAAAGACAGCCGCCATAGAAAGGTACAACCCATCTCCCTTCTTTAATGAGTGGAGCTGTAAGGATAGTTAATTCTCTGATGAAGCTATCTACGGCCCTGTCTGAGTGTTGGGCTAAGCAGAAGAATGCAGGATGAACTCAACTGCTAGGGAAATTCTCTTGTCTTTGTCAAAACGCACTGTCCTCAGCCCTCTGGGGCTGTAAGGGCAGAAGACACAACAGACTTGCAGATAAGCTACCAGCCTCCATAGCCTGCACTAATCACAGCAGGTGCAGGCCCACGTGGCCACTGTGGTTGGTGCTAATTTCATGGTCTCTGTAGCCTGTTTCTTGGGGAAAAAAAATGAACAGAATATCTGAACAGTTTTGGACTGCAAAGATTTTAATCTTGCTACTACTACAGGTAGCTAAAGGAATTCTTAACTAACTCCACAAAGTTGGATCTAAATGCGCATTCTGGGTCTCTTACTATAATGGAAACAGTATCCACATCCTGTTGTAAGCAGAGCCCTTTGTTTCATTTTGGTCTTAGGTACTGAGAATTCAAGGTGAGAACAAGACGTACATGTTCTCTTTCCTTTATGGAGTTTATATTCTGGAAAGAGCAATGGTTATCTGAATTGTTTTAGAATTCACTAAAGGGCTTATTAAACCATCAGTGTCTGGGCTCAAGCCTCCAAGTTTCTGATTCGATAGGACAACAGGATTTTGTGTTTCTAACAAGTGCCCAGATGCTGCTGATGCGGCTGGCCCAGGGAACCCCACTTTGAGAACCAAGTGGGGGATCTCAAGCCTAGTTGCCCGTTAGAATCACTTTTTGAAAAATACCAGCCGTCTGGGGGCAGTTCATTGGTCTGAGCTGGGGTCTGAGCATTGATATTTGTCATGGTTTGGATATGAGGGTCCCCCCAAGTTCCTGTGTTGATATTGGAGGTGAAATGATTAGATTGTGAGAGATATAAGCTAATCAGTGGATTAGGTTATATTTTATATATATATAACCTATTCATTGGCTGGATCACTAATGTGGAAGGTAACCATAGGCAGGTGGGGCATGGCTGGAGCAGAGGGTTCCTGGGGGCATGCCCTTGGGGGTGTAAAGATATACTTGTCCCCCGGCTCCTCCTTCTCCCTCTCCCTCTCAGTTGCCAGGAAGTGAGCAGCTGTCTTACCAAGCCCTTCCGCCATGATTTTGCTTCATCTTGGGTCCAGAGCAATGGATTTGAATGACCATGGACGGAACCTCTGAAACCCTGAGCCAAAATAAAGTGTGTCTCTTCTAATCAAGTATTTTGGTCACAACCACAAAAAGCTAATATGGTATTTTTTTCTGAAGAGCACCTCAGGTGATTCCCTTGGCAGCTGAATTTAAGATCCTTTTTTAAATCTGCACATGAAAATAGACGATGGAAGGATTTAGCATAGAAGCAAAGTGTCTGACAGCTGTCACTTGGCACTCTGTTCCACTCCTAGCATTGGAAATTTCGTTCATCTTCCTGTGCTCATCGGTGACAATAGGACCATCTAGCTCCTGTAGCTGTAGTGAGGATGGGGCGGGGTGATACACGTGCGTGGCAGAGAGCAAGCCCCGGATTCATGCTTATTTTCAGGGATGCTCTTGGTGTGGTGTACCTAGCAGGACTTTGCCCATTTCGATTTGTTTGGTTTATTTCCAGCTCAACTCCTTGCCTGTGAAGACACCAGCAGAAGTCCACTCTATTTAGCTTTCTGGGACCTGCCATTTGTCCCAGTGCCCCCGGGAGGACTCTCTGCCTCCCTCCCTTTCTTTCTTCATTCAAACACCAGTAACAATGTTGGCAGCTTTCTTCTCCATCAGGCCCAACTTCTTAGCGAAAATGCCTTGTTTGCAGCTGTGGAAACATTCGTCATTCAGTGTAAGTAAGCAAGACACCCCGCCCCTGGAAGGGGGACGCGTCTCATACACATGGTGGTAGGGCAGTGCCAGGAGTGCAAATGGTACCCGAGGATAATTCCCCAGCTCAGCCACAGGCACGTAGGAAAAGCTGGCGGGAGCCAGAGGACCCATTTAAAAAAATGTGATTGGCAGTCGAGTCGACTCTTCTTTCCACGTTTTTCCACGACCCGCTGTGGTTCCTACTGTGTACACTAAGGGAAAATAAAATAAAACAAAATAAAACGCACAAAAAAACCATTTTCAGGTGGGGTGAGGGAGGGTGGCCCACCAGGCAGGAAGTTGAGGAAGGAGACTCTGCACATGCATGCATGAGGGTATTTGAGCAGGAAGAGGGCGGTTTGGGGTGAGGGAGATATTCCCAGAGGGAGAGGCAGGGACCAGGATGTGCTTTCTTGAATTGGCCTGTTGGACCTCACGTAAACCAAATGCGCACACGGCAACCACCAGGAGCAGAAATCTAGACCAGCCTCAGGATGGGGAAGGTAGGGACATGGGAACAAGGACCAGTTGTCCAAAATGCTTGTTAGAACAAACTGACTTACCTCTTACGGGGGTCATCTCGGAAATGGGGCATCCTGCTGGTGAGTTGCCCATCAACTGCGGTCCATGGGCCTTGCAGAGGAGATGCCAGGTCTTGGCTGCAGCCCTCCCTGTATCCTCTTGCTGGGTTGTGTCCTTTGGGTGAGCACTTCACCTGGCAACCGCTGAGCTTCGTCCCTGCAGTGACTCCTCATCTGTGGAGCCCTGGCCCCGCTGGAGGAGTCAGTGCACAGAGGTGGACAGACAGGCAAGAACTCTGCCCTCGGAAAGCTCATTTCCTAGCACAGGGGCTGAGTAGACACAAATAGACAAGGCGGGGATTGCTCTCAGGGCTACACGGATAATCAAAGTAGAGGGCTGTTGAAGAGAGTGATGTGGGCGCGTGTTCCATCGGGTCACACTACCAGGTGGGACGTGGAAGCGGAGCTCTGTGTAATGAGGACCCAGCTATGCAAATGTCTGCAGCACAGCGTCCCAGACAGGGGGACCAGGCCCTGAGCTGGAGCGTGGAGGGTGTCATTTGGCACTCTGTTCCACAGAAGGCAGGCCAGGGTGGCTGCTGCTGCAGAAGGACCCATGGGGAGGCAGGAAACAGTGGGAAGAGGCGAGAACCAGATGGCATGGGGGGCCGGCGGGCTCTGGGAAGAGACTGGATGTCCCCAGTGTGGTGGGAAGCCACAGGAAGGCTTGAAGGGGTGACAGGGAGACTGGGTTTGATTTTTCTCTTAAGATGGTCCCTGGGGCTGTACTGGGTGAAGGGATTGGAGGGGTAAGGTGGGAAGCAGGGTGGCCAGTGAGAAGGCTCCTGCTGTCTTCAGAGGGGGACATGCTTGCAGCTCAGGTCCGTAGTGTTGACTCCCCTTCCAGCCTCTCACTGGGGTGGAAACCAGACAGCCCTGCATCCAGTCTGGCCCCCACAGCCCCTCCGCAGCAGCTGGAGAGTGGCTGGATCCTCCTGGCCGTGCGTCCTTCTGCCCAGGAATTGGGCTGGGATGCAGCCGGAGGGAAGACCCTGCATTCACAGGTCCCCAAAGCCCCCACTTTCCCACAGGGAAGCAGGACGCTGGCCTCCAGCTGCTGGCACAAGGAAGCAGCTCCCCGAATGGACAGGTTTTCCTGGGGATGGAGCTGGGTGGTTTCCAGGGGGCTTTTCTGGATCACTTCTGCTCTTGGAAGCAAACACATCACCAACATGTGTAGGAAACATGCGCGTCCCGCCTGATGCCCAGACGTGCGGCCAATCGTTAGGAAGCTGCTTGGAATTTTGATCCCCATCTTGCCGAGCCCATCTGCTTTGGATACCAGAGCAGCCCAAGCCCGGATGTCTGACTGGCTCTGCCCCCAGCCCTCTGGCCCTCTTGAAGGCTCCCGTCGATTTGAAGGCCATGGGCTTGTGCAGTAGAAAGGAACCAGGGAGGCATCAGGCGCACAAGTGTGGCCACGCAGGGAGCATCTCCCACCAGGCTGCCTGGCAGAGAATTGCCTGGGCAGGTTGTCAGGCCTGAGCTGATCAAGCCCGGCCTCTGGGAGCCCACACTCTGATTGCACCAGAGAATCAGATCTTCCAGGAGAATGAATTTCTCCTCCTCAAGCTGATCTTCTCTCTAGGCGCCCAACTTGAGGGAATCACCCTCCATTCTGTGCTTTTCCAGCCTATCTTTCTATTCCTTCGATTTTTATAGCCGACCATTTTGTACGTGAACTAAGTACTAAACAAGCATTATTACCGCTCTGCGCACGGAGCACCACAGAGGCATAAATCCCACATTAACCTCATCCTAAAGAACGGCTGAATGCGTTTTAATAAATGTCCCCAATGGTTTCAGTGTCTCGTAGCCAAACGGAATAAAAAATGCACACACATTACAGGATGTTATGAACCTTTCTATCAAAAGTAATAATAAACAGACTGCTTGTAGGGTTTGGTGATTGGGTTACATTTTTAAACAGTATATTGAGAGACAAATCAAAGTAGAGCTGAGATGCTTATGTGATCTGATCCGACGGGGCCCCCGCCGTTTCCAGGGCTCTTGGCTGTGAGCAGGTAGATGTCTCTCTTACCTCTTGATGCATTTCCATTCCAGGCTCTCCTTCTGCAGGGTACCAGGAGAAACGAGCAAATTAAGAAATCTTCTCTGCACTCAGATATTTAATAGAAGCAGCCCGATAAAGGCAGAGACGCACATCATTTGTCAGCCGAATAAAAATTCAGATGAGGTATTTTCCTGATGCTGTGCCAGGCACCATTAGGAGGGTATTTTATTTTCATGTGTCAGTGACGGCATGCTGCTGGGGCCAAACTTCTTCAGACTACAAGGTGTTACTTGATGTCAGGCACAGCGTGGCCTTCCATCTCAGGCAGCACATCCAAGATGCCATTACTCTGTCACCAGTGTGCCTTTTCATATCCTATCTGGGATTTCCACTCTGCAAGTTTCAGAAGTTAATTAGGCATTTGGGTTGTCGACCCTCGGTAGATAAAATATCATGCTGGTGGCCATTTTGGATGTGCAGATGTTTTGGTTTGGGCACATCTGTAGGTAATCACTGTGTGTTCTGGGCAGGACCGGTGTTTTATTATGGGATTATATGTGTAATCTTGGATAAATAGTAGAAATTGGAGTACTTCAGTTGGAAGACTTATTTTCTCTCCCAGAGAGCAGTGTAAATAGCAAACCAGAAACCATTCGCTCATTATTGGAGCAATAATCTAACTTGCCAGTCTTCTCCCTTTGGGCTGGACCTCAGAGTTCAGTGTAAAACCCTTGGCAAGCAACGTGCCGTGGGGTGTCAAGCTGGCCGTGAGGGCCAGCAGCGAGGGCCTCGGCTGAGTTCCAGCAACAGCCACCGACCCTTCAATCATGGTTGAAGAGGTGGCTGGTATTTGGTACCTGGCCCCAGGGATTCTGGACTATGTCTTGGCACCTCCTTGTATCTGGGGAGGGCAGAGCTGTCTCCATCCCTGGCCAAATGTCTTCCCCACCAAGTGGGGGGAATCCCGTGGCATGGTGTGGTAGCAGGCGGCCCAGCCTGACTTGGATCCTTTGCTGCAATTCTGGTAACACATATAATGATGTTACTCCGTTTTGTTTTACATCTCCAAAACAGATGTACCGAATCCCTGTAAACTGATCTATGGTAATGCACTTAATTTTAATCTTCAATGTTAAAAGTAAAAACTGATCGCTTAAAACAGAAACATGTGTCGCTTCACCATAAATTGGCACAGGGCGCAGCGGATCCCCACATCACTTAACTGCTTGTGCTCTGCTGTTGACCTTCCCTTGGTTCTGTGCTCCCTGATGCTACTCCTCCCTGTCTCCCAACAGAGGGCTTTTCACCAGGTGACCCTCAGCTGCTAAGTGTCCTCTTTCTTGCCAGGGCGTCATCCAGTTTCACAGAGCCCCGTGCTTCGGGCTACTTCGAACAGCCTCTGCAAAGCACATACCCAGTGTGATCTGGAAAGTTGGAAACAGACATGTCAGAGTGGCTCTAGATGGTGGAGAACTGCCACACAGGCCAACAAAAAAATGAGTGCTCCCTGACCAGGACGCTGGCTGAATGTCCAACCGATTGGTATGATGTTCACCAGACATCTTTATGCATGAAGACTGGGGTAAAGCCTCTCGACTTCTATTTCTAGAAAATGGGCTATAGTTTCTTGGTAGGGAGGCCAGGGCTACTTAGAGGCCCAACATTGGTGGCAATCAAGAAAGTCAACCTGGAAACAATGAAGGATTCTTCGGAGCGTGAAAATCAAGGCCAGCTCTCGTGTTGTATAAAGGAGCTTGGAATGGGGGAGTGGGGATTGATAAATATTCCTGGTACAAGGCCTCAGATCCTAACAACACACTCATTACCTGCTGGGGGTAACCCATGGTACCAGGTGTTTTCTCGAGAGCTCCTGGTGGCAATCCCTGAATGACACGGGATTGCTGACACTTGTCTCCTTTAAGGTCAAGAAGAGTCAAAGGCAGATGGACATCCTTTGTGGCAGAGTTGGTTGGAAACGAGGATGCAGACTTCCATTGACTTTGAGGGCTGACCTCTTGGGAAGAGGTACCTTCCCCTGTAGACGAACCAGCTCAGGCAGAAGGGAAGGCTTATTAGCAGTGACCAGGTCTGGCGTCCAGAGGGACTGGGTCCTGGGGGAAGTGGGAGTGCCTGTGCTCTTGGGCCAGTCCACAACAGGTGGGGTTGAGGCTGGGAGACAGCAGAGGCCAGGCCACGAGGCTATGCTGGGGGGCTGGGGACACCGATGGTGGATCATCAGTGTCCCCTGGATGGCTCCTGAAAACCGTTTCTGATTCAGTAGCCTCGGGGTGGCGCCTGGGAATGCGAATTTCTAACAAGCTCCCAGGCCAAGCGGACACAGCTGATCCAGGATCCACAGGCCAAGGAGCACTTGGCCAGACTTCTGGGGTGCTCTTCACCTCCTCTCTTCTGTGGTGGATTCTGGAGCCTGCCACGTGCCCCAAGTGGCACAAACGGAGATGTTTCCCCAAGGACACTTCAGAAATTAAATGAAGAGGAATCGTCCGATGGGCTGGTCCCTGGAAAACCTGCAGGCTGCTCTTGGGGACAGATTTGCCTTCACTTTAACCTTCCACGGAGGGCCCTGCTTCTCATCCAAAAACAACATGGCCAACAAGAATTCAATTTGGCAGGGGCCTTTCTGTTTAAGCATACTTTCTCTTAATTTAATCACCCGTGCAAGAGCCTTCCAGACATTTGGATGTACATTTTTAGAAATTCAGCTTATTCTCTCAGATATTTTCATTCTCAAACATCTGGTGGGGGATGGAGGGTAAGAGGTGGAGACAGTCAGATGGAGATTATTCAACAGGGGATTGGAATGCAGACGGATTTTTGAAAGACACACAGAGTTGTGGGACAGAGGCAAGCTCTGGAGCCAGGCTCATCTGGGTGGGAATCCAGGTGTGCCACTCACTCTTCGGTGAGTGGCTATGGAAAGTCATCTGACCACTCGGACTCTTGGTTTCCTCATCTGGAAAATGAAACGATTCTAGCTACCCTGAGGAGATGCGGCCAGGAGGTGATGTCCCTACAGCATCAAGTGTAGATTAGAACCCAGTACGTGCTCAGTTAATATCATATATCATTCTAATATTTACTCTTTTCATTATTTTTCTTCTTATTTTAATATGTGTCCACCCAATGCTAATTCTCTTAATGTTGCAAACTACCAAGAAAATAAGGACATCATAAGAAGTATTGACTTTTCTCTAAAAAAAATCTGAGACAGTGGGCCACACGAGGAGTTCTCAACTAGGGGTGACTTTGTCCTTCAGGGAGTTTTTGATTGTCCCCTGGGGAGTGCTGTTGTGCTGCTGGTCATCCTGTAGTGCAGAGGACAGCACCTGATAGCGAAGAACTATCCAGTCCAAAACGTCAATCATGCTGCTGTGAAGGAGCCCAGGGCCACTTCTTTGGGGTTTTAGGATTTGAAAGGAAAAAAAAAAGTTACTATTTATTGAAGATTTTCTATGTGGTTTGATAGAGTCACCTATGGCATCCCAGGGTGGTGTTCTGGTTGTCCCCATTGGCAAACGAGAAGCTGGGTGTTCAAAAGACAGAGCACTAGAGCGCAGGCCCTGTGTGCACACGTGGGCTGTTCACTCATGCTCACATTCTTTCACTCCATGGATGCTCTTGATGGGTCCACTGTGTTCCAGGCAGCAGGGCCAGAGGATGGGTACGGTTGGCGCAGTCTCAGGCCCAGCCCAGTGGAGGAGACAGAGGCCCAACAAGGTGCTGTGGGGTAGGGCTGGGGAACTGGGGCTTTAGCTCCATGGTAGCCCACTTGCCTTGCAGCACGAGGCCCTGGGTTCAATCCCAGCCTCAGTTTCCCTGTTTGGGTCATGGGATGGCAGAGAGGAAAGCAGCCATCAGAAGCAGAGCTCACCTGTGCTGGGCGGTTGCCACAAGCCTGCCCCTCATGCACCTGTGTCACCTCATTTACTCCTCAACACACGCCTAGGAGATCACCACTATCAACAGGGGCCAAGACTAGGGTGAGGCAGGGGAGTGGGCACTTACCTCAATCATAAACCTAAAAGGACATCAGACAACTCAAGCCTTCAGGTAATATTTCACTGCGACTTTGAAAATCAAAGTTAATGCAAAAACTCCACTTTGAACTCCTTAACCTTTCAGGACTCCGCCTTCCCTACCTCACCAAATCCGGGTCCTGCATCCCCATTTTACAGATGCAGAAATCGAGGCTGGAGGGATGGGTACGGGTCCTCCTGCTCACAAGCCAGGGCCTTCTGACTGGGGCTGGAGTGACAGGGGACACTGCCTTCTTTCTGCTCCGAATGTTCGTCTGTTTATCCACCCCTTGCAGGAGGGACAGGAGGGGCCAGTACATAGCAAGGCGGCAGGAGCAGCTGGCGGTTGTTACTGTTTAACGTGTATTAAGAACCCCCAGTGTACTTTGAAATCGAAATGTACCAGGAAGCACCCTGGTAAACTCAGTTCTGTCATCTTTTGGGGGCACCTGGCTGGACTTCAGAGAGAAATCAGATAAAGCAAAGACAAGAACATTGTCAGTGACCCCAGAGGGAAGAAAAGGGAGAACTGGATACCAAAAAATAGCATTCGGATACTTGAAAGAAATCACCCGGGCAGAGCGAAGGGGCAATACATAATCATGCTTTTCCCTTTTCAAAGATGACTCTCACAAACATTAATTCATCGTCTGTTCACAACGAGAGAGAGAGAGCAACTTCCATCTTACTACTTGCAAGACTTAAACATAGAGAATGTGTGGAGAGAGCTGATGGTCACATGGTTGGTTTTTCTCTGGGTGTGGAAGAACAGGTCTCCGATCCTGTTTCTGTCTCTGCCCCCCTATTCTAAGAGTTTCATTCCATCTGCTGAACAGACCACTAAATTCATTACAGAGTTTGTTTGCATTAAACTCGAAAACACGGTGCTAAATTGATTACATCTTTGAATTGGAAGGAAGCAGTGGTTTTCTCATCCAAAAATCTGTGGGTCACAAACATGCTCACTGTCCCCTTCCTGGGCAAGTTATTCTTTGAACCCACATTCTAGACTTTGCACTCTTAACCACTTAGATGTCATGATGCTTCTATCGGGACCTTTTGGGGGCATCTGTATTGTCCTTTGGTTGGGCAGTAGATGTGTATCATAAAATGGACTTCCTGTGTCCTTGCCCCTCAGAATGTGGTGTGGCTGCTACTCCCATCAATCATTGGAATCCATGTCCCCACCCTCTTGAGGCTGGGCTGGCCTTGGGGCTTACTTTAGCTCACAGAACACAGGTGGCAGAAGCAAGCCTAGACTAAGCGACCGCAGAGGCTGTCCGTCAGAGGATGAATGGATAAATAAAATCCGATAGAGACCTACAATGGGACAGGAAGGACATTCTGACACATGCCACACCAGGATGAATCCTGAGGACATTATTCCGAGTGAGATAAGCCAATTACAAAGGGACAAACACTGGATGATTTCTCTCATAGGAGATAGGCAGAGTAGACAAGTTCATAGAAGTCAGAGTGACGGTTTCAAAGAGCTAGGGGAGGGGACATTTGCAGATGTCTGCACACTATGGATGTAGTTACACTTCAAGATCGTTCAAATGATACATTATGTGTATTTTTCACTATAAAAATAAATTTAAAGAAAAAACTTGAGGGTGAGTGAGTTTGGAGGCTAGACCTTAAGACCCTGAAGTTTTGGCTCTCTGGGAATTCCGTCTGAGGACCACGGGGTAAAGATGCCAACGCTGACGTCCAGGGGGCGAGAATAGGTCCCAGGCAGAGGCACGAGGGCCCCCATGAGCAGTGAACTTGTGAGCAAGACCATCTGGGACCTTCCGTTCCAGCTGACCCCGCAGAGCACCTCAGTTGTAAGGTCAAGTCCAGGCAGAACCACGGACGCCACCAGCTGGCCCCCAGAACCACGAGAAAGGATGGAGTGGTGTCTCGAGCCAATCCAGGCGCCTTTCCCTCTAGACACCTGGCCCCTTTCCTCTGTCTGTTCTGTCCATGGATTGGGGAGGACACCTGTTCTCTTCTTCTATCCAACTCCTTCTATTTGGTATGAATATTTTTTCTTTTAAATGCAAAAAAAAAAAAAAAAAGTGTCTTCTCTCATGGTCACATCTCAGCCGGAAGTTTCCACCCTACCAAGGTTTAGTGATTCCTAGAGGATTAGAGAATTAATCCTAGAGATAGGAACCTAGGCCTGGCATCATCCAGAGGGATCCCAGTGCCTGTTTCCAAACCACGGCCCCCACCTGTTAACTCTCCCCACTCGCCCAATAACATACGGTGGCTTCCCCTGTCGCTCAGTCCTCCTGGTGAACCCACTGACTATATTCCTCCTAGACTCAGCAATTACTTATCAGAACTTGTCTTAAACAATTAAGTCAGGGCTTGGGTCAATGAGATGTGGAATTCCGCACGCTGCTGATAGGAACAGTAAGGGTTACAATCGTTCTGGGGACAATTTAGCAAAATATTTAAAATGTTCGTATCTCATGACCCCCTCTTTTTACCTAAGGGCTTTGTCCTGTGGATATGAGCAGCTACACAGGTATTCATTGTGATATTAATTATATAGGTGAAAACCTGGGAATAACCTAAGTGTCCAAAAAGGGGGGATTGGCTAATTACTTTAAGGTATAGCTGTAGAGAGGAATGCTTCAGAGTGGGTAAAATTATATCATAAAAACTATTCAGTGATAAAAAGAGAAACTCATAATGAGCTATGAACCAATATAGCAATAAGACAATTTAATATTATTTCATTTTCATGAAAATACGTATTTATATAAAATAGAAGCTATACATAGGAACAATTTATGTATAAGATATACAGAAAAGTTTTATAGCAAAGTGTTAAAAACGGTTACCTCTGTGGTACAGAACTTAAGCTCATTTTCTTTTTTTGTTTGTCCATCATTACCCAATATTCTACCTTCAATAATTATTGCTTTTATAAAAAAGGGAAAACACAATAAAGAAGTGGTAATGCCCTCGGTTTAAATGTTTAATGCCCACTTAACAAAACTCATTCGATTCTTAGAAGTGAAGGAAATGTTGCCAGCTTCCTTGCCTGAACTTCTAAATGCTAATTTGGAGGTGGTGAGGTGCAGCCTCTGAGTCCCTGCTGTGGAGCAGAGTGTGACATGCTAGGACCTAGTCAGCGTCACGGAGGGACATCCATCTAGGCAGGTTCCTGTAGGTCCAGGTTTAGGGAGCAGAGCTCAGGAATTTAAAGGCTACTTCCCTGTGGCTGGCTCAAGACAGCTGGATCACCTCTGTGTCTGGTGGGGCTGGAGTCCTGGTGTTGCCTGTCACCACCTTTGGACTCTGGACATGAAAGGAGATTCCTAGCCTCTGTTGACAGGAAGCCGGGATCAGATCATCTTGCCAGCCCGGTTCCATCAGTCTGTGGAAGCTTCCCGGGCACCTATGATTGATGTGTTTTTCCAGAAGAAAGCCCTGGGAGTGATTTAAAAATACCCAGGCCCGAGGATTGCTTTCTGGATGGGGGGAGTGGCTCACCCTGACCTGGCCTCCCTGGGGCGACTCGAGGCAGCTCTCTGGGCGTCCCCAGGGTGGGGAAGGCCAGTGCCCTTGGGACACATCCACGCAGCCTCATCTCAGTTCTGAGTCTGCGTCAGGTACTGCAAATGGCCACGGCTTCCAGAGAGGTCCGGGCGCTGAGGGCAGCCTCTGTGCCCCACATGGAGAATCCAGAAGGAAAGCCGAATGTTTCAAACTCTCAGCCACCCGGCCTCCTGTTCTTGATATTTCCCTAACATATGCTAACATATGCTTTCCTCAAGAACTTCAAAAACATGCTTTTAGCAGCAATGAAAATAGGACCACGCGTCCAATTCAACTCTAGCCTGCCTCGTTTCCCTCTAATACCATTACCTCATGTACAGAAGAAAATGTAAATCTAAAATATGCTGGTGATTATAACCTTTCTTCCTGACAGACATTGTAATATAAATGCACATAAATTGAATTTCTTCTTTAAAGAAATTTGAATACCTTTGGAGCATTTTAGCAAATCATCTGCAGCCCTTGTGGCACCACATCAATGATCTGTGGAAACGTGATCTGTCTGTAGCATGACTTCTGCTAGAAGGACGGAGCGGGGCTGGGACATGCCAAGAAAAATAGAACGCACTTTATTGATATTCAAAATTTATTTTATTAAACTTGCACAAAAGACAGAGACTGGGGGAGGGGGTGGAGCTGGTTGCTACCAGGGCAGGAGCTTCAAATATGAACTCCCCGAGTCCTGCTCAAGTCATCTTCCTGCCAACGAGGGGGAAGAAAGAAGAAAGCTTTGCAGTTTGGCTGCATTTTGGCTGTGCTTGCTGGGCTGCACACAGAGGCCTTGAGTGAACTGTGAAGTCAGGAAGGGTAATAGTGGTGAGGGTGGGTGGGGCTGCAATGTGTCAGGTGAGAGGTCCTGGGTCCAGATGTCCCCTGGGGGCCAGGGAAAGAGCATTTGTACCGTCTTGGGCTCACCAACCATGAAGGTGCAGCAGCTAAGACGCTGTATTGGCCAGGGTCCTCCAGAGAAACAGGCCAATAACGCATCCGGGTCGTTGCACATAATGCTGTGTGGTCTATAACGGGTCACGTATATCAGCTGTGCTTCCACGATGGAGCTGGAGAATTCCCATCACCTGATGTTTCTACTGTGCATTTCCTGTGTTTAGATACACAGAGACTTACCGTGGTGTGGTGATTGCCTACAGGATTCAGTACAGTAACATCCTGTACAGACTATCAGTCAGGAGGCATAGACTACTATATAGACCTGGGGTGTAACAGCCTCGCCATTGAGACCTGTTCAAGAGCACACTAAGATGTTCAGATAATGATATTACTGGACAACACATTTTTTTCTTTTTTCTTTTTTATTGATTCATTGTTTTGTGCTATGGGAGTTGAACCAGCAATGCTTCACCACTGCGCTTCATCTCAGGCCCTTCCATTTATTTATTTATTATTTTGAGGCAGCATCTTGCTAAGTTGTTGAGGGAGAACCTCAAACTTATGATCCTCCTGCCTCAGCCTCCCCAGTTGCTGGGGTTATGGGAATGTGTCACCGTGACCACTTGACAATGCATTTCTTAGAATGTGTCCTTGTAAAGCAACACATATCTGTGTATATGTGTACATGTAATACTTACGGTCCCCACAATTTCTTCCTATTGATCTATTTATGATAAGGTATTGGCTCATGCAATTATGAAAGCTAAGCCTCTTGTTGATGTAAGCTGGAAACCCAGGACATTTGGTGGCATAGTTCAAAGGCCAGAGAACCTGGTATGCATGGGGCAGAAGATTGTTGTCCAGGTCAAGCAGTCAGTTAGAGAAGGAATTCAACCTCCCCCCACCTTTGGGCTCTCTTTCGGCCTTCCATGGATTGAAGGATGCTCATGGGTTTGGGAAGGGCAGTGTCACCAGTTGCAATACTAATCTCTTTCTGGAAACACCCCTACAGAGACACTGAGAAATAATGTTCCACTACGTCCCATCATCCTGCGTGGAATGAAAACTTGGGACTCAATGGGCTGACTACCTGGGGATCTCATGGCCCAGTCAAGTTGGCCCAGAAAGTCAACCATCACAGCTTTCTTGTGCATCTCTGGGGCTGAGAACAGGCTTCTTGAGTGTCAACCCCTTCTTTTTTTTTTTTTTTAAGAGAGAGAGAGAGAGGAGGGAGAATTTTTTAATATTTATTTTAGTTTTCGGCGGACACAACATCTTTGTTTGTATGTGGTGCTGAGGACCGAACCCGGGCCGCACGCATGCCAGGCGAGCACGCTACCGCTTGAGCCACATCCCCAGCCCTCAACCCCTTCTTGAGGGTCAACTGCTGATTGTCACTGCCCAGCTGGGGGAGTAAAAATAATAATAGTGAAAAGAGCATCCAGATTTCAGCCCTCTGCACTGCTGGCTCACACCCTGGTCTGTGCCTGGGTTCATCATTCAGCCTGGGCTGGCATCTTGGCTGGTGGTGACTGCACTAGTCCCAACACCTCTTTGGATCCATGTCCAGCAGGTGCCCAAGGACTCTGTGTTGGAGGGTCAGTAGCTTGGCCTTGGAGCAGCCCATCTTGTTACCTCTGGGATGTTAGGAGAGGAGCTGGCAAATTTCGGGTGGAAGTCTGAAGTCAGGAATGAGGTTTCAATGTTCCTCACCCACAGATGTTAGGAGAGCCAGTCAGTGCAGCCCATCTCCTCCAGAAGCAAATGCCGTCCGTGTTCTCCTGACCAAGGGCCACAAATAGTAGCTCCTCTTCCTCCATCCCCCCAGCTTCAGATGCCCTTCAGCCAGGCAGCCAGCTGAGACCACAAATCCCTGGGCTGCCTGGGGGAGGCATCAGGGAGCCCCTTTCTGGGGCTACTGGCCCTAAATTGGTCATGTTCCCAGACAGGTCTCCTTTGATCCATCAGATAATCCACGCCCCTCCCCCTACAAAATAAAGCCCACAGGTACCTGAGCAGGGACAGGACTGCTTTGACCACAAACTGCTCTGGCTCCACCTCCTTGGGACCTTGTGCCAGAGGGACTTCCCCCCTCCAGGCCTCCCTGTGCTCATCAGTAAAATGAAGGATGATAGGAGCCTAAGCCACATGAAACTGCCACCGATGTAGATCAGAAACTACCAATTAGGGGCAATTGCGTGTGGTTTATTCTGGTGGCGTCATGGGGAGAGGAACGTGTAAAAACGTGTCATGCCCTGTGTGTTCTAACCTGTCACTCTCCCGCCCAACTGGGAATGAGTCCCTAGAGGGGCTAATTTTTCTGGGGGTTTAGGCAGGAGAGAGGACACAGCCACCCACCGATGCCCTGGGCTCCCTCCTGCCCCTTGGTGGCACTTAGCCCTCACCTAACAGACCACTATGTGCTCCTCCAGGCTTTGATCATCTTGAAACAAATGCACTCCTTTATTCCTTCAGCCAGGGCCAAGTCCAGGGTAAGATGAGAGAGAACAAACGTGAGTGCCAAAAATCTCAGCCATGAAGCTACATGGTATTTTTTAAAAATCAAAATTAAAGCAAAAAAAAAATCTATGCAAACAGAATATTAGCATTTAAGCAAAGGCAGCATCCAATGGTGCTGGACAGCGAGGAGGCGAATCAGGCAGGTGCAGGGGCAGCGGGTGAGCTCTGCTGGGGGAAGCAGAAGGGATGGCGGGGGGGAGAGGCTGGCAGGGGAGGGCGGCCTCCCCTGAACCCTCATTTCCTCTTGAGCCGACCGTTATCGCTGCTCCTTCTTTTCCATGTGTTCCTTCAAGTTGGGGCTTTATTTTTTTAAATTTTATTTTTCATGAATCTTGATGATTTATTTTTGTTTGAAAAAAACATAAACCGTCTTTTGAGCTGCTGGGCGAACCCAGCGACTGCCGGCCGCACTCCGGCCCCGCTGACGGCGCGGCTTGGAATCACATAATTACTTGTTAGACTCAACTGCGCTGATTTATGGGGGATCAATCTTTCTGCTGGTCTCCGTCCCGCAGGGTCCCATGCCAGGAGCCTGTCAGAGCCGCTCCTTGGACTAAGAGCAGAGAAGACAAACCAGAAAGCACTTGCAGATGGGGAGGCCAAAGAAACCTTTTCTTCCCTCCACCTGTGTCCCTTTAAGGACTGGAAAGCCACACCACCAGAAGCAGGGACAGGAGGTGGCAGAATAAGCCCCAGGCCACCTGACACTTCCCCTTTCTTCTGGAACACGTAAAAAGATGTTAAGAAAGCTGAGGCTTTCCTGAGCCGATCCTGTGTGGACCCTGGGGAGAACTTCCACAAAGAGGCTTTGCAAAGCTTAACTTTAGTGGGGCAGGAAGTTTCTAGAGGGGGCTGGGCAGACATCGCTGGTCCCAAGGAGGCACAGGTCTTAGGCTCCTAAGTTAGACACCTTCAGTGGGAATCCAGGTTCTAAGACTTTCTAGGCTGTGGCCCTGCACGGGTCCCTTAAACTGATTTAAGTTTCGGTTTCCTCATCTGTAACATGGGACTTCCTCACTGAGCTGATGATCATGAACAGAATTGATGTGCATGAAGCAATAGACATAGCTGACTTAGCTGACTTGTATACAGTAAGCACTCAATAAATACCAATCGATACCAAGAGGTCACGTGCTGCGGCAAGAATCACACGTTTCTCTTTCCCCATCTCTACCAGGGTCAAAGGGGAAAGGGGACACATTTATTCTCTCTGCATGTAGCACCTATCTGTGGGGCATCAGAAACCAAGGTTAAGAATAGAAGTGGGGACTGGGAACTGTGGCTTCTAGTCCCAGCTCTGTGGCTTTGGATAAGTCCCTTTCCCGCTCTGGGACTTAAGTCTCACCGGTGAAACGAAGGTTTGGATTAGAGGCGGCATTTCTCCAAGTCTGCTCTGGGATTCTAGAATGCTAGCATGGTTAATATTTCAGCAGTGCAAAGGAGGGAGAAAGAAGGGTTCCGTGGTCACCCATGTCGAGGAAAGCTCCGTTCACGTTGCAGCATGTAGCTGGAGTTCGTGGCTCTTCTCTGCCAAGTGGTATTCCAACTTGGATTGTGTTTTAAGCAGTGACAGGAATTCCCTGGAGGGTCTGGAGAGGCTTGCCCCACAGCACCTGCGGGTCATCACAAGGCCAGCCAGAGGCTTTGGCCTGGATGGGTTAGGTGCTTCTGCCATATATGGGCTATTGCCCATGGAGTCATTTCACCTTCCTGAACCTTACTTCCTGTCTTGTTATATTACTTAATTTTTTATTGTGGTAAAATTTATCAAACATTAAATTGATCCTGCTTCCCCAGCCCTTGGTGATCACTGTCGTACTTTCTGGCCTTAACAGTCTACTGCTCCCTGTACCTCTTATGCCTAGACTCAGACAGCATTTGCTTTTTGTGTCTAGCTTGGCCATCCATCCTGTAGCGGGTGTCAGAATTTCCTCCCTTTTTAAAGGCTGACTACTATTCCATTGTATGGATGTACCACATTTTGCTCATTCATCCATTCATTAATGGACACTCGGGTGGTTTCTACCTTTTAGCTACTGTGAGTGATGCTGTGACACAGATGAACACTCACTTTTCAAATGGGGATGAGAACCTGCCTGGTACAACTGTCATGAGGATCAGATGAAATGACTCACACAAAGTGCTTAGCAGAGGGCCCAGCATATGCAAAGCACTAAGTGTACACCCTTCAGTAACCATGTGAAGACAACAGAACCATTATGATTAATGATGATCTGGAGCCAAGCACTTGATCAGAGAAATTTCACAGCACTGCAAGCTCAAAGAGGGGGTGAAGTGATCTCCTTTTCTTTCTTTTTTTGGGGGACATGACATTGAACCCAGGGATACTTTACCACTGACCACTGAACCACATCCCCAGCCCTTTTTTAATTTTTTTAAATGTTGAGACAAGGTCTTGCTAAGTTGCTTAGAGCCTTGCTAAATTGCTGAGGCTGGCCTCAAACTTGTGATCCTCCTGCCTCAGTCTCCTGAGCCGCATATGCCACCACGCCCAGCTGACTGGCTTTCTTTCTTTCTTTTTGCTTTTTCTTTCTTAAATATAAACAATAATGCAGTCCTCATTTTTGAAATTTAAAAAAAAATCAAGGAAAAAAAAAAATGCTGCCCATCATCTGGCCACTTTAAACTGAGCTTCAATTTCCTTCTAGTCCAGAGGGATTAAACCGACTGCATTTCAATAGAACAGAGGGAAATTGGAAGTACCTGGGGCTGGGCAGCTGGCTGGGGGCAGCAAAGGAGGAGCTCTGCAAAAGCCTCTTCTCCAGAGAACCCCGTGCGTGCGGGTGTTTTGCTTTGGAAGACCCCGGGGCCCGCCTGGCTCTGCCGAGGGGGGATTCATTTTTTGGCTTGGGCACTGAGAGAGAGAAAAATCAAAAAGAGGAAATATCATTTCCTTAACTAGTAGGTATTAATATCCTGTTTAATTTAATTTCGGCTTTCTGCGCTGGTGAGCTCTTTCCCTTCTAACAGACAGTGTCAGCTTGGCAGGGAGTTTTGACAGTATCAAAAGAGGATTTAGCTCTGAACCCTTGCCATGAAAGTGTCTCTATCTGCGCACAGAAGAGAGCATTGTGTCCTGCGAAGACGGTAATTGAGTGAATGAGGCCTGGCACCTGGGCCTGCGGTGGAGCTCTGATAAGGACATAAAGACAGGCTTAAAGGGCCTCCTTGCCAGAGGCAGAGACGCTCCCGCGGCCCTGGGAGGAGGAAAGCCCAGCCAGGCCTGCCATCCCCGCAGAGAGCCGAGAGCAGGGCCCGGTCCCTGCAGCCCTGCATGCAGAAAGGTGGTCCTGGGCAGGCGGAGGCGGGGCGGATTCTGCACTTCCACGGTGGATCCAGCCTGGGAGGAGATAAGCAGGAGGCGGGTGGGTGGAGCCAGCTGGCTGCTGGGCCCTCTGTTTCTTTGATAAACTGCACCGTGTGCTTACTTGGCCAGACCCCATCAGGCGGTGTGCATGAGAGCAAAGATCTAGCCTCAGTTTCTAGCCGCCTTTGTGTTTTGTCTTAAGGAATTGAGTGGCCACTGGAAAACGGAACTGAGACTTCTGTGAATCTGCACTGTCAATTTCCCTGGTGATGTGTCCAGCTGGTGATGTGTGTGTCCAGCTGCCCTCATTCAGGCTTCACAGCCCCATACAAAATTGCCCACCTCTCGAGAACTGTGGGCTGATCAGTTACTTCTCCCCAGCTTTTAGGAAAAACACTTCCTCTGTGAATCGATGATGATTTAGCAGATAAATTACCACAGGGTCAATGTCCACCCATCCATCCACCCATCCCTCCCTCCATCCAACTTTGAAGAGACTGCTATGTCTTAGGTAGTGGTGGACAACAGCTTTTTATGAACTTTAATGGTGAACGCCGTAGATAAGAAATTGAAGCCTGAATTCCCAACTAGTTGTGTGATTCTGACTGAGTTATTGCCTTAGAATCTGCCAGAATGGGGCTTGCATTAGTCAAAAGTAGGCAAACTTTTAAAATCATAGCTCCCCAATTTTGGCAGTTTCTCAGAATACACATTTATCACTTATTTATGATCCCAAGTAAGTGTTCTTGGTGGACGGACAGCTTTCTTCCACGGAGTGACTCAGGGATCTAAGCTCCTTCCATCTTGAAAGTTAGGCTCCTCTTGTCCAAGGAGACCTCTCCATTCTGCTGGTACGTGGGGCAAGAGAGAAACAAGCACTAACTAGGGGAGTCCTGGAAGTGGTGCACATCACATCTGCTCACATTCCATCAGCCAGAACTCAGTCACATGACCTCACAGTAATGGTGGCTGTATGCCCAGGGAGACACTGGGGAGGGCCAGTAATCTCTGTTGCTGGGCCTGCAGATGGTTTTTGGTCACAAAGAAACAGTGAAATATTAGATACTAAGAGAAAGAGATGGGCCAAAGCCTTTTGGGCATTCCTTATTCCCTAGGTGTTATCTACATTACCTCTGTCTACAAAATCAAATTGGGGAGATTCCTCAACTGTGCACATAGTCTGGGGCATCACCAGAGCCCATGAACTTTCAAATGTGACCAGAAAGAACACTGTTCAAAATGGAGGTGGGAGAGGCCATGTTCTGACCTCTGTAAGTACTTGACATTCACAAGAAATGAAAGCCCCGTGGTGTCATCAGATTATCATCTTCTTTGATATTGTGGAGGATTCTAATTGACAAGTTTATACCTAGTCTTTTATAGAAGCACATGTAAATGTATATTTCAAAATCATCACCACCACCGCCACCACCACCACCATTAATGTTTATGGAGGGCTTACCGTATGAGGTACACCAGTCTTTTTATTTAATTATTGAGTTTACTCCTTACAACAACCTTATATGGCAAGTGTGACTATTCTCCCCATTTTACGGAAATCTGTAACAGAAAGGTGTTAACCCAAGGTCACACGGTTATTAATGATAAGCATGATCTCGGTGACCTTGCTTGAACCCAGTAGAATCATAACGTTGTTGGAGCTTCAGATTCAGTGCAGGAGATTTTCCTCGGGGTTCTTTTTAAGACCACCGCGTGTCGGGTTTTTCATCCCTAAAATGGGCACTCCCATCACTAGGCTCTCCTGAAGGGAATATTTGAGAGAATGGACTTGGAAGTGTTTGTCCAAGGAGACGATGTGCAGGATCATTGCTTTGGGAGTAAATATCGTTTGTTTTTAGGCCTTTTCCTGCCCTTGATCTCAGAATTACAGAAAAAGCATCCAGTGAGTTATTCAGCAAAGTAAGGGCTTATGACAGCACAGGGTGTTCAAATGAAGTCCCAGCCTTGGAACATTGACCTCGGGAGGCTCAGGGGAGCTGGGAAGTTGGCAGTCTGCTTGGCTCTGTGTTTTTCTAGCTCCAGAAAAGAGGAGCCTCATCTCCACACACCAGATGTTTCCAGGCCTGCAGAGCCATCACCGTCTGCAGCGGGCTGTCGGGGACTGACTCTGGGGGCCACCTTCTCCCGAGGGCTCCCTTTACCCTGCTTAGTTTCACTGTAAGGGGGATGTTGAAGACACACAAGTGTTTTTGTTTTCTCTGACTGCAGACAAGCCGAGTGGGCGGGACTGGGCAATGGGCAAGTCACCCGAGGAAGGGGCACGTACCGCTCTGCAGACCAGGCGCCTGGCCTGCGCAGGTGCACAGAGTCAGCGAACCCCTCCAATTGCGGGTGGGGGAAGGGGTGGTTTCTGTTTTTCTGGGATGCCCGAACCTTTTCTCTGGAAGCCTGTCTGGTTCTGCCTGGGTTCTCTGGAAGCAGTTAGAAGAAACAGCTGGACGTTTGAGTCAAAATGTCTAAAGTGCTTAACATCTTTATAAAGCCGGTTCACATTTAGAGAAATGATTTATCAGAATTGATCCCCTCCAAACCAGCTCAATTCCCTCTATGCAATGGGCTTTCCTGAAACTTCCAAATGTTTATAGGGTGGATTAAACAACCTTGAGGTCATAAAATGCAGCTGCTATTTAAATACAAGTGTCTAGGGCCCAGGCATCTGATTATTGATAGGTGTTGAGTGCCACTTGCAAAGTACGCAGAGGGCCTGCCTTAAATAACTCTAACTAGGCCCAAACAGTCCTGAGGAGGTTTCTAGGATTAGGTCACAGCCTGGCAAAAGCCGAGAAAGTCTGGAATAATCCTATGAGGATTTTTACATTTTTTTCCCCCTTTTGTTTCAAATCCACCAGATCAAGAAAACTGATGCAAGCTTTGGACCAAATTAAATATTTCAATAACTCATATTTTAAAATCACAATCAACTGGAGGAATTCTGATTTGTGACCGGCCCCGAAGAGCCTTCTCGAGGCTCTTTTTGAAAGTCTCACAAAGAGCGGGGCTGGTGAAGCGAATTACTGTCATTGTTCCCCGAGGAAAGAAGGATTCGTTTTATTCCTAGCTGCAAGGTATTCAGCAGGTTAACAGGCAGACGCAAAAGAGTCTAAGCAAGTTACCTCTTGGGATCGTCAAAGCATTTAATAAACCCAGGCACAAATGCCTCCCCAAAATTATGTCTGTGAGATACGCTTCAGCATTAAGAAGCACAAAGGGTTGAAGTGTCCTATTCATACATGCAGGCACAACGCTGTCACCCTGAAGTGCCGCTCCAATGGCCTTATTCCACCTCGGTCTCCTGATGCTAGGAGTCGACAAGGTTTTTTTGTAGAGAGTTCTGGAACAAAATAAAATGCCAGCGGACCAGCACTTTTGCAGAATTCTCCCTCAACCTTTATTCCGTGAAAGAGGGGTTTTGTCCTCTGGAGCGGTGCTGGAAATGAACTTGGCTGCCCAGGTAGACTCTTAAGAGGCTGGGGAATGCCAGGTGATTCTCTCAGCTTGTGAAATCTCAGCCTTTTACTTGGTCATATTTTCAAAAGAGAAGACAGCTAATGGGAGTAAGTTCCTTACATTAAAAATATACTTACAGTTAACAGCACCAAACCACTTAAGTTGGCAGCAGACCAGTTATTAATGAGATGAATGGCCTTTTATGAAGCCCTCTGCAGCCTCAGGACAACTGATGGCTTTATGGTCCATGCATTAGGGAACATGGTTCTTTGGTGCTTATAATTATCCACAGTTGCTGGTGATTTGGGTTCTTTCGCACCAAAAACAGATGACTCCTGGACAAGGATGGTCATTCAATTGCCTTTCTTAACTGTTTGATCTTGGGAAAGTCCCTGGAGTGTCCTTCTTGTTTTCCTCATGAAATGTGGAGTTGGTATCTCTGTTTTTTTTTAACCTGCCCAGAATCCATTCGCCCACTCTTTTGATATCTTGTTTCCATTCTCAACTCTCAGCCCATTTGGTTTGAGGGAACTGGCTCTACTTAGCCCTAAGGATGGACATATGACCCAGCCCTAGCCACTCAGAATGTCCTCTCTTTCTAGCCCCAGCCATCGGCTCAGATCTAATCAGAAGCAAAGAAACTCTGTTCCCTGGTGCCATATAAACAACCATTGTTTGAGGGAGCAGATCTGACACATTTTTCTTCTGGTGTTCAGCTTTGTTCATGTCCATGAATGTTTGTAAGTTGGAAGTTTTGATAAGTTGAAAAAAAAAAAAAAAGACCATTGCTTTTATAAGACAAGTTATGGGGAGTGGAACTCTTGGCTGGTGGGAGTAAGAAACACCAATTTAATCAAGAGCCTCCTGGATCTGTATTAGACCAGGTTACAGCTATTGTAAAATACTGACACTGAGCAGTGGCCCAACACACACATGAAACCTAGTTATCATGTTATTGGCCTCTTGACAGTGGGTAGGAGGGGCCTCTGCCTCCCTCAGTCACTCAGTGTCCAGGCTGTTTCCATGTAGTTCCTCCACTATCCCTGTACCTGCTAAGCTCCCTCTGGGACTTTGGGCTTTAAGATCAAGTGGCAAGAAGACAAAGCATGGAGTATTGGGCTGAGGTCTGGTGGGAAGGCTGGTGGTAGTGCATATCCATTCTGCTCACATGCCATTGGCCAGAACTCAGTCACATGGCTGGCCCACTGCAAAGGAGGCTGGGAAATGTAGTCCACTGGGTACCCAAGAGAAAAAGTAGGAAAATGTTAGTGGACAGCAACTAGCCAGCTCCTGGCATACTCCAGTAACACAATTACAAGTTTGTGGTTACATTGAAAGCACACTTTAGTCTTGTGAATGTGGATATCACAAGTGTGCTTTCTTTGGGGGACTGAAGATACAAAAGAAAGTAAGAAAAGCTCAACCGGCTATTTCTCAGGCTTTCTGACTCTATGGGATTGAAATTCTTTTGGTGTCTTGGTTATCATTTAATGGTACCTTTGTCTTAGTGATTTACTTGACACCGAGTAACAGAATCGAAGGGTTCCACACTGCGCTAGTCAGAACTGGTTTCCCTTTAACTGGGCATAAATCTGACGCATATACTGTCTGTTGGTTTGTTTATGACTGTCTCAAAATTCAGTCCCCAAGAAAGCTGGAGTTTCAAATATGTGAAATCATCTTAAGGCCCCACTCTAGTTCTGTGGGTGACATTATGTGTGTTCATGAGAAAATCATTTCAGGGGCTACAAACGAGTCCTTTAGTAATACCCAGGAGTCATAATGTCTGTGACATAATGAACCTTCCTAAATTACAACCTACACTAATTAGATCACTTATTGCTACATTCCAGGCCCTGAAACAATTTGCTTAAAGTGATAGTTACCTCTAATGAAAAGATACATAACGGGAAATGTCAGCAACCTTTTAAATCCTCCGCGACTTATCATGAGGACCGTCTAGTGCCAAGTGCTCAAAGAGCAACTTCTTCTGTCACCATTTGCTCCTAAATCAGGTGGGTATTTTATGATTGCTGGGACAGAGAATTCCCCAGGGTAAGAAGAAGATTAGGTAAGGGTGGGCTGCGTCCTTCAGCCCTTTTCCTCTTTGCCCTTCCCCCAGTACTCACTGTGGCTGAGTCTCTCCCAGCATCTCAACTAGAAAGATCGATGGTGGCCATTTACCCACTCACGGAGCGGGCTTCCTTTGCACCGCCCCGGGGTCTCTGAGTACCTGCAGAGCCAGGTTCCTGTCTCCCCCCACCCTCCAGAGTACAGCACATTTCCCAACCACCTTCCTGCCAAGGTTGGAAGGACTCTCCAGTCCTGGGCTGATGACGATCTGGAGAGGGCCGGCAGCTCAGCAGTCCAGTCCTCAGCAGGTGACAGGGTCACTAGAGGAGGCCCATTTATACATTCAGGCAAGCCCAAGGAGTGACCGAGGGCCTGTTACCACCTCTAGGCCCAAAGGGACAAGGGGAAGGAATGGTGGTGAGCCTCTAGAAGAGGTGGGTGAAGAGAAGGGCCCATGACCTTGACACTCTAACCTTGAGCCACCTGCTCCTAGTGCTGCCCAGGGAGGGAGCCTGAGACAAACTCTCCACTCTCTCCTCTTCCCTCTCTGCCTGCCCCTGCCCTCCTGCCTGGTGTCCCAAGTCTTCTGTTAGCTGTGTGTGTTTGGGTGGGTCTGAGGGTGAGTGGGAGAGGCCACAGGAACTCTTTGATTCTGACCTTTGGGATCAGATGAGCCCACCTTCCTGATAGGAGGTGGGGAGTGGAGAGCAGGCTCGGGAGGGGCACATGGCTGTCCTGCCATCAGGTTCTCTCTGGACTCTTTTTGAGGGAGAACATCTTCCCACCTGCCACAGTTCTGCACAGTCCTTGAACTTAGGAGCCAGCAGCTCACTGACTCAAGGACCTTCAGCCTGGACTGTGCTGTCACCCGCAGCTTTGGCTGCCTTCCTGTATCGATGGGATGTCGGGGGCATCTGGTGGACACTGACTGGTGACCTCTACCCAGGAAGCAGCCAGAACTTTGAATCTGCCTTCTCTCTAAAGGTATAGCTCTCTGAGAATGAGGGAGTTCCATCAGAAAAAAATAAGGGAAAACCACATCAATTTAAACAATGGGGTCTTTCTAACACATTCCAAGTTAAAAAAAAAAAAAACCCTAAGAACCAAAAAGGGAATTATTTATTGCCTGGGCTTTCTGGATTCTAAAAATTGTATTACAAAGCACCCAGGATGCTGCCTGGCACAGAATAGGTGCTGAGAAATTATCTGGGAAACCGAATCTCTGGGTTTCAGTTTCTAAATTCCAAGAGTTTTGGAAAATCTTCCTTGATGCCAACCATCCCCTGGAAAAGAAGAAAATCCATTTTATAACTAAAAATCCTTTTGCCTTCAGGCTTGTGTGTCAATAATAATGGTGATATTAGCAGTGACCTCTTTTCATACATTGGGTAGTTATTTATATTTTCCCATTTTGATTCTTGGAACAGCTCCGTGAAGTAGAGACCAGGAAACCAGCGCAGAGAGCTTAAAGCATGTGCCCGTGGCCAGGTGGCCAGGCTCCCCAGAGCAGCCTCCTGGGCCTGCTCTTCTTGACAGACACTGGCGTGGAAGGGCCAAGTCCAAGGACACTGCTTTGTAGGCGCCCGCTGGGGGAAAGAAAAACAAACAGAGGGATTTAAGAATGTTGAATGTTTCCTGGCTTCCAAGGAGTTAATGGCCTCGTTGAGAAAGCAAGGCAAACTCCTAGGGAAGAGATATGGGTGCTGTAAGGTTTAGATGCTAGTGTGTGTGTGTGTGTGTGTGTGCACATGCCTGTGTGTTGGTGAGAGTAGGCTGCCCCACAGGGGAGCATCTCGCATCTCCTGCTGCTCTTTCTCCATCTGGAGTCCTCTCAAGAGTCGGAGTCCCAGGGAAGAGTCTGATTGGTTGAGCCATCGGGTGACATACACACCCATTGGATAGGAGATGGGTGGGGGCTTCTTGTCTGACAGTCCCACCAAGACTACGCGCAACATGGGAGAGAGAATCCACCCAAAGGAAATTCAGTTGCTGTTATTAAAAGAAAATGGAGTTTATTAGAAGAGGTTGAAAAATCAATAAACGTCCCCTATGCAAGACAGGTGTGTTTTCAGAACTTAAGCCCACCCTCTACATCCTCACTCTGTGTGTAGAGCGGGTGGCATGGCCTTTATGACAGGAGGGGAGGTGGAAGCCCAGGGGAGGAAGTGACTCGTGCAGGTAACACACAGCATCGAACTTACTGCCCTGCCACCACCTGCCTCGCCCTTGATATCCTTTAGGCCACACAGCCTGTGTGTGCCTGTTCTGGCCGTCCAAGTCCTGCCCGGCAAGGGAGGGGCTGGGATGAGCCCAGGACAATGAGTGGCATGCCTCACCTGCCCAGGCTGGAGGCAGAGTGGGTCATGGGTCAGGGCGGGGAGAAGTTTCCTTTTTTGAAAAGCTTCCTGGCAGGACACAGCTTCCACCCAGAAAACATGGACTCCACCCAGCTGTGGTACCAGCGGACTCTTCTTTGCTGGAAGAGGGTTCTGGAACATGAAGACAGGAGACGGCAGTGGGCTGGGGGCTCCAGCTGAGCAGTGCATATTGGGAAGTTCTGGTTCCAGAAGCCAGGAAAAAAAGCAAAGCAGACCTTCCTCTGACCAGCAAAGTTGTGAGCAGCCCTGAGACATGGGCTTTGTAAAACCTGGAGAGCAAACCCTTCAAAGTCCCTGCCCATCTAAAGCAAATAGCCCAGAGTAGGAACTTATTCTTTCTCCTGGATCCCAGGGTGGGTCAGAAGCCAAGAGAGAGAGTTCCTCCAATCCTAGTCCTGACACTCACTCACTGTAAACTTGCACAGATCTCTCTGGATCTCATTTGTGCAAATGGAAGATTGAATTCAAAAATTAATATTAATAAACATTAATACTAACAAGTAATCCTGTACTAAGCGCTTGTGGCAGATGACAGCTACCTGACCACTGAAAATTTGAGCTCTTCCTGCAGTGGGGTTCTCCCTGGGAGGCAGTGCCTCAGCCATAGACTACATTTCCCAGCATCTCTTGCATATAAGTGGTTCTGCATTCCAATAAAACTTTATTTGTGAAAACAACTACAGCTGGGGCTGTAGCTCAGTGGTAGAGCACTTGCCTCACACATGTGAGGCTCTGGGTTTGATCATCAGCACCACATAAAAATAAATAAATAAAAATATTGTGTAAAAAAGAAAAAATTGATATTATTTTAAAAAACCAAAACCAAAAAAAAAACACAAAAAACAATGGGCTGAATTTATCCCTCCTGAGCAGTAGTTAACCTCTGGTATGGAGAATACCTGTCTTTCCTTTTTCCAGATTTGCTATTAGCAGCATTTACTACTCACTTGTTTAGCAGCATTTACTAATCTGCACCTGCCACATGTGGGAACAGATTTTACTGAATTCTTCCAGCTGATATTTATTGAATCTCATTATAGGTTGAATTCTACTTCTGGAAAAGATCTTGGGGCTCTGCTCACAAATCTTGCATTGTAGTAGATGTGACTGGCCTCAGTGTATAGGAAGCCAACTAACTCAGGTTGCTAAGGAAGGCTTCCCTAGGGGTGCCACACAGGGGCATGGGTCACTGCTTTACCTGATCTTCCCAGATCTTCAGTCTGTGAAATATTCCTTGTCCCTGCATCCCAAAGACCTCACACACTGCCCCTTTCTCCTTCCTGAGGCTAGAAACAGAGAACACCAAAACCCTAGGAAATGATGGTGAAATCCCGACCCCCCTTCCCACATTATCCCGGCTGCCTGCCGACCAGGAGCTGTTCCGCTACTGAAACTGCAGCATGATTTGTTATAGCATCTAGCATGACCCTGACTAATACTTCATGCACACCATCTCAATTTAAGATTCTCAAAAATCTTTTGAAGTGGGGATTCAAATCACCCCAATTATACTGATGAGGAAACGGAGTCTCAAGAAGTGACTTCCCCAGAGTCACACAGTACATAGACCAAGCAGCCTGAAGAGAAGTCTTGTCTCCAAAACCCATACTTTTGACCACTGTCTCTGTTCGCTAAGGGTTTAATTGGCTCTGATTCTGTTGGATGCATAAGCAGCCCCATGTGCAGTCCACGCGGTAGAGCCCAGGAACAAGCAGGAGACAGTCCTGCCTTGGGACTGCCATTAATGGGATGAGACAGCATTTCCCCAGGGCGGGGACTGGAAGGCCAGAGGCCAGCAGAAAAAGGGCAGTCTTCCTGCTTTGGAGAGAGTCAGCTTTTGTAGACATCTGGGGATCGCTGCCTGCTCAGAGTCACATGCCCCAAACCCCAAATCCTTCCTAGGCCATGGGTGAGAGGTGGGAGGAATCTCTGAAGGAAAACCTCTTTGCATTCCTTCTCAGTTCCTAGTCTCTTGAACATTTTTTTTTTCTTGCAGGCCAGTGAGGTACCTCTCTCTTTGTAGCCAACATGTCCAAGGTTGACAGGCTAAAACTGTTCACTGGCTTTTAAGTGTCAGGAGATGTAAATAGTTTTAGTCTTCAGTGGTTTCTGATTGAATATCCTTTTGAAGTAATGATAGCTATAATTTAAAGCAACAGTTACCATATTTTCCTTGCTGGCTGGCTTTCTTTGAAGCACTAAGTATAAATCTGCTTAAAATCTTAAAATAGCTGTAGTTCTGTCTCGATATTCTACCAGGAGCCAGGGAGATTCAGCCTCTAATTGCCATCATCTGTAACTAATATGAGCAGCACCATGGGCTCGTGACAAGGTGGCTAGGAGAATTGCTCTGACATGGACAGGAAGGTGGAGGCAGAGACATGGTCTCCCTTTGGGGATCTTGGCTTTGCTTGGACTTCGGAAGAAACCCTTGGTGAAATTAGGACCAAATGGGCTCTGAGCTGCTGGAGATTTGCAGGATCCCCCCTTTTTATTCCCTCCATCCCCCTTCCAGAAGCCTGGGATGGAAATGAGGGGCCTTTCTGCAGAATGAACTCAGCAAGCTCCAGGGTGGGTGGGGCCCCGTGCTTGCGGGTGGAATTGGGACGGGGACTTTGAAGAAGAATGGCTGCAGCAGGCGTTCCAAGGTGGGTGATCACCAGCGGGACTGGCGGGCCACCATTTCTGCCGCCTACCAGCAGACACATTTTAAAAGGGTATACATTTTAAACTGGTGACATTTTCATTCATTCTCAAGAATCCATTCCTTCAATAAGTCCTTACTGCAGCCCTACTGTGTGCAGGGTCGTGAACAAAGCTGCAATCTCATCATTCCCAGGATCCCCCCACACCTGGCTCCGGATTAAACACTTTTAATGGTTAAAATGGTAAGTTTTGTTATATGTATTGTCATATGTCATGGTAGGGACAATAGAGAGAAGGCAGATGGTGATAAGTGCCCCAGACTAAAGCAGAGCAGGAAAGGAACAGGGAGTGCTGAGGTACAATTTTAATTAGACTTGTCATGGAGAAGGTGGCATTCAGGTGTGGCCTTAAATGACATTGCTGCAACCCCATTTTTGTAGAGACTTTTAAATGAAAAGTGTCCTGATAGGTACATATTTAGGCATTCTAAAAAAAAAATCCTGGTGGGAAAATTCAGAAAAGAGGACTATTTATCTTTAAGTGCCAGAACCTATAGGTGATTTTAACTTTCTTTTGTGAGCAGGCATTTTCTAGATGCTTCATGATAAGGAGACAGGCATTTTGGAAAAAACAATAATTAGATTTGGCAGTTCCTCCATCAATTAAACACAGAATGACAAGCATTCTACTTCTGGGTATATACTCCAAAGAATTGAAAATAGTGTGCAAATAAAAGCTTATGCACACATGTGTAATGTTATTCACAGTAGCCAAAAGGTAGAAACAATGCAGTTGTTCATCAGTGGGTGAACGCAGACATGACATGGCGTAGCCATGCAACAGAATATTATTTAGCCATAAAAAGGATACATGTGATGTCACAGATGAATCTCCCTCTGTGCTAAGGGGAAGTCACACTCAGAAGGTCACATATTCTATGAGTCCACTTACATAAAATGTTCAGAATAGGCAAATCCATAGACACAGAAAGCAGATCAGCAGTTGTCTTAGGCAGGGAGAAGGGCATAGGGAGCTTAATGGGTATGGGGTTTCCTTTTGCGGTGATATTCTGGAACCAGGTACAAATGATGGTTGGACAAAATTGTAAACGTAGTTGATGTCGCTGGATTGGACACCTTTTTTTTTTTTTGTACCAGGGATTGAACACAGATGCACTCAACCACCTGAACCACATCTCTGGCACTTTTTTGTATTTTATTCAGAGACAGGGTCTCACTCTGTAGCTTAGGGCCTTGCTAAGTTCCTGAGGCTGGCTTTGAACTTGTGATCTCCCTACCTCAGCCTTCCGAGCTTCTGGGATTACAAGCCTGTGCCCACCACACCTGGCTCTGGATTAAACACTTTTAATGGTTAAAATGGTGAGTTTTGTTCTATGTATTTTAATACAATAAAGAAGTGGCAGCTGGAGGCATTATTGAAAACTGAGTGGCTGTATATGCCTGGTGAGGGTTGCCTGAGAGGTCTTCGCTAGGTGATCAAAGTGACAGGTATAGGGGCACTTAGCAGAGACCCATTAGAAAGATTTGTTACTTCACTGAACCAGGACTTAGGGAGCACCCCTTTGATGCCAGGCAGGGGCCGCAGGAGTGAGTAACCATAGCCTGCTCTGTTGGCGCTACCAGGCAGGAGCTGGCCAGGCAGGGAGAGGAGGTGCAGAGGGGGAGGTGGGGGTGAAGCCGATCCTGTGGGGCTGAGCCGAGGACCCTGTGGCTTCTAGGCTGAGGACACAGGTGTCAAGAGAGACCAGAGACAAGACCGACGCTCTGGGAGGCCACGCCCAGTGAGTGATGGGAGTTGGGTGGGTGCCCACCCAACTGGGTGCCTCTGCAGCCCCCAAGGGATCAGCAGTTTGCACAGATGATCCTCGGAGAGGGCCATCTGGACACAGGTAATTGAGAAGGAGCCCGTCTCCCTCCATCTGGGCATTCCAGTCTCTGTCCTAGGGGTTCTCATGCCTTTCAAAATGGCAGAAGTCAAGATGTGCTTTTCCATGGAGAGGACTTTCTATCACTGGACACAGGCTGTCAAGCTCTCTGTTCACACCTCCCCCTGCCTGTCACCTCCCCCAGAACTCAGACACCCGCCCTGCAATGCTACCTTCCCATTGCACACCTGGGACTCTGCCCAGGTCCTGTGGCTCACTAGAACCTTCTGGGCTGGGCTTTCAGGCCAACATGCAGCAGAGTGGCCCAAGCAGCAGGAACACTCGCCAACTCCCCGGCCCTTCCTCCAGATGTGGGCTTTGCCAGATGTGGGCAGCTGCCGGACACAGCAGAGGTCTGGTACCCACTCTGCCCCAAGAGAAGTCTGCCTGGCCCCACACCATGCTGGGTGAAGCCTGCACCTCGCCCAAGGGCTCCCAGTGGTGGCCTGCCTGCAGCTGCTGCCTCCCCAGTGCCCTTCTGCCTACATGATCCACGCCCTGGCCACACCGGACTCCTGGGACAGCCGCGGCCCTTTCCCACCTCCAGGTTTTGTACTTCTTGTTCTTTCCTTCTGGCTCGCCCTCCCTGAAAGTGCCACCTGTTGAAACCCTAGCTGTCCTTCATGTCTCATCTCAAAGGCCACCTCCCGCTCCCTGCGTGCTCCCACCCCTGCGCATGGCCCTCCACTGACAGATGCTGTCACTCACCGTCGTGTGCGGGCCTCCTTTGCCCTGTTCTCAGGCTGTGAGCAAACCCAACAGTGCCCTGTGGTGGAGAGCTCGGCCTCTGAGTTGGACAACCTGGGATTTCAGTCCAGACTCCGCTCGGGCACACGGCTCTCCTGAGTCTTCCGTGCCTCAGTCTCCTCATCTGTAAAATGGAGATGATCGTGATCCCAGATCCTACAGTACGGGCTACTCCTGGGGACCAGATAAGAGGATGGAGTGTGGATACCTGGACCAGGAGCAGGGCAAGACGGGGAGGGGGTGGAGCGCAAGCTTTAGGGGGCGTGCGCAGGATGTGAGGGAACCTCGTGGGATGCATGTGAGTAGAGGTTTCATGATGATGCTGGGGAGCGCGGGAGGTGGGGTGTGGTTTCCTTCTCCCAGCACAACAGAGGCAGACGGGGGCGGAGACCTTGCGGAAGATCCCCATGTGGCACCGATGTCACTCAGGTGGAGTCTGGAAAGGGAGGTAGAGCCACGAAGGGCCGAGCGCTCAGTTTCAGGGGACCTCGATGCCCGGTTCTCAAATCATCATGTCAAAGCTTCATAAATATGTGGCCCTGGGCAAATCCCTTCACCTCTCTGTGCTTCAATTTCTTTACCTTCAAAATGGGATTCAGAACAGAGCAAGGGCCAGGAGGTGGGCGGGCGAGTGGCAGAAGCACATCTGGGCATTGGGAAGTCCCTCCAGTTGGAGGAGGTGGATGATTGACGGGAAACCGAGGCCGGGGTGTGCCTAGTGGACAAGAGGGCAGCAGGTTCGTGGTCGTGGGAAGGAGCAGGGCTGGGGACAGTGAAAAGACGCAACAGGTACAAATCCAATGACCGTGGCTAGCGGTTAGATGGAAGGGTCCCTGCAGCGCAGGGGCAGGTGTTGGGAGAGCGAGAGGGGATTCCTCTGTGAATCAGTGAAGAAAATTTCCTGGGACCTGGAAGGGCTGGGTGTCCTGACAGGGGAGCGGTGTTCTGTCATGAAATTGCGCTGGGCAGTGCTGAGTTTGAAGGACCGTGGGAATCGAGGTTGAATTCTTGGAAACAGGAGGGTGTGGCTCTAGTTACAGGTGATTGATGTGAGCATTCTGTCACCTTTAGAATAGGTTCCTGATTTATACATCCTGAGGTCTTGGAACTGTTTATTAAAATGTGACATCTCATGGGCATCATGGGTGACTTTTCATACAGATAGTGTAAGGAACTGTGGTTCCCTTTCTTTCAAGTAAGGGCCATGTTTCCCAAAAGATGGTCTATAATTGGGTATTCTAGGAAAAGAATATTCTGTAGTTAAGGAAGTTTGGGAGGCATCCAGTTAAATTTATGTGGACTTATCAGGACCTTTAATGTGCCCATGTGTTTTGTGTACTCTGGGGAGGAACATGGCATGACAAGTTTCTCCAAATTAACTTCCTGCAGAGCTACTGTTTTATTCATTTGTTAAGGTATCCAGTCCTGAAAGCTTAACTTAAGTTGAACCTAGAATGGAGAGTCAGGGAAATTTCCAGATATTCTGCATCTTGGAGCAGGATCATAAACTTTGGAGAGCTGTGGAAATCCTCAAAGGCTCCCACAAGAGGAAGAGGAAGGGCTGGGCAACTCACAAACCATGTCTAAGTGAGCAGCCCCTGCCCGGAGGTGCCCACTGTCCACAGGTGGAGTGGTGAATACGGGCAGATGCTGACGTGGCACCAGGATGGTATCAGAGGTCAGGGCTGGCTAGGGTATGAAGGGTCTGCCTAGTGGGAGAGGCATGTACACAAAAATCCTTCTTTTCAAACTGCAAAACCATTGTGATTAGATTCAACAGTCCTCTGGTCCCTTATTTAGAAGGGAATGTGGAGCCCAAGCTCTGCTTTCCTTTATGGGGAAAGGGGAAAGAAAATAAACTTTGGTTTGACTGTGGCTGAGAAGCTGTTAGCTTTGTGTCACTGTGACCAAAAGACCTGACAAGAACAACTTAGAGGAGGGAAAGTTTATTGTGACCCTCAGTTTCGGAGACTTGGCCCACGATGGGCTGACGCCATTGCTCTGGACCGAAGGTGAGGCAGAACATCATGGCAGAAGAGGGTGGCAGAGGGAAGCTGCTCTGGACATGGTGGCCAGGAAGCCAAAAGAGGGGTCACAGGGAGAGGTTCCCTTCCAGGACATGCCCCCAATGACCCATTTCCTCCAGCCACACCCCATCAATTTAGTTACCGTCCAGTCAGTCCATTCAAAGAAGAATGGACTGATTAGGTTGTAGCTCTCACAGTCCAATCATTTCACCTCTGAATATTCCTGCGTTAACAAGGAGCTTTTAGGGGACACCTCATACCCCAACCATAAGGGAAGCCATGGACATCCAGAAGGTGATGCTGAGAACCACAGCTGTCACTGGACTTCAACAGCTGCTATTCTGTAGAAGCAGGGATCCTGGGGGACATGTGGGAAGGACACCTGCCCCTCCCTCCCCTCCAAACCCCATTCTTGAGCTTTCACAGGGCGTCTCTGCCAAATAGTCTAAGGCCACACCCAACCTGCCTACAGTTAACACCCCACAGTCCATTCAAGTTATTAATCCACCAAATGGATTAATCCACTGATGAGGTTATAGCTCCCCATAATCCAATCTTTTCACCTCTGAACACTGTGGCATTGCCTGATACATGAACTTTGAGGGGCAGGCATTAAAGATACAACCATAACAAAAGGTGAGCTGAGATAACACCAAAAAACAAACAAAATAACAACAACAACAACAACAACAACAACAACAAAAACCTAATCAATAAATGGGCCAAGGAACTGAACAGACACTTCTCAGAAGAGAATATACAATCAACCAACAAATATATGGAAAAATGTTCAACATCTCTAGCAATTAGAGAAGTGCATTTACCTCACTCCAGTCAGAATGGCAGCTATCAAGAATACAAACAAAAATAAGCGTTGGTGAGGATGTGGGGGGAAAGGCACACTCATACATTGCTGGTGGGACTGCAAATTGGTGCAGCCAATCTGGAAAGCAGTATGGAGATTCCTTGGAAAACTTGGAATGGAACCACCATTTGACCCAGCTATCCTACTCCTCGGTCTATACCCAAAGGACTTAAAAACAGCATACTACAGGGACACAGCCGCACTGATGTTTATAGCAGCACAATTCACAAATGCCCTTCAGTAAATGAATGGATAAAGAAAATGTGGCATATATACACAATGGAACATTGCTCAGCATTAAAAGAGAATAAAATCATGGCATTTGCAGGTAAATGGATGGAATTGGAGAATATAATGTAAGTGAAGTAAGCCAGTTCCCCCCAAACCAAAGGCTAAATGTTTTCTTTGATCTGAGGAAGCTGACTCATAATGGTGATGGGGCAGAGCATGGAAGGAATGGAGGAACTTTAGGTAGGGCAAAGGGAAGGAGGGGAAGAGAGGGGGCAAGGGGTAGGAAAGATGGTGGAATGAGTTAGACATCATTACCCTAAGTACATGTATGAAGACAAGAATGGTGTGAAAATACTTTGTGTACAACCAGTGACTTGAAAAATTGTGTTCTATACGTGTAATATGCAATGAATTGCATTCTGCCATCATGTACAACAAATTAGAATAAATAAATAATTTAATAAAGAAAAAGAGAGGTGAGCTGAGAGAATGCATATTTTCCATTACACAAATGGAAACACCAACCACCACTGCAGATCAAGAGGTAGAAGGAAATAACACACTAGGAATGAAAAAATACATAAACTGAAGTAGCCCATGTCCCTGAGACTGTGGAGCGTCAGTGACAAGTGGGACTTCTTTGTTCTGGATATACATATTTTTTATGTGGATGGCAGTAGATGATTTTATATTTCTCTTATTTCGGGTTTTATACTACATGCAGTTGGATCTAATTCTTCCTGATTCATCACACCTAAAAGCGGGTGGCATTTCAAGAATGTGAAAATATGTGTGCACATTGCTAATTGTGATTAGGGGATGCTGGAAACAATCTAAGTACATGCACATATGACAGTGTATAATTCTTGTATTTTTTTCTGGAAATCTGAAAAATTATGCTGAGACTTGACCCGAGTCCTTTGGGCCCCACTCACTGGCCTCTTTCTCATCCCACCGCCTTCTGCTCCTGGCTCAGTGTGGATTTTCTGAGGAATTTTTGGTTGAGGTCAGCTCTGGGCTGATGCATTTCCTGAATCCTTCTTGTTCAGCTAGGGGCAGGGCTGCTGAGTGGGGGCAGGGAGAAGACATAGAGGAGTGGCATAAGAGTCCATAAGAGTGGCAGCCACACCCCAGGGTCTCCTAGTTGCTGTTGGAGCAGAGGAGAGGCACTTGCTGCCGGGTCCTGGTATGGATGCAGGTGGGGGGACCAGGCCAAGTCTTTGAGGGGCATCCTTGGGCTCTCACCTTCCCTACTCACCCACTGCCTCTCATGTCTTCTCCAACATGCACAGGGAGAAGAGTCATGGTGACACCCTCTTCAGGCTATCTTGTCCCTGTATCTTGGATGGGGATATTTTTCTCATATGTGTCCTGTGCTTGGAAATGTTTCTTCCCAGGTGTTTTGACCATGTTCAATGCAATGCCAAAGGGAAGGAGGAATGAGCTGCTTCCCTCCTCCACTGTTCCTCCTCTCTTTATCTGCAAGTTTGTGTTTGGAGCTCCTATTTGGAAGCTAAGTGATTAAGAGTTGGCAATGGTGTTGGACAGAACTGGACTCAAAACTTCCTCTGGGCCAGGCGCAGAGGTGCATGCCAGGCTACTCAGGAGGCTGACGCAGGAGGATCGTGAGTTGAACCCAGCCTGGGTAACTTAGAAAGACCCTGTATCCGAAAATAAAAAGTCTCAACTGTCCCCTTGGACCTCAGTCCCCATCTGCAACATGGCCATGATGATATCATTGACCCAATGAGTAGTTTTGAGGAGGAGAAGAGCTAAGCACTTAACACAGTGCTCAGCAGATGTGAGAGCAATTGCCACACACCAGAGTGGAGTGATAACCGTGCTGTCGTGCAAAAGATGAGGCACCAGAAGGCCATGTGGCTTTCCTGACCCCACACTCTTGTTTCCTGGGATTGCATCTGAGCAGTGAGTGCACGGGAACCGTTTGGCAGACCTCCTAAGAGAAACCACGGGCTTTATCTGGCCGGCATCTCGACTTACCCAAGTCTCCCCACACAGCGTACCATCAGGGATCCTGCCTTGGCCTGGGTGTTAGCCACAGAGCCTCCATCTTTCAGGACACAGGAGCTGCATCATTGCACTGGAACCTTCCAGAAAGTCTCTCCTTTCTTCGTGTTAGGTAGAAGCCATTTGCTGCGTAGAGGGAAGGTCACCTATTCTTTGCAGGGGTGGGAAAAGGCACGGTGCAGGTTGCCCTTCAAATATTACCATTTGGAGTCCTATTACTTCAATAATGAACCCATGAGCCCAATCTCGGGAGTTTTGCAAATAAGAAAGTTCCAGAACCTAATTATTTGAGGATACACAAGCTGCTGCTTCTTTGTGGAAAGTAAAATTACACGTAAGTATTTTCAGTAGAATCTTTTATGCCCAAACTAAGCATTATCAGCCTTGGGAAAAAAATATTCACAATTATTTATGTTGACCTAGTTCTCTCAATGTCTTCATCTTGCTTGTATCAGTTGAGTGTGTGTGTTTGTGTGTGCTTGTGTGTGTGTATGTGTGTGCCCACATATATACATTCATATTCACTTGGCGTGGTTTCATGGTCTGTTCGTGCTGTTCATTGGTTCTTATGGCTAAACAGTATTCCATTCCACGGCTACTCCACGTATTGCGTATCCATTTCTCTGTTGATGAACACTTGGGTTATTTCCACTTTTTGGCCTCTATGAATAATGTTGGGATGAATACCTATGTACAATTTTTGACGTTGATGTGTTTTCATTTCTCTTGAGGACATACCTAGGAGTAGAGTTTTGGGGTTATATAGAGACTGTGGTTAATTTCTTTTGGGGTGGGCGGTTACTGGGGATTGAACTCTGGGGCACTCAACCACTGAGCCACATCCCCAGCCCTTTTTGTATTTTATTTAGAGATAGGGTCTCACTGAATTGCTTAGTGCCTCACTATTGCTGAGGCTGGCTTTGAACTTGCAATCCTCCTGCCTCAGCCTCCTGAGCCGCTGGGATTACAGGCATATGCCACTATGCCTGGCCTATGGTTAATATTTTGCATAACCATCAAACTGTTTTTCAAAGGGGCTGTACTGTTTTACATCCACATCAACATGGTATAAGCTACAGTTCCTAGGCATATTTATCAACACTTGTTACTTTCTGTTTTTTTGATTATAGCCATGTTAATGGCTGTAAAGTAGTATCTTGTTGTGTGGTCTTAATTCACATTTCTCTAATTTGTCTAATGATGTTGAGCAACCTTTCACATGCTGAGTGGCCGTTGGTCTAACCTCTGTGGGGAAATATCTATTCAGATCCTTTGTCCATTTTTAAATTGTAATAGTTTACTCATTTACTAGTTGCAATAGTTCTTTGTGTATGTGGTGTATACAATTCTCTTTTCAGATATATACTTTGCAAATATTCTCTTCCGTTTGTTGGTTACCTTTTTACTTTCTTGATGATATCCTTCATAGCATGTAAGTTTTACATTTTGATGTTTCTCTTTTCCTTTTTTTGAGAGTGCTTTTTAAAAATTAATTAATTGATTTGTTTTAATTTGTTATACATGACAGCAGAATGCATTTCAGTTTATAGTACACATATGGAGCACAATTTTTCATTTATCTGGTTGTACACAAAGTAGAGTCATACCATTCGTGTCTTCATACATGTACCTAGGGAAATGATGTCCATCTCATTCCACCATCTTTCCTACCCCCAAGCCCCCTCCCTTTCCTTCCCTCCCCTTTGCCCTATCCAAAGGGTGTGTGTTTTTCATACCATGTCTAAGGCGTTACTTGGCCTAAGACTACAAAGATTTGTACCTGTATTCTAAGATTTTTATAATTTTAGTTCTGTTAGTTAAGCCAATAATAGACTATAATTTTCTGCATATGGTGTGAGGAAGGGGTCTGGTTTCATTCCTTGGTTCGTAAACATATAGCTGTTTCTGTTTCTAGAATATAGAAATAGTTCCATGCCCACTGGTAAATTGTGCTGTGTTAGAGTCTGTAAACAAGTCTGGATGGCGCCTGGCATTTTGCCAGAGGGAGTGGTTTGTGAGGTGGCGCCAGCGAGCCATTAAGTGTGGAGATTCCTTATTAGTTGACTGCTGTATCGAGTTTATGTTAATTAGATAAGCTGTGTGGAATATATATATACTGCTCCTGTCCTACAATAAACGGCTCCCTCTCCTGCTGTATCAATGTACACAAGTTGCTCATCACCCCCCTGTTATTTTGCCCAGCCAGCCGGACTGCGGCAGTGCTGCCCTGAAATCAAGTGTCCTCTCCTCTCTGGCCCTTCCCTGGGACCTCCTGGATATTTCCATGTCTCAAATTGACCTGACAGTGCCCGATGTAGCAAGAGACCTAAGAACCCGGCCAGTTCTGAGGCTAGGGAGGTCGCGGTTGTCCAATATTTCAAATGCCGCACCAACACATTGGTGTGTGTTATGCCCATTCTCAGGGTTAGAGGTACTCATATCAATTCAGAGATGTCCCAAACTTGTCACTAATGACCATGTCTTGTACCTCCAGGGCATTGCTAGATCAAGGAGAAACGGCAGCTTTTCTGTAACTGACCCAGAGAGGGGACTGGAAATTAGATGGTGTCCCAAAATGGACTTAGCAATTGCACAAAAGCCCAGAGCCAATGATCTCAGAGGCTGCAAGAAGAATATCCAACATGGTTCCCCACAGGCCAGTTCTCAACCATCTTTTGCTCCTATTGTCAATGTCCTCTGTGAGGATCAAGGAGATTAAGAGGTTCGACACACAGAGTGTCAAGAGAAGACTGGGTGGGTTCCTCCTCTGCAAAATGAGTTTGGCCGCCCACAGTTTTGCTGGATAGCGGAGGCCTCTCTCTTTCCCAGGAAGGCTGAACAGTCAAGACAACTTCCCTGGAAGCCTCTGGTTTGCAGACAGTCTGCGCTGGTCATTGAGAGAGGCTTTGGCCCTGCACCAGAAACTGGCTCTACCTCTGCCAGCCCTTCTGTCCCCTCCGTCCCCCACCCTCTCTGCTCAGGTCCTCTCTCCTGCAGTGTCTTGGTTCCACATTTCTGGATGATTGTATTTTTTTGGCACGGGCCCTTCTGCGTGCTGTGGAGCAAGTGGCAGAGTCTGTGGCCTCTCCCCAGGTTCTATTTCCAGCTGGGCCATATCATCCTGTTCTTCTGCTGTATTCCAGGACACAAAGGTCCTGATGGGAGGACAGATCCTGCCGTGGAGACCTCCTGGTCTGACTGCTACGTGGACCACATCTTAGGAAAATCAGCATGAGCCTGTGACACAACCCCCTAGTTCCAACCTCACCCGCTGACCTCGTGAACCGTTCCCAGCGTGCTTCAGTACTAGGGTGGGAGTCAGGAGGAGCTGAGGGTATTCTCAGAGTGCTCAGGTGTGGAGGGGGAGCTTACAAGACCACTAGAAATAGAGCAGCGGCTGCCTTTACACCATACTCTGCTGCTGACCTCAGACAATGAAAACGTGAAGACACGTCCCTGTCACTTGGCAAACCTGAGCGCGGGGCAACTCACTTATAATTACTCCATTGATCATTTTATGTGAACAGTTGTGGCATTTGATAATTATCAACATCTTTTTATAAAGTTACATTTCTAGTGTTTAATGGTTCTTATTTTATAAAACATTTGCAACTGGTCCTCCTAAAGACCTAGAAGATACCTTTAGGAAAACTCTGATCTTACTGAATTCCAAAGCAGCAATGCGTTTGGTGACTATCTATGGAGTGCTTGCCGATACTTGGCTCTGAGATGCACCCAGTGTCAAGAGAGTCCCCAGCCCCAGGGTCCATCTGCCACCTCAGGTTCAAGTGTAAAAGTGGAAGTGAGATGGAGGGACAATGAGAAGGGGAGACGTCAAACTCTAAAGTTCTGGTGACTTTAAGCAAAGCACAGGTCCCTCAGGAGTCTCCCCCACTCTAACACTTGGGCTCTCTGCCACCTCCTTTGGGGACCAAGGTCTGCCAACCCCATGTGCCCAAGCTTCTGGAGTCTGTGTGCCAAGAGCTCTGTGGAAACTAACAGGGTCCTAGCAGGTCTCAAGGTCACAGGATAAATAGGGCCGTGAGTTACTCATCTTCTCTGAAGATCTTCACAGGGAAAAACTACCTTTATAAAAAGGCAAGTAGGAAAACATGGAGGGAAGTACAAATTCCTATATATTTACGATAAAAAGTGAGGCACAGGCCCTTAGATGGTGTCCCAAAATGGGCTTAGCAATTGCACAAAAGCCCAGAGCCAACTCCCGTGGAGGGCGACTTCAGGTCTGACCTCGGATTCTTCTGGTTGTGAAGTTCTTTGGCCCACCTCTTCCCTTGGGATAGGCAGGTAGGAAAGCTAGAGAGGTTGTGCCATGTCCCATACCCACCCCAATGTGTGACCCGGTAGACACTAAAGGGCCCTGTGGGAGGCCGAGGAAGGGTAGAGAGGTTGAGAGCCTTTGATTTCAGTCTTTGCTTAGTCACTAGCCCTGCAAGACTGGCCTTTGGTGAAATGACTGAACACGCTCATGTGTGTGTGTGTGTGTGTGTGTGTGTGTTGTTGGGGATCAAATCCAGGGCCTTGGACATGCTAGGCCAGAGCTCTACCAATGAGCTACACCCCAGTCCATGATTACTCTCTGTTCTCACCTGCCTCCAAACCTCTCCACAGATCTTCCTTCACCCCCCACCCCGTACATGCATGTTCCTCCATGTTTTCCTCTTGTACCTGTCCAGTAGACATCCATGCATCCATCACTGCCCATCATGGGTTTAGGGGCTCAGCACCCTTACTTTCTCCAAGGAAATGCCTCTTGCTGCCACATACCCTGGCCACAGTGATTGGCCCAGCAGTGAACACATGACCCAAGCTGAACCAATCAGAGGACTTCCCAGGGAGTTAACACCTGAAGCTCTGAAAGAGAAATCATTTCTTCCTCTTCTGATGACCATCTCTAAGTCATCAAAGTTCATGGCAACTGTTTTGAGAGAAGGAGCCCAGCACTGAAGCAGAAGTTGGAATGAGTGAGAAAGTACTGACACTTTCAAATCCCTGGGTTGCTTTCTGCTTTATTTTCAGTACCTACCGTATAAGATCTCAGTGAGGATTAAGTGGGTTAAAACAAGGTTTCTGACCTTTTCATCCAGGTATCCAGACTCTCAGGACCTCAGGAACATGTTTTTTTTAGAGAGGAAACACAGGGGCTTTAAGTCTCACAGATGTGCCAGTGGTCGTAGCAGCCAGCCTCCAAGGTGGCCTCCAACCCCTCCTCCTTAGTGCCCTTGTGTAGTCTGCTCCCATGTTGAAGAGGGCTGACGTGTGTGACTGCAGTAGGATATTGCAGAAATGATGAAGTGAGACTCCAAAGGTAGGTCATAAGAGTCTTTCGAGTCTCTTCTGGGGGCGGTGGCTGCCATGCTGCAAGGATGCTCAAGCAGCTGTGTGGAGAGGTCCATGTTGTGGGCACAGCTGTGTGAGTGAACCGTCTTGGAAGGAGATGCTCCAGGCCCAGTGGAGCCTGTACCTTGAATTTCTGAGGCACAGAAACTGTGAGATAGTAACTGTTGTTTGATGCCCCTAGGTTTTGGGATAATTTGTTATGTGGCAATAGATAATTACTATGGCATCTCAATGTGTGAATCTTGCCAGAGCAGACCATCAGCTGATTATTGTTATATTATTTTTGATTAAAACTTCTTTGTTGTCAACTCTTATCACTGAGCACTTATGTGGCCCGGGTGCTCCCATAAGTGTTTTTCCTACATTACTCCCTCTGGGAAAATTCTCCATATGCTACAGTTTAGATTTTAAATGCCCCTCAAAGGCCTTGTGTTAAAGGTTTATTCCCAAGAGTGACGCCAGTGGAAAGTGTGGAACCTTTCAGGAGGGGGGCCTAGTGGGATGTCCTCAGGTCCTCTGAAGGGGATGCTGGGACTCCAGCCCCTCCCTTCCTCTTGCTCTTTCATATCCTGGTCATGAGGTGTGTGGTTTTGCTCCGCCCTGCACTTCTCGCCATGATGAGCTGTTTCTCCATAGGCCCCAAAGCAATGGGGCAGCTGACCGTGGACTGAAACCTCCCAAACTCTGAGACAAAATAAACCTTTTCTCTTTATAAATTGATTAGATCAGGTTCTTGTTTGTTACAGTGACGTGAAGCTGACAAGCGTACCATAGCAATCCTGGGGAGAAGGTACCACTGCTGCCTTCATAGCAGCACTGTGATTTTGTAATAGAGGCTCTGGAGCCAGGTGAACTGTGTTGAATCCTGTCTTCCCCCACTTTCTGGGGATGTGGGTTTGGGTGAGTCACCTCTCTCTGAACCTCAGTTTCCCATCGGCAAAATGGTAAGCACAGCAGTATCTACCTCATAGGGCCTCAAGAAGACTGAATGGATTGATACTCAGGCTCTGCATATACAACATGCTCAATAAATCCCAGATGTCATTATGCATAGAGAAAGATACTGAGGCTCAGAGCAGCTGGGCTCTTTGCTCAAGGTGCCTTAGCTGAGCAGTTGTGCTAGATTCAGACTCCTAGCATCTCAGTCTCCTGGAGGCAGTGCTGCCCAGTAAAAATGCAGTATGAGTCACATGTGCCAAAAATTCCAAATAGCCATATTTAAAAAGTATAAAGAAACAGTTAAAATTGATTTTAATAATATATATTATTTAACCTGATGTGCCCCAAATATTATTTCAATATGTAAATCGAAACTATCGGGATCCTTCAAGTTCTCTTTCAATACACCATGTCTTTGAATCAGAATGTATTTTGCATTTACATTACTTCTCATTTAGGACTGGTCACTCACTGGTCAGGTGCTCAGTAGCCAAGTGTGGTTAGTGGCTACCTAATTGGAAAAGGCCTGGGACCCACCTATTTCCCGCTGTGCTACAGACTGTCTCAGGAGCCAGGCACATGAATACATTATTCTATCTATACCACTGCCGCCCCCCACTCCAGGCTAGGGGAAGTTCCCCTTGATCATGTATGATCATCGCATCTTGTTTATATCATAGGCCAACAAATGTAACACATTCTTATTGTTAAATTATTTGTTTCTAGTAGACTGGAACCTCCAGGAGGGAGGCTCACATTGTTTCCTTGAGTGATAAATATTGCCTGATGAATAGTGGCCTGGTAATCCTAGCAACTCCGCTGAAGCAGGAAGATGGCAAGTTCAAGGCCAGTCTTGGCAGTTTAGCAAGACCCTGTCTCAAAGTAAAAAATAAAAAGAACTGGGAATGTATCTTAATGGTGAAGCATCCTTGGGTTCATTCCTAGTAGGAGGAGGAGGAGAAGGAGAAGGAGATGTGTCCATCCCAAAGGGCCAGCCACTATCTGTCCCTTCCTTCCTTTCTTCTTGCCTTCTTCTCTTTCAATCTCTTTTTTTCTTCCTCTGCATGAGATATACCTGAGTTTCATAGGGATCACATGTGATCCCTAATGCAGGAAAAAAAAATCAGTTGCTATTAATAAATCCCTAAATTTTTCTACTTAATCTCCCCTATTGCTATGTTGTGAAATATCTAGGAGGACATGTGGGCAGAGACTGTGGACACTAGGAACCCAGTGTTACTCACAGACATGTTTAAAATGTGGAGAAGGAGGCAGGGCACATCTTTGGTTCTGGAGTAATCCGCCTTGGTTGGTGCTTGGAACCTTCTTCTTCTTGACCTCCCTCCTTCCTCCATCTTCCTCACCTCCCCACCCCAGCATTATCCTGGCATCCCCAGCTCCATCCTGCATCTCCTATGGAGGCCCAAGTCTCAGAGATAGCTCTGGTCCTGGGGGGTGCACAAGTTTTACTGGGGAACCTTTAGACTAGCATGCCCCATACTTCAATATGCACTCATGTCACCCAGACATTTCTAGGGACATGCAGATTCTAGGGACTTGCAGATTGATGTGGGAAGGATCCGGGGCATCTCTTTTTAACAAACCCCTGGGGTGATGCTGATGCTGCTGGTCCAGAGACCACACATTGAATAGCAAAGATCTAGGAGGACAAGCATTTCTCCTGCTAATATGAATGGCCTCCTACTGCAAAAATATGATGTGTACCTACATTGGAACCCCCTTCACCAGGACTGAAGATGAGAGGAATCAAAGCTGTGAACAGAGATCCTCATCCTGTCCTACTTAAAAACATAATGAATGAGAAGGTTCAAAATTCAAGCCTTTCCTCTGTACAGCCACTTGGATGCCCTTCCACCTTGTCTTCCACAGTGGAAATGGATGGGATCTAGTGAGACTGGGTGCTGGAGCTGCACCCCATCCTGGCCCACCCAAGAGTGTCAGGCCCATGAGCCTAAGACAGGTCAGGTATGGGGTGGGGGCATGGAACAAAGTGGAATGGCAGCCACAGGGCTGCCTACTTCAGCACCAGAGGCACAAAACAGTGGTCCAGTCCAATGTCAGTGAAGGCCTGGGTGTGTGTTCTGCCATCAGAAAGCCTGAGTCAGAATGCTGGCTCTACCATTTATGGGCCATGTTGAACTAGTGGCCAAGAAGGGACTTACTTATCTATAAAATGGGGGCAATAATGCTTATTGCTTAAGGTGGTTGTTCTAATTAATAAAAATAATGATTATAATTTATTAGGTCATCATTATGCACCAGGCAATATACATGCATGATACATTGCTGAGAGCATGAATGAACTTGCATAATTCTCTCAATGGTCCATGAGGGAAATAATCTAATTACTCTTCCTGCATTAGGAGGGAGCAAAGCTCAGAGAGATGCAGTTAGTATCCAAGGTCACACAGGGAGTAATGCAACCAGGGTTTGGACCAAGGCCATCTGATTCCAGGACCCGCTCCCTGGACCACCACACCTGACAAGCTTGGTCCTGCAGATACATGTGCTTGATGGGTATCTGTAGGTGCCCCACGAATGCATCATTTCAACTCCTCTGTGAAAGCCAGAGAAATTGGTGCTTCTCTCTCTCTCTCTTCCCACAAATGCATTTGAAAACAAACAAACATGTTACTTAAAAACCAACAGATTTTTTTTTTATTTGTAGATGGATGCAATACCTTTATTTTATTTATTTTTATGTGGTGCTGAGGATCAAACCCAGCGTCTCACATGTGCCAGGCACATGCTCTACCAGTGAGCCACAACCCCAGCCCCCCAAACAAGGGTTTTTGAAGGGCTAACAATACATGGTCAAAAGGAGCAAAGAATCCTCCCACCTTGATCCCAACAAGTCACCAGGTCCTTTCCCTGACATAACCATTCTTACTGGTTTCTTGCACAAATAAATTCACATTCCCCTTTTTAATCCAAATGGAGGGATGGGGTTGTAGATCAGTGGTAGAGGACTTGCCCAGTGTGGGTGAGGCCCTGGGTCTGATCCCAGCATCTCACACACACACACACACACACACGTGCTGTAATGCTGTAATTCAGATGGTGATGTACCATATAGAATGTTTTGCTTTGATTTTTTTTATTCCTTTCTAATTGGTTTTTTTTTTGTGTGTGTGTGTTTTGTTTTTTCTAGAAATTTCTCCACACCCTCTATTCCCTCTGCTCCCTTCCCCAGCCTTAGTTTTATCACCTGCAAAAGGGAGATAATATGGCTTCTTCCCAGAGGAGGCCACGCATATTGAATAAAATGGATGGGAAGGACTTGGCATGGGGTCTGTCATGTCATAAACACTTCCTTAACTCCATTTTATTTCATTTTATGTTTTCAAGAGGGCAAGGGAGTAAGGGCTGCAACGGCCTCCCCTCTGCACGGGCAACTGAGGCTGGTGTCGGCTCCTGAGGTGACAAGACTTCCCACTGGTGTTTGTCCACAGGAATGAGCCAAACTCCCAGGACAGGAAGGAAGGAGGAAATGAAAATATGACCAAAAAAAACTTTGAAAAACAGAAATCGAGGCCCAGACACCAAGCAATCCAGGCTGCTGACCTCCCCTCCACGGACCTGAACGGGGCCCACGGTGACACCATCTGGCTCCAGACACTTTTTCTCAACACCCCAGCAGTCAAACAGAGGGGGTGGGAGGAGAGAGAGAGACATTCACATGGAGCCTCCAGATTCCATGCTACTTTGGTAAATAATGGACAAGGTCCAGGACATGGCTCCGTTGAACTGCCTCTTCCTCCCAGGTGTGAGCTAAGGCAACAATCTGTGGCGCTACCATTGCAGGGGCCCAGGCAGCTGGGCCAGCCTGTTACCCACCCGTCATCCTGCCAGCCTCGGTGGGCCTCACCCAGCTTGGTGTGGTGAGACTGGCGGGGACCCTCCATCCCTGCAGGAGTCATCTGCCTCTTGCTGTCACTAATCCATTTCTCCTCTCCTGGCCATCAGAATCCCACTTCAAAAATATTAAAAGAATATTAACATTATCCACACACACTCCTACCACCTTTAAAAAGATTTTTCCCCATTACCCCTGGAAACTCTTAAGAATTATTAAAGAGAGGGAGGGAGAGAGAGACACACACACAGAGAGAGGGGCCCACCAGAGGCTGGGAAGCTCTGCTTTGTCAGGGAGAAGAAAATAAAGAGAAATCAGCCTGGCTTCAAAGGGCGCATTTCCATAATTGCCCTGTAACTTTGGCAAAATAAATCTGAGTGGCTGAGAGAAGCCCAATCTGCCAGATGAGTGCTCTCCAAAGGCCCCAGGGCTGTGGGCCCACTTGTTAGCCGCCTAGCAGTGAGAGAATGTGGGGCTCCCCACCCACACAAAGCCATGACGTCACAGCCTGCCCAGCCAGGCCAGCTCCCAGTCAGCCCTAACCTGCCTTTGTCTCCCTCCTGCTGCCTGATAGGCACCCCCCCTCTCCCCTAGGTAAAATAAGCAAGTAAATAAATAGTGCCACTTATGTGCAGAGAGGACACAGCAGCCTCTGAAGGGTGGCAGCTGTTAGGAGGCAAAAAAACCACAGGACTTAAGCCTTCATCTGTAAGAAGCTTCCTGTAACCTGCTTCTGACATCAATATCCAAGGGAGAAAGGTCCCAGCTTTGCAGATGGATGGACGTCCTTCTGCGGGCTGACTCCCTCCCTTTCACTGCTGACCAGAGAAGGTTCCAGGTCCACCCACCGGATTGAGATTCACTCTTACTTTTTCCCAAGCTCCCAGTTTCCTGTTTGCTGTGCCCCCCCAACCCCCCCCCCGCCCCCCGCCCATACCAGGGCCAAAAGTTTTTAGAGAACCAAACCATTCTGCTTAGTTTTAGTGATTCTCTCAATACAGCTGTGGTTCCAGATACCTCTCCCTCCTCAACTCACTGTGCTTCCAGCACCATTGACAGTTTGGACCAGGTAATTCTGTATTTCAAGTACCAACTAGGCCTGACCTGAATGGCTTAGGAGATCAGATAAGAATGGGTGCATCCAGGGTGCTGATTCACTGTGTTGGAGGATGGTCTTGCACCTTATAGGGCCTTTAGCAGCATCCCTGGCCTCTGCTCCTGAGATTCCACTAGCAACCCCATCCAAGTCACCTCCAGACATTGTCAACTGTCCCCAGGGTGGGAGAGGAGACAAAATTGCCTGGTTAAGGAGACTGTTCTGCTCATAATGCCTCTTCCAGCTGTGTCCTGCCTCAGCAGGGATGTGTTTATGGAGATTTTCCATCCACAGTGGAGGTGGTCTATAGAAAGACTGGGGCCTCTTCAGAGAGAAGCAGCAGCTACATCAAAGCTAGGCTGGTCACACAAAGGTGGACATTTTTAATGTGGTCAGGTTGGCTGGCTGAGTCAGGTGACGGTGGCCAGTTAGGATCAGGAGGCAGTATCCAGTGAACATATGGGACCCCCTTTGTTAGAGTCTGTAAACAAGTCAGGATGGCGCCTGGTATTTTGCCAGGGGGAGTGGTTTGTGAGGTGGCGCCAGCGAGCCATTAAGTGTGGAGATTTCTTATTGGCTGACTGCTGTATCTAGTTTATGTTAATTAGGATAAGCTGTGTGGAATGTATAAATACCGCTCCTGTCCTCCAATAAATGGCTCCCACTCCTGCTGTATCAATGTACACAAGTTGTGTACATTGATAACACCCCCCGGTTATTTTGCTGCAGCCAGACTGCGGCACCCCTTACCCCATATTTATCTTTGGAGTCATTCTTCTTTTCTTTATGCCTAATTCTGGACACTGTTGGGGTTGAGTTGTCTAATCCAACCCTCCATTTTCCCAAATGTTTACAGTGGGGCCTAGAGTAGACGATTTAGGACCCCCTTTGAAAGGTTAACTCCAAACACAGACACAATTTTTACATAGCTGCAATCACCCATTTTGAGTGGATAAGGTGAGCGAGTAGATGCAATCAGAAATTCTAGGACAGACAGGATATTTCTAGAAGGATAAAAAAGCAAGGTCTTGGAAGAAACTCCCAATGAACACAAACCAGAAGATATCTGACATCCAGTTTCTACTCAAGCATTCAATTGCTCTGGCTAACTCTGCAAACCCAGGCAGGCCTTGGAGAGTGGAGCCTCTGGGCCTGCCTGCCCTCTAGGGGCCCAGTCCTCTTCTCACACCTGGGACGGGGCGAGTTGTCAAGACTCTAGCACCCCTTCCTTTCTTATCTCTTTTTGGTTGGACCTTGCTTTTTCCTCCCTATATTCCCCTGAAAAGAAATTCAATTGAAAACCATTAACATCTGGTCCCAGAGGTGGACGATCACTTAGGGAGATAATTTTATTCTCTGGCTTCCTGCCCTTGTGATGCAAGCCTCCCCACCACCCCCACCCAGCTCCATGCAAATAATGAGGGAAGCCCTGCCACACATTCCTTCCTCTGACCTAATTGATTATCCCACACACCTTGGAGTGCTTTGCATAACCAACCCCGACAGCAGAAACCCCTTCCTGGCAGGTGATTGACATATTTTATTTCTAATTGAAGCTTAATCAGACCAGGGATGAGATACCCATATTCTCATATTCTCTCTCTCTCTCTGTCTCTCTCCCTCCTTCCCTCCAACAATAAGAGATGGAGACAGTTGTTCCTGGGATCCTGGGAGGAGGGAATGAGGTGGGCTGAGGGAGAGGTCTGGGGAAGGAAAGAAATGAGAGCTGGCTCCCCAGTGAAATACAAGAGCTGCAAAGGGGAGCCATCTCCTCTTCTTTGTCTTGTTGGAAACTATGATAATCTGTTCTGATTAGTTTATCTTATTGGGGTCGGTTTGCGGCCACTTGAAGGGCCCAAGTGTTCTATGGGCTAAGGGAAGCACACTCACACATACAGGGACTCCTCTAGGTGTATGCCCACTCACCCCCACACATGTGCATTTACTGCTCTTGAAGTGTGGATAAAATTGGTTTCATCCAAGGACCATTGTCCCTGCAACGTGATGACTGGACAAGTTGACCAAACTCCAGGGTCTTCGCTAGAGCAAGCCCCAGGGACCTATCACCAGATCTTGTCAAGCTCTGTGCAGCCTCTCCATGCCCACCTTCCTTGGAACATACCCAGTTTTCCTTCCTTGGATATTCAAAATGGAGAAGCTGCCTGACCTCTGTCATAGCCCCTCTCCCTGCCTCGCTGGGCCCCTGCCTGGGGAAGTGTCCTTTATCCCTGGGTGGAGCTGGGCTTGCCTGAAGGAAGACACTCCCGTGACCAATGGGTGGGGTGGGCAGAATATTGCAGGTGTCTGAGGAGTGGGGTCTCAGATTCTGGAAGATTCTGGAACTACCCACCTACCACCCATCAGCACTGGACGCTTCCTCTCTCAGCTTCACTATTACTACCCTGCCGGGTAGCCTGACTCCCATTTTGCAGATGAGGATATAAGGGCAGGAGGAGTTCAATTATCTGCCCAGGGGTTCACAGGAGATAAACGGGGGAAGGGGGCACAGTGTGTGCCAATCAAGTGTGTCAGGTTGGAGCTGAGGATTGCAAGGTGTGGGCCTTATAAAGGCTGTCATTGTAGTAACCAGGGGCTGCAGCCCTGGTCTGGGGTCCCAAGCTCAGGTTCAAAGCCCTGGCAAGTTGAAGTTTGCCCACTTCCAGCTCAGCCGGTTTTATGCCTGGGGGTTCTGTGGCCAGTCTGGGCCTGTGATCTGGAAATGTGCCCAACTACAGAAACACCTTAAGGACAAGAGGGAGCACTGTGGGGGGGGCGTCTCCTGCCTCTGGGGAAAGGTTGAAGGAGCTGCAGGACATCTTTGCCAGGGTCAAAGCCCTGTGTGCGGCTGGCACTACCCTAACACTCCCTCCCCCTTGCCCCTGGGGCGCTGCTGCACCCCAAATGTCCCATCCTGGGTGCAGGTGTCCAGCTCAAACACCTGTGCCCGCATAAACCCATCCTTGCCAGACCGCTCCGGACTGCCCCAGCTCCCACAGAGCTTCAATGGTGGATGACATTGCTCTGTGCCTTGTTCGGTGACTTTGGGAGTACGAGGTCTTCCTAAGCCTCCTCAGGAACCCGAAAGATGGTCCCACGCCCGCCTGGCTCTGGGCTCTGCAGGTCTTGCTCCCCGCATCTGGCCAGCCTATTTACTAACATCGGTAGAGGGGTGTAAAAACAAGCGGTCTCTACTTCCTACCCGGAGGCGTTCCTCTCTCAAGCATTCCCCACATCTTCAAGTCAAAAGTGATCAAGATTGGCTGGCAAACTGAAAGAGGAAAAATAGGGCGCGGAGGGGGCGCGAAGCCTGGCCTGGCTGCAGAGGCGAGGCCAGGGAAGCGAGTCGCAGAGCGTTCCTTTTGTCCTGTAGAGGGAGCTCCAGCCCCAAATTTCCTGGCTCCCACCCCCAACCCGCCTCCAGCCGGAATCCTGGCTGGAAAGGTGCAACAGCCCGACCCCCTAACTCCGCTCCGGGACCCCAGAAAGTTGCCCCTTCCTGGGCATTTTGGGGTAATCTCACTGGGTTTCCCCCCAAACCCGTCTAGACGCACAGATATCGCCACGGTCCTACAACTCTCAACTGGAGCGCAGTCACCCGTCACTCGGAAGGAAGGTTGTGTACCCCTGGCCCCTTGCACTCCATATCCCCCCCACACCGCCAATCCACAACTTTGCATTTATAAGAAGACGTCTGAAGGGTCCAGAGCGGCTGGAAAGAGGCCTTGAAGCGGAGCTTGCACAGCCTTTGTATGTAAGACTGAGAAAACCTCGATTGTGCCTGTCCAAGAATGGGAACAGGGGGTGACCAGAACCGCCCAGCCTAAGTCCTCCGCGTCCAGATGCTTAGTTTTTCTTCTAAGTCACCAGAGAAGGCTCCAAGGCCCCGCGGTTGCTCCGTGGACCGATTATTGGACCCAGTTTTCCAGCTTCTGGTAGGAAATCTTGCCCAGTTTCCCACCTGTCTCCTCCGCCCTTGATCTAGGGCGCTCCAGGTACTTCTCCCACCGCTTCCCCGCCTGCGGCGCACCCCCAGTCCCGCCACTTTGGCGCCTCCTTCGCCATTGCTGTTCTCTAACCACCTCCCTTCCCCTTTCCCGCTGATTCGGGAGATTCTCCAAACAACTGGGGGGGAAATCCCCCCAAACCCGAAAGAACCAACCAAACAGATCTATCCGGAGGCAGGCGGGCCGGTATAGTCAAAGTGGCAACAGCTCATTTATTTAGCCAAAAATAGATACTTTCTTGTACAATTTGGTTCACACATATGTACATTTTTCTGTATATACAAAACAGTCAGACACGCTTATTCTCACTGAAACTCCACCCCCTCCCCAAATCAATCGAACAAACCAACCTGACAATGGCAGTTAATGTGGGGTGGCACAGAAGCGACTTGGGGAGGGATGAGGGGGACTGATTTTATTTCTTTTTCTTTTTTTGTTTAGTTTTCTTTTTAGGTATTCATACACGGACATGCTTACAAGTTGTAACTATACAGAGCGTTTTGTTGTTGTTGTTGTTTTTACAATTATTACAACGATTTAAAAAGTATTAAAAAAAAAAAAAAAGAAAAGAAACTAGGATGAGGAGAGAGCCGATAAGACCAGAGCCGCATCCAGGTGGTTCTGGGGCCTGGAAGAGAGTTGGTGGGAGCAAAGGAGGTGAGATACAGGGACTCGGAGGTCGCCTAGGGCGGACACACCCTACCTGGGGCTGGGGCCTGGGCCGGGGAGGTGTCTTAATGGGTAATCCTGTTCAGCGGAGATGTGTGTGTTGGGGGTTAAACTATTAAGACAGGCCGAAGGCGCTAGACCCGAAGGTCAGGAAGAAGTGGGCCTCACTGGGAGGCCGCTAGTTCTAGGGGCCTGTTTGCCCGGCCAGCTTAGGGTTCCCAGCTCTAAATCCGCAGGCCGCACCCGGGGGCCTGGGCTGGAACTGGCAGCGGTTTCTGCGCTGTGAGAAGTGATAGTGGAGTGCATTTTGTTCCCTTTTAAAAAACTTCTCGGCCAGGTTCCCCCTGGGGCAACAAGCTGTGCGTAAGGCTCGGCCTTCTTTCCTCCTCCCGCCTCCGGCTCCCCACCCCACCGAGCTCGGGGTCTCTTACCGCCTGGGCACGGGCTGGAAAGCTGTCTTGAGTAACTTTTTCTCCACTTCCAAGGCACTACAGCGATCTGAGAGAAGCGAAGAGAGGGAAAAAGAGGGCTTTTAGAACGCTGGGTTCCGGCGCCAGAGCGCGGGAGCCGGACGCGGAGCGGAAAGAAAAGCACCTGGCCCCCCCAGAGCCCTGTCCATCCCCAGATCGGGTCTCCCAGAACCCCCTCCCGCTGAGCCCAGCGCTCCGCAGTCACCTGTTCCGCCCTCGGGCTCCGTGGGTCTAGCGTAGGCGGTGGCGGCAGCCGGGTGACCAGCGGCTCCGGGAAGTCCCAGCAGGTGCTGAGGGGCCGAACCGAGCAGGGAGAGAGGGTGCGGGCGTGGGCCGGGCGGCGGGCCTGGGAACGGCCGGTTGGTCCAAGCCGGGAATTTGCCCAGTGGCGCCGAGACCAGTCTGTGAGCCGCGGCGGCGGCAGCGGCTGCTGCGGGAGAAAGCTGTAGAGCCGGGGGTGCGACCGCCGCCCCAGGAGGAGAACATCCCGTGCCAGGAGGCGAGCGGCGTGGGTTGTCCGGGCTCGTGGCCGTCTCGGCCAGGGACCAGATTTTGGGCTTCTGCAGGGCAGAGGAGGGAGCCGGTGCCGGTGCGCAGGGGTCAAGGCCGGTGGGAGGCGAGGGCGGAGATGGTGGAGTCCCGGTCACTGGCGGTGGCGCTGGGGCCAGACTCAGGACTGGCAGCGGCCGCTCCTCCAAGCCCTCGGTGCTGTCTTCTGAGTCGCTATGTTTGGAGTCCGAAATGGGTCCCAGGCCTAGGTCACCGTCCCTGCGCGCTGCCCCAGTCAAGGCCAGCTCAGGCCCTGCAGCCGTGCCGTCTAAGTTCTCCAAATCGATCTCCTCCTCTTCGTCGTCGTCTGCCAGGCCCTCGCCCCCCGTGTCCTCCTCCTCCCCCACGAGCTCCTCCTCCTCTAGCTCCAGCCCGCGCTTGCCATCTTCCTCGTCCTCCTCCTCGTCTTCCTCCTCCCTCTCGCTCCCGTAAGCATTGCCCTCTTCATCCGTGCGACTGCGGGGTGCCCAAGTCATCTTGTTCTCCTTCTTGAGACGCCGGCGCGCGTTGGCGAACCAGGTGGACACCTGGGTGAGGGTCATCTTGGTGATGATGGCCAGCATGATCTTCTCGCCCTTGGTGGGGTAGGGGTTCTTGCGGTGCTCGTTGAGCCAGGCCTTGAGCGTGCTTGTGCTCTCTCGGGTGGCGTTCTTGGGACGGGACGGGTCCCCAAACTGGTACTGGCCATACGGATAGAAAGCGGGGTGCGGGTGCGGAAACGCTGCGGCCGCGGCCGGATGCTGCACCCCAGGGCTGTCCTTCAGCTCATACTGAGCGCCCTGTACACACATGGAAAAGGAAGGGGACACGCGCGTAGGGAGCGCGGGTGAGCTCCAACAGTCGCTGCCTCCACCCTCCTGGCCCGGACCCCGGTAGTCTACTCCCGCGCGCTCACCTCGCCCGGCGCCCTAGCTCCAACCCTCTTTCCCGGGTTCCTCCAGCTCTTACCAGCTGCGGGAAGATGGGCAGCTCCGCGGCGTAGGGCAGGAAGGCGCCGTAACCCTGGGCGGCGGCGGCGGCAGCAGCGGCCGCAGCGTAGGGCGCCCCATACACGGACGAGAGCACGTTGGATAGGGACCCAGAGGCGGTCAGTTCCGAGGCTCCCGAGCCGGGTCCTCCCCGGGCCCCCGCGCTGCCGCCGCCGCCGCCGCCGGCAGCTCCCGGGCGCTCGGGCGGGTAGAGCGGGCGGATGTACTGGTATCCGAGCTGGGGGAAGGACATGGTGGCCCGCGGGGCACGGACGGAGAGGGGGCCCGGCCCCCGGGGCCGCCCTGCTCAGCGCCGCCCGCGGGCTCCGGCGCGCATCGGGGGCTGGGCCGAGCTGGGGCCGCGCTACCTCCCGCTCTGCGCGGCGCTCCGGGTTCCCCTATTGATCTGCTCCGCGGCGGCGGCGGCGGCGGCGGCGGCGGCGGCGAGGAGCCAGGTCAGGTCCGAACAGATTGGCGGAGATTCCCCGGGCTCCGGGCTCTGATTGACATTTCTACGGGGCCGCAAGCCCCTCCTCTCTGCGCCGCGCTCCCTCCTCTCGGCCGCCGGAGCCGCCTCTCCCAGCGCGGCGTTCCTCACTGCCCTCCTCTCCGCGAGCAGTGTCGCGCCTCGCTTCCTTCGCCCTCCTCTAGTTTTCACTCCCCCTCCTCTCCCTTCCTCTCCCCTCCCCGCGCTGCGCCTCTTCCCCCAGGATCGCTTCCGCTCCTCCGCTGTCCTGGACGCTAGGAACCCTCTCCTTTTTCTTCTCTTTCCCTGGCTCCGTATTGCTTTTCCCCCTTTTTTGTTCCCTTCACTTTTTCTTCTCTCCCTCCTCTCTTAAACCCTTCCCCTGGCTCACGCGCACCACCTCCTCCGACCTTCCTGGCCTTTCTGCGCCCTGGTCTAAGGCGGCCTAAAGTTGCCCACACTCTGGGCGCCGCGCGGGGGGTGTGTGTCCGCGTCCGTGTCTGTGTGTCCGTCCCCGCCCTTCCACCCCCTCCCTCACCCTTTCCCAAATCTCGGGTCTGACGTCTCGCCCTCTTATTCGACTTTTCCTGGCGTCTCCTCGCCGAGTCGCCAATCGCCTGGGCGCCTTACGGGCGAGGCCGCCCACCCCCGCGGATACCGCGCGCGGGGCGGGGCGGGGCGGGAGCCGGGGCGCAGCGAGTCCCTTCCCGCCCCCTCCTGCCTGCGCCGGGAGGGGGAGCGAGAGGCGCTGGGACGCGGGTTAGGACTGGGTCAGCTCGCCCCTCCCCGCCTCCGGCTCCTCGGCGTTTCTTCCCCAGCCACAGCGACAGGCCCGGGTCGGGTCCGGACCCTGGGCCAAGGGAGACCCCCGGTTTTTCTTTGCCCAGGGCCCCTTTTCAGCTCGCACCTTTCGACTCCCGGCCTCGGAGCGGTCGGGAGGGAGGGAGAAGAGTGCTTGAGGGGTGAGGGAGTGCGTCCTGAAGGCGTTTTTAAAGGCCATCTCACTGCCCAGGGGGTGGGGAGTCAACCCTCCACCCGGGAGGACCAAACAGTGCAATTTGCCACATTAACGCCTCCCGGGTGTCGGGGTGCGAAATCCCTGTTGGAAATGGCGGGCTGGGCTCGGTGGCCAAAGGGTGGACACTCCGGAGGTCTTAGAGAGCCGCGAAGAATCAGTAGAGCCAGAAGGAGTGGAAGAGGGGAGGAACAGGGAGCCAGACGTCCGAGGGCCCAAGAACTTTCAGAGAGTACTTCGAGAAGTTTCTCTATTGGCATTTTTGGGGTCTGTCGAGATCCTCGTTTCACTAGCCCTTTCCCCGCTCCCAGGTTCCTGCGTCAACCCGTTTTCCTTCTGCAAGGATCCTCCCACCGCCGGGGAGGGGTGGGGGGATGGGAGGCAAGACTTTGGGTTGTGCGGTGGAGAATTTCCTAAATCAAACTTGAAATATCAGTATTCAGGCGCCCACCTTCACGGATTAGGGCGTACCGTCAAGAAAGGCATTGAAATGCCCGAAACTGCTGCGGCTCGGGACTAAGTGCCTTAGGCCGCGGCGGCGACCCGCGCACGGGCCTGGCCTGAGGCGGTCGTGCCTCGGGGACAACTTGGGGGGCGGCGACTCTGCCTTGGAGTGGCCAGCCTCAGCTTGAAGGCGGAAAGCTGCCACCCGGCACTGATGGATCAAGGAATCGAATCCAAATTCCACTGGAGTGGAGGGATCCGAGGGTCTCGGCCCCCGCTGTCTCTGGTCACTGCTGCTCTGGGGACTCAGTTACATAATAAAAAGTTTCTTCTTAACCCACCCCCATTCCTGCCACTTTCTTCCGACTGGCAGATGACTTCCGCGGATTCGAACGCCAAGAATAATGAGCGAAAAGACAAAAGAAAGTTCGGGGACGACCAGGTTTAGGATTCCATGGGGGGAAACTGGTGTCTTCCCCAATTGGGTCTGAACTGCTTCCCTATCCTCTGTCCTGCGCCTCTGCCTGATGCTAGGTGTTGGCTTTAGGTGAACCTTGCCGAAGGAGGCGACATCAGGGGCAGCTCCGTGGTCTTGAAATGTCTCCCCTGCGCCTGATTTCGTTTCCAGTTAAACCTTCCAGAGAATGTCATAGGGAATCTTGGGCTCACCTTCCCACGAAAAATCTTAGGGTTGCAAAATCAGGGGTAACATTCCCCAGGGTGTGTTCTAGGTGCAGACCTTGAGGTTCCACAGCCCCGAAATCCTAGAGTTTGCAGGGCGTGGTGGCACCAGACCAGGAGGGCTGTGGGAGAAAGATTCTGAGCTGGGAGAACGGGGGTTGCACTGTTAAGTGCCAGGGTGAAACGCCCGATATTTAAAGTAATCATGAGCCTCGGAGATGCTCCTTCCGCATTAACCAGTTAATGACCCAGCTGCGTGGGGAAAGAGGGCCCGGAGAGGGCAGACTGCTAAAAGGAACCAGCCACGCCGGGGTGCCCCCCGCCCCCGGCCCAGAGGGTGAACCTTCACACCAGGACAAGAACCCAAGAATCTTGCTTAATTACATCTCTCCAGGAGCCCCAGGGAGCAGAAGCCACCTCCCTGGCTACCCTGGTCTCCACCTGGGAATATTCTTGGCCAGGCCCTGAAATACGCACCCCACCCCCCATTCGGGATTCAGCATCTCCAAGGAGCCCCGACGTGGTGCTGGTCCCTCAACTGGACCGTGCTGGTGGAACCCGAATCCGGACTCAACTCGTGGGTCCGCGGGCAGCCGATTATTTTCCAGGGATTTTTAATCCAAGAGATTAGGTCAGAGTGATACTCTCGCATAGCAAGGAAAAGCAGGTGCACGGGAAGTTGATTTGGAAAAGACAGCGCGCACAAACTCGCCGCACGCAGAAGCTTCTCGATCATCTCTCTCCTTCTTCCAGTATTCCTAACGCACAAAGCGCTGTGGAGACTCGCTGCGGACGTTCTTGGAACACAGCCCAGGGCGCAGGGAGTGTACCGAAAGGGTGTCAGTCGCACACACGTGGCGCACCCAGCAGTGTGCGCTGGACGCGTACCCGGAGCCGCTGCCCGACGTGTACCCTGGGCCTGAGGCCCACCAGTTTCAGGGGCTGCTTCGCGCACTGCACACAAGCTTGGAGCCACCGAGGCCCCTTTCCTGCCCCCTCCTCGCCCAGCCCCGCGGTGCGCGCGCGTCTGGGTGGCGGGGAACCCCTGTAGCTCTGTGTTTCCCCGCCGAGGCCCATCTTCTGTCCTTTCTTCCCAAGGCCCGGAGTCCCCCGGCGGCAGTGCAGGCTGGCTATCCCTGGGCTTCCTGCAGACGCCGCGGGCGCGCGCTCCCACCGCTCCCTCCCCCCGCGCTCGGGTTACAGGTTAATGAAATGCTCGTTTTCCTCAGTCATTTGTTTTGTTTTCCTGCAAAGTTCTGATAAGTAGCTAACCAACGAAGCTTGTAATTACAATCTTACAGAAACCGGGCCGATCTGTATATAAATCTCACCATCCAATTACAAGATGTAATAATTTTGCACTCAAGCTGGTAATGAGGTCTAATACTCGTGCATGCGATAATCCCCTCTGGATGCTGGCTTGATCAGATGTTGGCTTTGTAATTAGACGGGCAGAAAATCATTATTTCATGTTCAAATAGAAAATGAGGTTGGTGGGAAGTTAATTTCTCTCCGCTCTGTGAAGCGTAGACAAGAATTTAATGATTTAATTACAGTTGTAAGCCCTTTCCATGAGACTTAAATTGAGCTTAGGATATTTTTTTCCTTCCCTCTCTCTCTCCCTCTCTCCCTCTCTCTCTCTTTCGCATTCTCTCTCTCCGCTATTAGCAGCCACACGGACCCAGTGCGTGGACTGGCATCGCACCGGGAGGAATTCGTATTTGGCCAGGAATCCGGACTCGGAGCATCCCAGGAGGCGCGGGTCAGGGGATCCAGAGCCACCCCGGAAAATGCTGCCGCTCCCTACCAGCTGCCAGGGCCTCGGAGGCCTTCCCGGTGTCTGGAGAAGTGACCGGGAAACTTTGGGGGAAACTTTGCCAACTTCGCTCTCTTGCTCGGGAGAGGCCGCCCACCGGAATGGCCGCAGCGGCAGCGGGTCGCGAAGCGCCGGGTGGGCCCCGGGCCAGGCCTACGCTCTCCCCAGCGGCCAGGCCGCCCAAGGAGAGGAGGGAGGCCGGCCACCGGGTCTCCTGCGGCTCTGCTCCGCCCCCGAGCCACCCGACCGGCCCACTCCCCTGGGTCTCGGCGAGGCCCGCGATGTGCAGCGCCCCAGACGATGGCCGATGGCCTAGATCGAAAACCCCGGACCTTAGCGTGAATAATTTTATTTTTCTTTCCCTCTTCAGGATCGACTGTTTTCCCACCTGCAGTTTCGCTTCCCTCCCTTCCTTTGTGTTCCTCCGTCTCTCGCACTGTCTGGATATTTGATTTCTAGGTCATTCTTTTGGTCTTTCTTCGGCTCCCTAATTTGTTCGGTTTTATACTTTTTCTCAGGGCCACTTAGTTGGCCTCTCTCCATCCGGCTCCGGCTCTCTCCTCTTTTGTCCCTGCTTCCCTCTCCTGGTGATGGTGTCCCCCCCACACCTGCGTTTGACCATCTTTCTTTTCTCCGTCTTTCACCCTAACCCTCCCCTAGTTCCTTCCTCAATTTCTCGGTCCCTGTCGGGTTCTCCTCTCGGTGTCTGTCCCTTCTTCTCTCCCTCTCCAGGATCTGTCCCCTCCTTTCTCCTCCTCTCAGCGGCTGCCTCCCTGGCGCCCCCTCCTCGTCTTCTCGGGAGATGAATATGTCGCCTTATTGGATACCGAGGCCAGAGCCGGGTGACGGGGCTCGGTGAGAATCGCGCATTTTCTTCCTGCATATTGAGGCTATGGTAATGAGCACGTTTGCATTGTAGCGTGGCGCTGCTTTTCCTGCCGCAGTTTGGAGTGGGCGAGGGTGGTGCGGACCCCAAAGAGCCCCGCTGTGGGTACCGGCCCTGGCGGCGGCAGCTGTCCCCTGGCGCTCGGGGCCCTGGGGAGGAAGTGACCTCGCCGAGCGCGGGGCCCGGCCTTCGCCGGCTTGGCCACAAAGGCGGGCCCTGCTCCCCTCATTATAGCCTCGTTATGGGAACCCCCGCCTGGCTCGCCGTGGCTCCTCCGCGCTCTCCGCCCAGCGGCCTCTGAGCCCCTCCCCTGGCGTTTAGAGGCCTGTGACGGAGCGCCACCGGGAAATTAGCGCCTGACAACGTCGTCTATTGGCAATAAATTGTTTGCAATTCCGGGTGACACATCGCGGGATCAAACACAGCCTCAACCTGTAGGTGCTCCGCTCGTTCCTCTTCTTAGAGGGCGCATTGGCGTGGCTTGACCAGGGATGGTGCTCCCAGGACCCTTCTGGGGTCGGGAGCCGGTTCCATTCTGGGCTTCTCCCCAACAGAGCCAGACTCGGTCTCCAAGAGCAGAGGTCCTTCCCTGAGGTTGGCCGAACTCGGGACCCTTGACCCAGGTGCACCTCCCAAAGTGAAGGTTTATCAGAGCCAAGGCGCAAACTGAGCTGAGACCAAGGGAACCGACGTGAGTTGCTGAGAAAATCCGAAGCTAAGAGCCTGGTTCTAGACACTGTCGCGCAGAGGACCCTGGACAGGAAGCGTTTGCTCTAACCCCGTGTTCCTTCCTGCTCCCTGTCAGGGGAGTCAGAGTTCCCGGTTCCAAAGAAAAACCGTAAAGGTCTGACCTTGCCTGGAATTGCCTGAGGTCAAGTTTCCCCAACTTCAAATTTTTGCTACCACCTCTACTCTATTGACTTAACATTTTTCCTTAAATCAGGTCATTTTAAAAACTCAAATATGTATTTTTTGGATGAAGAGTTGATACTACTATTGGTATGACTGTAAAAAAAAATTAAAATAATAAAAAGAGCTGTTAGTCACCAGAAAAGGAAATTGTAGAAGATAAAGAGCTAAAAATCAAGCACTATTCATACATTTTGCCCAGACTTGCTTGGGAAAGACTTCTAGGGGTTCAAGAGCATGTATGTATCATTAGCAAGTGCTGAGGTGTAAAATAGTGAATCTTTCTAGGAAGAAACGAGAACATTGAAAAGGGGATACTTCTTACCCTTCAGTATTCATTTAATTCTCTGCCCTCACTATCTCAAGTCATATTGGGGTTCCCAAGAGCAGCCCTGCTTTGGGATTTGCCTGTATTATTCTGTTGAAGATTGTGTAAATAAATTAAGATTAAAGCATAACATACTGAGTTATTATTATTATTTACCACATAATTGTGTTAAGCATTTTAAAACAGTATCACAATTAATTCTTGCAATAGGCTTGCAAGGGAGAGACTACACAGGGTGGCTATGTACGGTTTTATAGAGGGGCTAAGAGGGTCTAAAGTCAGCCTTTCTGGGATTACTAAATTGTGTGTCTTGGTTTAGAGCTACACTGGTGGAAAAATACCTTTCTCTAATTTGCATAATTTTGTGCAAAGTTGGGGTATGACCTAGCCCTAGTCTTAGGGATTGGACCAGTGCAGCTGTGGGAGCTGGACAAAGCCCAGATTGGAACTCAGTCTGGTATTCTTAATCTTGATTCCTTTGGGAGGAAGATCAGGGTCCTTTGGGGATTTGGGAAGAAGGATTATTGGAAGAATGGCCCCTGGTTTGATTGAAGGAAAGGGAAGCCAGGACACCTGGATTCCCCTTCCCCTCAATCTTTACACTTAAGTAAATGTGTGAAGAGGAGCTGGGCAAAAAAATATCACTAGGGTCAAGGATCTATTTTCTCTCCCAGAGAACGGACCGGAGGAAGGCAAGAAGTTGTTTTGGTTGGCTGAGGCCTACCTGCCTCTGATCTGCTTTTTTGGGGGGGTTCAGTTCATGTGCATGAGCTTGTGGATTAGTGTCCTGCCTTGATCTGATCCACACTGGAAATTTCAGATTCTTCAAGACAATCAGGAATTGCATTACACAAGAGGCTGTCAATCAAGGGTTACCTCTGGGAACACCCTCTTTTTTGGCTTCCATAGTGGCTCCCCCTGCCCACCCCCCTCTGCCTACTTATTGATTGAATTGCTTGAATTCTATTTTAAAACCTATTTAAATATTTAGATCTCAGCATTCATTTGCACATAGAAGACTCTTTTCTGAGAGCAGTCCTCTGAAGTTCATGGCAGCAGCTGCCCATTCACCTGGACACAATCCAGTCTCCACTTGGGTCCACTCCTCTCAGTGTGGACTGGGTTTGTCAGCCCTGATTCTCAGGCCCAGTTGCAGGAATGGGACACCCTCGTGGGTACACAGAGCTCCCCCCTCCTGTGGGAAGGACATGGTGCAGAACCTGACCAAGTCTGGGCCTTCAGCTTCCTCTCCTGCCTTTCCTCTTGGCCCCCTCCTAGTTCACTGGTGGCTGCTTTTCTGGGGTGGAGCAAGGTTGAAGGTAGACTTGTAGGGGCACCTGGGAAATGAGGAGCTCTGTCCCAACAGGGCCTCTTCTCAAGCCTCTGTAGAGAGAATAGAAAGGGTGGCCTTGCAGCAACTATGAGCTCAAAGGTCCCACTCTCTGGATTCCCCGTCCTTAGCCCCAGCCCCTTCTCAGTTCCTCTGCACCATCTTAAACATGTCAAAGCAGAAAGTCTGTTTCTTCTCTTCTCTTTCTTCCTCTTTGCAAGAAATTTTTATGGGAGGACACCCTGGTGCCTCAAGCTGTGCGAGGGGCTGGCGTGGAACGGTGAGCTAGACGGAGCTTTGCTCTAATTCATCTGTCTTCTGGTGGAGTGATCAGTTCTAAACAGGAAATGAAGCAGGGCCATTAGGTTCTACGAACCAACACAACCAGTAAGTCTGAGTATGCAGGCTTGGGCAGTGTCTTCAAATCCAGAACCTCCCCAGAACCTGGGAATGTACACGCCTCTGGCAATTGGGCCACTGCAGTTGTGACTGGCTGAGGTCAGACTTTTGCTGGAGTTCCACCTCATACTTGAGTAGGATCTTCATCCAATATGACTAGTGTCCTTATGAGAAAAAGCTGGGGACATGGGCAGGACAGCCAGCTGAAGACAGGGAGAGACTGGGGAGGTGCAGCTGTAAGCCAAGGGCTGCCGAGGGTGGTGGCAGCCACCAGGAGCTAGCAAGGGCCGGAAGATGTCTCCTCTGTCACCTTCAGGGACAGCGTGGCCTTGTGGATACCTTGATTTCAGATTCTAGTGCCAGAACCACGAGAGAATATATTTCTGTTGGGTTGAGCCACCCACTATGAGTTCACTTGAGACAGCAGCCCTGGCAACCTTGACGGACAAGGTGAGGTGACAGGAGATAGGATTTTTGCGTTTCAAAGACAGAGGTCACAAAACGGCCATCCTGGGGCCGACGCCCCCACTTTTTAACCGTCTGGTGTGATTTCAACTTTCTTTTTAGGTTCAGTTATTGAATCAATCCATCAGGTGAGGCCGGGCGTGGCCACGGCAGCAAACCACCCTCACGTCCTCATGGCCGACGGTCACCCCCCACTTCACAGGTTGCTGGCTGTGGCTCTGACACATGTTCTCTTTGCCCCGGGATCCAGGTTGAAAAGACCACTCCCTTGGGGACTGTTGCTGGACGTCCTGCGGCAGCCACACACGAGGGCACGCTGAAGCCCTCAGCGGCTCTCAAGGCTCTGCTTGAGGGGACCCTGGCTACTTCTGCTCAAAGCCATCATGGGGCCATGCTTGAGGTCCACAGGGCAGGGCTGGGTGGCTTCCCGTGGGGAGGAGCACTCTGGGGACCCCTCTTGTGCCACTTCAGACCTTTCAGCTCCACCTCCTGCGCAGCCCCTGGTCCAGCAGGTGTGGGCAGGACCTCGCCAGCAGCCACCATGGCACACCTCTTGTCTCTCTGGAACGTCAACAGGAATCTCACGCATGTGACCCCTTCCAGCACGTGACACCCTTGGCCAAGGAGAGGGACCAAATGGCTCAATGTTTCCTGCTCCATTCCAGGCCAGACCCTTCTGAAACGCGTGCCCCAAGCTCCTTAGGAGGTCCTGGCAGAGTCTAGTGCCTGTCCCAGGGCCAACCCAATGGCACATCCTGGGGTGGCTTCCCCTTCCATCCCTGGGATTATTTCCGTGATTTCAACCACCGGGTGAGCTCGGGAGCAGATTCTGTAGTCCCACCTCAGTCTTCTGGTGACTGTGGCCCTTGTTGACCACTGGATGACAACCCCTGAGAAACCACTGAGCCAGAGGCACCCAACTGAGCTACACGTAGAGTCCTGACCCACAGAAACTGTGAAATAATGCACGTTGTTCAAAGGCAGGGTTAGCAAACTTCCAATCACTGGGTTTTGTAAATAAAGTTTTATTGGAACCCGGTATTACCCATTCATGTACATATTAGCTATGGCAGCTTTTGTCTTATCGCAGCAGTGACTGTTGAGTACCTGCAGAGGAAGATGACACAGCCCACAGGCCTAAAATACTTACCAACTGACCTTTAAAGGAAAAGGTTGGCTCTCCATGTTTTAAGCTGACAGGTTTGAGAATAATTGTTACCTAAGGATGGACCATGAACACAACTTTCACCTCGGGAACAATGGGCCCCCCGATCTTACATGTCTAATTTCATATTAACTCAATTTAGGAGGTATTAAATGAGCACCTACTATGTTCCAGGCATGGACTGAATCATGTTTCCTAAAGCTGTGCTCATTCCCTTACTCACTGTCCTCTCTCCACATTCTCGTGACCTGCAACATGCCTGTAGGAATACCCAGTGTTTGTGGATTTGAATGGGCACTTAGAGCCTGAAATTTGCCAAGCATTCTCAGGAATGCAATGGAGAACTCCAAAATAATGGGGAGACGAGAAGGGGACATTTATCTATTCTGCCCACCTGTCCCATCTTTCCCACCTTCTTTACTGGCCCCAAGTATCCCATTTTCTTTACTGGCCCCATATCCAGCCACCAAAGGGTTAAGTGTGTTGTAGCAGGGGCCACCTAAGTGTCTGGGGTCCACTCTCATTGCTCAGTTCCCGGGTCATGTCACTGATTAAATATTTGCATGTCACCCAGAACAAACCCTTCAATCCTCCTGCTGCCAGTCACCCCTCCATTTAGCTGGGAACATGGATGCCGAGGGGAAATCATTGTCTTTTCTAGGACAGATTTCTGGCCTGGTGCAGAGAGGAGCTCAGCAATGCTATTTGCATGAAGGGTGTCCCCTGAATGTTTGCTCCTTTTTGGGCGTGCCAAGGAAGAGGACACAAAGAGAAATAAGATGTGGGTCCCAGCCTAAAGGAAGGGGCTATCTGACTGTCTAAGTGTTTCTAATCCTAACTCCGTAGAATGATTTGGAGCCAGATCCCCTGGGTCAAAATGCAGCACAACTTCTTAGCAACTGTGTGACCTCCAGTAGGTGACTTAGTTCTCTGTGCCTCAGTTGCCTCCTATGAGACAACTCTCTACCTCATAGCATCTTAATGCAGAGGAGCTAACATGTCAAAAATAATGTCTTGTACCTAGTGACTGTTCCACTAATGTTGGAAAATACAGTCACAGTCCAGGAACCAAAAGCCTCTTCTCAGAGGGGATCATGATAATGGCAAGATGGACATTTGGTATATGCTGATCAAGCACTAACTAGGTTCCAGACTCTAGAGTAGATCTTATGCATGCAGACAGGGCTGGCTTCATGGACATGTGACCGGCTCACAGTATCTCATGCTTGGGAAGGTCCTGAGCAGAATGCTCAGGGGTGGCCTTCCTGAATTTTTTTTTTGTGGGGGTCGGGGTAGGGTGCTAGCAATTGAACTTAGAGGCACTTAACCACTGAACCACATCCCCAGCTCTATTTTGCATTTTATTTAGAGACAGGGTCTTGCTGAGTTTCTTAGTGCCTCACTTTTCTGAGGCTGGCTTTGAACTTGAGAGCCTCCTGCCTCAGCCTCCCAAGCTGCTGGGATGACAGGTGTGCGCCACTGCGCCTGGCCATCCTGAAATTTTTAAGTTTTGCAAAAGGACAACCCATTTTCAGTTTGCACTGGCCCCAGCAGATGCTGTACCTGGTCTTGCACACAGAGATGGATACAGCAATCCCCAGGAGCCCTGCATGCCTGCTACATGATCGATGGACCCACCGTAATTACCTCACAGATCTCTGTGCATCCTGTGGAGCACGGGCCTAGGCACACACTCCCTGTGCTTCTTGGTTGGGTAGAGGCAGCCAAGATAACCTGCTTAAGGCAGCAAAGAAAACCACCGCAAAGACCAAGCCTGTCTTCCACTATCAACACCCAGAGAAGAAAACCAGTAGGGAAAGAGGGTCCCATGATGCCTTTGGTTAAGGCAATGCTGCCTGGATTTATTTTCTGCAAGAGGAATAAGGTCTTGAATTCTGAAATATTTTTGAAACCTTTGGAAAATCCCACTTTAATCACTGATGACAGTTTGACATTTCTCCAGCTGTTTAGAAGCAATAGACAAGTCAAGTTGCTCTGCAGGGCACAGGTTGGCATGCTGGGAAATGTGGGGGTTCTCACCTCCCTCCCTTTCCTTGGTTCCTTGTGGCTTTGCTGAAAGAAGAAGAAGAAACAAAACAAAACAAAAGAAACAACCAACAAAACCAGGCTGTTGCAATTTTCACGCCACCCCACGCCATCTGCATTTGCTAAATTTCTCATGAAAATGGAATCTTAATTGGGTGACCTTTCCTTTTGTCTTCCCACACCCATGGGCTCACCTCCTTCTCACCACTGTAGGAAACCTTGTGCCTTTCTGTCATTAGACCCAACTCTCAGTTGAGAGGGTGGCTTTGGGGGCTCACCAGGGCAGTGAGCATCTTTAGATTTCTCACCTGCATGTTCCATGTTGCAGGTGAGAAAGACATGGGTGTGGGCTGCAGGGATCCCGTGTAACCAGCCTGTTGATTAGGAGTTTGAGCTCAAATCCCAGCTCTGCGTCTTCTTCTCGGGTAGCCTTCAGGAAGTGACTTGGCTTCTCTGTGCCTCTGTTTCCCCACTTTAAAAATGCCATAGGAGAACTCGATGACTTGATATGTGTCAAGTGCCAAAGTCAGGAATGGTGAAGCAGGCACACAATGCCAGTGACTTGGGAGGCTGAGGCAGGAGGGTCGCAAGTTCAAGGTTAGCCCAGGCAACTTAGGGAGACCCTGTCTCAAAATAAAAATCCAAAGAAGGCTGGGGATGTAGCTCAGTAGTGGAGTACCCTTGGGCTCATTTTCCAGTACCCAAAACAAACAAACAAACAAACAAACAAACAAACAAACAATAAAAGTAAAATTCAGTGGGTAGGCACACAAGTACACATTTAACACATCTTAAAGACATTTTCCCATTATTCTTATGAATAGATGTACCATTTCCTCTAATATATTTCCATCCATAAAAGTTAATAGGTACAGGATGGTTATTAGGTATCAGGTGTGGTTTGGAGCCCTTTACAAGTATTACCTCATTTAAACCTCAAAACAACCTTATGAGATGAGTACTGTTGTCCCCTCCTTTAGAGATGAAGAAAACCGAGGCACAGAGAGGTTGAATAACTTCCCTGCAGTCACACTGCTATCAAGGGGCAGCATCAAGACTGATACTCAGGAATCCAGCCTAGAGTCCTCCTCCTCTGAATCACTGTGCTCAGCTGATGTATGTAACTCATGCCGTGCTGGGCATTCAGGGTTCTTCCTTCTTCAGTAGGATTTCTGACTTCTCCTTGAAGATCGCTACCCATAATAAGATGCGAGCATTCAGAGTGTAGGTTACACATCTTTTTACCAAGGGAGGATAACCATTGTGCAGACTCAGGTCCCTCAGAAGTCTCTGGGTGTCCTTCCAGTCACTCCATCACCCCTAAGGATAGCCACCTTGCATAGATAACCCAAGGATGGTTCACCTTCTGCCAATGTAGACTAGCCTTGTGTGTGTGTGTGTGTGTATATATATATATATATATATATATATATATATATATGCAATATATATTTTGCAAAAGACATATATACTTTTTTGTTGTTGTTTTGTTTTGTTTTTGTTTTTTGTTTTGCTTAGTGCAGATGGAGCCAGGCAGCGTACATCTTTTGTTTCTGGTGTCTTTTGCTCAACATGATATTTGTGTGATCCACCTGTATTGATGCACACGGTTGTAGATTTTCTCATCAACACGTGGCCGTCCCTGCACAGTGCACTCATCTATTCAACTGCTGATGGGCATCTGGGCAGTTTGCATGAGCAGTGCTTCTGGGCGCATCCTGGGTGTGCCCTTTAGTTCACCACTGCATGTCCTGTTGGGTGAGCCCTATTGGGACTGCTGGGTCACCGGAATGCCTGTGCTCTGCATTGGTAGATACTGCCCAATAGTTTGCCACTTTTTCCCCCTAGACATCGAGTAGTGATTTTGGAGAATAAAATGAAAATCTGGGCAATTTGCAGGTGGCTTCCTTTTCTTTTACTGGTCATTGACTGGAAATAACGTACCAGGGATGGCGTGGGCAGGCACGGGCCTCTCAGAGGCCTCTGGATCCACCACTTGTGATCAAGTGGCTCGTTCACCTGTCCACTCACTCACCAAACACTGATGGAGCATGCTGTGGGTGGCCAGTCACAGCTGGGTGCTGGGGAGACACTGACAAGCAAGGTACCTGCTGCAGTCTGAGCACATGGTCACTTGGGGGACAGAGATGCCCACGAGGACACTAACAAGGTCTAAAATTATTTTCAGAGCATGTTAATGAAGGACTAAAACATCGTGATGAGAAAATGAGCCCTGGGGAAGGAAGGTGGCACTGGGGACAGACAGGGGACGCCAGCTCGAGGTCCTCATCCGTTGGCTTTGGCATACCCATGGCACAGGCTGGCCTCGTGACCTGTGTGCTTGCTTTAATGCTCTCACGTTAATGCAGACAGAGTTGTCATAATTTTTGAACCAAGAGGCCTGCGTGCCCTTTCGATCCTGTCATTGGTCCTGTGGGTTGTTGAGGTTCCTGGAGAATATGGAGGAACCCCCTGTCCCTTCCGGGGTGGGGGATGAAGAACAGCCCCCAAACAGCCCCAGGGGGCTCCACAAGGGTGGTGTCCTCTGTTGCTCTCCAGCCCTCCCCTGCCCCTCCGCTGCCCTCTGTTTTCTGGGTTCTGAACCCGGATCTGAGGCGTTGCCGAGTAAATCAGGATACGAAGGGAGCAGTGGCTTTTGATGTGGGCTTTCTGTGGTTTAGAAAGCCCGCCGTCCCCATCCCCAGAGCCTCCTGGGTGATTAATGATGACAGGGCTTTCTACCCTGTGCAGGCCAGAAGGAAGGAGAGGGTGTCCAAGAGCTAGGCCCTTGTCCCTCGAGGCCCCAGAGGAGGGGAGTTTAGTGTCCGGCACAGGGCCTGGCTGGAGTAGCTTTGGGGACCCGGATGGGCTGGTGACCTGGGTCGGGTCATCAGGCTATGACCTCGGGTCATCCCTGTTGTGCTTTGATGATCATCAGGGCGGTCCCGCTGAGGCCCAGAGAGCTTCTGCTGGGGACCTGAGACTCCACAAAATCCTCGTCCTGGGCTCATCCACCAGGATGGTCCCAGCACCCTAGAGTTCCCGATGGCCCGGGAACATCCCCAGGACCCCAGGGTCACTGCAAACAGGAACTCTTAGAGCCTGAGAAGAATCCCACTTCTGGTCGCATGAGCTCTCCAGTGTGTGAAGAAATGCCAGAATAAAGGTCTATAAGACTGTGCTCATTTTAAGCATTTGTTGCCAATAAATGACGAGTCCAGCAAGCACTCAGAGAATATCATGAGATGCATTTATGTCAGACAGAATGTCCTTACTCCCATTCATGTTTATATTTATAATTAGTTTGCCAGTCAGTGGACAACAAGACTGTTTGGACACACACCCCAGCTTTCCCATCTCTCTTTGCGATGGTCCTCTGCTGAGTTGTGCCTGGTTCCTCTGAGGGCCAGGCGGGATGGAGCCAGCCCCAGTGGCTCTATGGATGACATGCTCCTTGATGGCCCTCTGACTTTGCTCCCTTCTCTGACTCAGTTTCCCCACTGCTTCCCTTATATTTCCAGAGATCACTTCTCCCCCTGCAATAAATCCCTGCACCCATGTGTATGTGTGTGTGTGTGTGTGTGTGTGTACACTCCCAGATCTATAGTTTTCCCTTGGAAGTTTTCAACTCTATGATGGTGTGCAAAGGTACACATGCAATCATTCCGTTTTTTGCATTCATTACAAGAGTCCATAAATTATCTGAGATATGCAATACTTTATTTTACAACAGGCTTTGTGTTTGGTGACTTCGCCTAACTCCGGGCTGGTGTGTGTTCTCAGCCTGTGTGGGGTGACCAAGGCTAAGCTGGGTGCATGGCAGCTTCTGTGTTTTGGACTAAGATAACTTTCAACTTAGGATGGATTTTTTGGGATGGAGCCTCAATGTCAGCCAAGGAGTATCTGTGTCTGTCTTGAGCATGCACGCACGTGTACACACACACACCACACACACACACACACACACACTCACCTACATGCCCCCCTCAGGGTTTTGCAAATGAGGTCATTGATGTAAAGTTGTTGTTGGAGGGAGGGAGGGGTCACTCTGGGTCCTCCAGGAACACCTGCTTGTCCTTGGGAGACTTGGGGGTGGGGACCTGGCAGTATTCAGAACAGCCTGGACATGGCGCCCAGCCATAAGAATGCTTCTGTGGAAGGGTGTGTTCCTGGGGCCTGTAAAAAGTCATTTGATTGTGACCTGAAGTGGCCGGGAGGCCACTGCATGGTGTGTGCCTGGCAAGTTTTCTAGATTCCTGCCAGAGGAGAAAGCAGAGCCCATGGCGGCCTGTGTTTGAACGTCCCCAGTGTCTTTCCCCTGGACTCGCTCTCTGCCTCCCGCGGAAGCCAAGGCTGGTGGAAGCTCACGTGAGTCTTCCTTCACGTTGTCAGGAGGCTTGGGAGAGGCCGTGCTCTGTGGGCTGAGGCTGAGGGAGAGTCCTTCACACCTCTCTGGTAAATGGTCACCCAGAGTGGGCGTCGGTTCCCATGGGCAGAGGGCATGGACCCGGCTGCTGTCCTGATGGACAGCTCTCCCTGGTGGCGGTGCCAGTCTGACTTGCCGTACCTGCTCCAGGTGTGCCAGTGGTTGGATCCCTGCAGGACAGGAAAAGGCTGAGGGGGTGGAGATGTTCAGAGCAAGGGCTTTGCAGCTGGGCACACCTGGCTCCTGGCTCCCCCCTTCCTACCTGGGCCTGTGGGCTGCGGTGTCTGCACCTGTACCCTGGGGAACGTGTGCCTTGTTATGCTCCCAAGATGGTAGCGAAAGCTGATGGTCCCTGGGAGAGCCTGTGGGTGTTCATTTTCATTGTCCTTTTCTATACTTCCCAATTTTTGTGTCATGTATAAGTAAATCTTTTTAATTTGGAGGAAAACAACATGTGCTCTTAGGAAATTTAAAGACAGGAAAGACTGGAGCACACCCGCAAAGAGAGGAGGGAGATCGTGGAATTTGGAGGCAACCAGCAGCCGTTTGGCGGCTCTGCAGCCCAGGAGGGACCAGAGACATCAGAGTTTTCTGTGGGCAGTTGCCTGGGGGCCCAGAGGTCTCACCTGGGCCAGGGAAGGCTGGACTGCGGGGAGAGAACCTCTTCAGCCCCCTGAGGGACAAGGGACTGATGCTACCCTCTGTGTTGGGACTGGGGCAGCAGAGAAGGAGAATGCTGGGGGCTCTCGGGGAGGGCCCAGAGCCAGAGAGGCCAGGCCACTGGGAGCCAAGACCAGCGGAGAAGAGGCCCAGAGAACAGACCCCAGTATGCAAGGAAGGGTTGGATCTGCCTGGGATTTTCCTCATGTGGTTCTTGAAAGGAGAAATAGAAAGAAATGGTAATACTCTCAGGTACTGAAGCATCTCCATTCCTATTCCCTGACTTCAGCCAGCTCCTTGGTCTTGGAGGGGGTTGCCCCAAGAGGAGGGACACCTGTGTCCCAGCTATTGCCATAAACCGACTGCCTGGAACACAGGAAGTACACCCCCCAAGTCTTGCTCTTCAACTGGCTTAACCCAAATATAAGCAGAGGGCCTGATATGGTCCAGTCTTATCTCAGTGTTGTGCAGAAAGTCCCAAATAAAAACTTTATAATTTTAAAAGACATCTCGTCTTTATTCGTGACTCTCAAAACTTCTCATGTGCGTCGGATTTGAACGTTAGAGTGATATTTCCCCAGATCCCCGGTTCTTCTTTCTCCCACATCCTGTGGCTGCCCTGGAGGCTCAGGATCTCATGCCCCCAGATCTGTTCCTCATCTCCAGCCCGCGTGGCGTTTCCTCTTCCTCCTCCCCACATGTCACACTTTATGGCCTCTCTGCCAGATGTCCTTGGAATTTCTGCTCTGGCCAAAGAACACACTGGTGGGACTGGAGAACATGAGAGCCCTTTGCCTACAAGTCCTTCCTCATTCTTCACAGAGGGATTCATGCAGAGATCGATGATCCGATGAGCAGACAAAGGAGGCACTTGGCTGACAGAAGGAGCCTGGGTCCCCCTTTTACCGTGTAACTTCAAACACATTGTGGAGCTATTTGGAAATTCAGTTTCCGTAGGAGTCAAAAAGGGAAAAATAATTGAAACCAGTCGATTAGGATTTGTTTCCTCCTCTTCTTTCTTATTTATTTTTAGCATCATTATCATGGCCATGATGGTTATCATCATACAGGCTTTGGAAGGAGGCTGTCTGCCTTCAAATCTGAGCTTTATCACTTACTTGAATCCAGGTAAACTCTTCCACTTCCTCTGTGCAATAAGGTTGATACTAGTGAGTAGACTTGCTTTGAGGATTAAATAAGCTAATGCTATTGTAGAGGGACTTAGAAAACTCTTTCACCTATGGCAAGGGCCAACAAATATTAAATTAGTTTCTTCTACATAGAGTAAGAGGTAGGATCAGGGTTTGCAATCAGTCCTGTGTGGCTGCACAACCTGCCCGTAACTGCCATCCTGACTCCTCCCACCAGGCTTGCTGTGGGGCTATTTGATGTTACCAGAATGTTCCCACCTTGTGTGTCCCCTCCAAATTGAAAGCAGAGTCTTGAACACATAATTACACACCTGTGTTCCTAGGAGCCTAATTTGCAAGAGCCAAATGGTGGAAGCCATCAAGAGATGAATGAATAAATAAATAAATAAATAAGGGGTATATTCATGCCAGGGGATACCATTCAGCCTTGAAAGACAGAAGGACGTTCCAACACATGTTACCATACAGATGAACCTTAAGGACATTGTGCCTGGTGGCATAAGCTAGGCACAAAAGGGCACAGACTGTAGGATTCCAATTGTAGGAGGTGTTTAGAGTGACCCAAGTCATAGAGGTACAGAAAGTTGGGAGTGGTGGCCAGGGAGTTGGGGGAGGGGAGGGGAATAGTGACTTGTTCCCTGGGTAGGACTGGAGAATATGCAATGTGGAGACAGTGAAAGTAATTTGAACTTGAGCTACAGCATTTTAGTTTTGCAAGATGCTGAGTTCTGGAGATGGTTGGGGGCTCCGTGCCGTGAATACTTAAAGCTGAACTGTTCACTTTAAAAACGCCCACGATGGGGACATTTGATGCGCTGTGTATTCTACCATCAATAAAATATACTGAAAAAATAGCTTTCTCCTTCTGCCCCTGGGAAAGAGAGGTGAGAGAACCCCACTTCTCTTGTGTCCCTTTGTTGCTCTTCTGGGGACTCTGGCGGCCCCGGTCAGCAGCTCCATCTCTCCATGGGGCCCTGATGGTGTGCTGGTCATGCAGTGACCCACAGCCTTGAGCCTGGCCCTCCTGCTGGGGGTGGGGTGCATGGCTAAGACCTGTCCTTGCTCACCCTGGAGGACAATGACAAGGAGAAGGGAACCAGCCGGAGTAGGAGACTCAGGCAGCGTGGGCACCTTTCAAAAGAATTGATTCTGAAAAGTGTGGGAAAAGCCTGATTTTGTTACCATCTGTGTGTTGGTAGGAGAAGGGAAACTCTGCGTGATTTCTGCTGCCCAGTTGGTACACGTTGGGGGCTGGGGAGACCTGACTTGGTCCTCCTTTGTCCCACACCTCCAAGTAAATGTCCTGGCCTTGTTCGCATTAGGGTCTCCAACACGAATGGGACCCTTGAGCCAGCGGCAGAGACTCTGCAGCGACTTGTGGATAGAATTTTTTTCCTTCTAGCCAATTCGCTGATGTCTATCAGAAGTGTTTTGGGGAAAGTCTTGAGATCTCGCCTGCGTGCACCCGTGGAGATGCTGCACTGGCAGAAATCGCTTCCTCGGGAGCGGCCTTGATTGGAGAAAGTGAAGGCAATTTGAACTTGACCGAGAAGTGAGCAGGGAGCTAACGGGAAAATTGAGCTTTTCTTTTTTTTTTCCTTCCCCCCTCTCCTTCTCTCTTTGCTTCATTTTTCTCCCTGTCTTTCCGGGGCTCCCGACCCCATTTCTCTCTGCCAACCTATTTCTGTTTCTTACTTGAAAACCCAGTTCAAACTTGTAGGCCTTTGGGAACTGATTATTTTGGATTAAAACCTTAGTCTCCCCCCAAAGCAGATAGGAAGGCAAAGGTGGACATGTGGGGAGTTTATTTGGGGGAATCCTGGGGAGCTGGTGGACAGGATGGAACTGGGGTGTGGGGGGATGGGCAGGTGAGACCAAGGGAGAAGCAGCTGAGGGTGAAGGCCAGCGTGTACCTCAGCACTATCCCCATAGCTTCCCCCTCTGTAGGTGAAGGCTGCCCCACAGGCCTCAGCCCTCTCACATTTGTGGGGTGCCCATGCCTGGTGAACGGGTTCCTGTAGGCTACAGAAGCTCCACAGTGTCAGGAAAACCAGGATAGGAAGCCAGACGAATATGGTGGAGTCACCGTACGCAGCTGTGAGAAGCTGGTCACAGCCCACGTGGAACCGACCCTGTGGCTGTGGCTGGAGTAGGAGAGGGGACAACAGGTGCCCCATGTGGACTTCTAGAGGCACGAAGCTCTGAAAGGATAGGAGCTTCAGGGGTGCGATTCCACACACAACCAGCACTTAACCCATGAGAGAATTCGCTAGGGCCTGAGAGTCCCCAGATGCCTCCTTTGGAGACCTTGAAATTCACGTGTCCAGGCCTTGACTTTGCCCTCTGATTTTGGGTGCTCCTGCTCCGTCCAGACCCCATGCACACACTCACCCACCTGCTGGATAAAACCCACAGGAAAGGCCATAGCCAGCTAATTGTCTTGTTATAGCCTTTGTTTTTGAATGATATTGAGAATTGAGAAAAAGAATTTAAAAAATCCCTCCCTTATTTGAGGGAGAGGAGGAGAGTTCCTAGTGTAGAGGAGGTGTCTATGACAGCCGACCCTCTGTGTTCCTGAGCTTAACATCCAGCGATTCCCAATATTTGGGGGGAAAAATGTGTCTGTACTTCCTATGTATGGATTTTTTTTTTACTTATGATTCCCCAAACAACACAGTGCAATAACTATTTACATAGCACTTACGTTGCATTAGGTTTTATAAATCATGTAGAGAAGATCTGAAGAACGAGAAGGTGGGCAGAGGTTCTGAAGAAGCATTCTACATGAGGGACTTGAGCCTTGGTGCGTGTTGGCATCTGTGGGGGTCCTGGAACTAATCTCCCAGGGACAGGGATGACTCTGTGTGTTTATGTGTGACGTGTGTGATGTGTGTGTGTGTGTGTGTGAGTGTGTGTGTATTGAGTTGCATTCATCTTATGTTTTCTAAGCCCCTAGCTTAGTCCTGAGTGGGACAGTAGAATTCAGGAGAAGCATGTTAGGCTATTGGTGTCCCAATGTCCCAGTGTCTACTCCAGAGTCACTTATAGCTTCCTTGGACAGTTCTGTGGGCAGTGGCTTCCATCTTCAGCACCCACATGAGGACTTCTGGAGGGAGGAATGTACCCCATTGCTGGGCCATGAAGACACCCCCAGGAGCCACTCCTGACCCCCATGAACTAGGGGTGGTAAAGAAACGCATCCTTTGTCCCCTCCCTTGGCCCGGCCACTCGAATAGGGCTCTTAAGCTCTCTTGAGGTCCCAGTGAGATGGGCCCCCAGTTGCCCACCGTGGCAACAAACCTGTTCTTTACCTTCTCTGGGCCCCCTACTCTCTGTCCACCACTCCAGCCCTTCACTGTGCTTCTTGGGACCCTGGTGTGATTCCAGGAGACTTTTAAAAAATCCTTTTAAAATTTTGTTTTGTTTGTAGAAGTGATCTGTGCTGATCGTAAGTGATTCTCACATCACAGACACTCACAGAGTTGGAAATGATGACTGCCGACTGAGAAGCAGACGGGAAGATGGGATCGGATACTAGACGCGCACAGTTTAGCCGAGGGAGGAAGCGAGAGAGCGCAGGGAGAGAGCCTGTAGGCCACGACCCCCACAGGAGCCAAGCAGGAGAAGGGAGCCCTGGGGAGGAATCTCAGATTGTGTCACCCTTCCCAGAAAGTGCCTGCTAGGCCACAAGGAAGTCTCGGAGCCAGCATGGCCCATTAGAGGTCCTGGGTCCTGCCAAAGTGGGCCTTGCTTAATGCGTCCGCCATGTTTGGTCATTCCTGTTGGGTCATTCCTGGTCCAGGAGAAGCATGGCCTCCCTCCATGTAAGTGTGAGGGTAAATCCAGAGGTAGAACAGCTGGGGTTGCCAGCAAATGGGGCTCCCCACAGCAGGGGATCCGAGAGGGACATTTGCATGACCGCCACACCATGTGGCTGAGAGCTGGCCAATGGAAGGGGGACAGGAATAATGTGTCCCTTACAAACCCCCTTGGGCCACCCTACTGCCCATTTCCCTTTGTTAGCTTGGTGGGAAGATGTTCAACCCACCTCCTGCAGAAGAGCTACCTCCCCTGTAGATGTCACTTGAGTGGGATGTGTTACCAGTGGGGTAAGCCACTGAGATACAGGGCTTTTCCACTACTAAGCCCTAACCTAACTCAATCTCCTCTGCATGAAGAAGTTTTCTGGTGAAGAAAGTGAACCCAGAGAGATAAGTGATTCCTTTGAAGTCATGCTCTCTATGACACTTTTCCCTCCCAATGGGCCCCAAACACATAAACCCTGTGACCTCTAGACATGGTAGCCCTCCGTTCCCCTCTCTCCAGGAAGGAGAATGAACTTCTACTGGGGCTTCAGCAGGGTAGGAGCCTACCATCTTAATAGTAAGGATAGGTGGCAGACACCTATTTTGGTGGTGGAAGCTGTCCCCACTTACTCCTGTCTCTGGTTCATGACAGTCCTACAACCATCCCAGGCTCCTACTCTACAGCCAGTGACAGAAAACATCATGGGCACAAATTGGCACAATTATTTTGGAGCACACTGGATATATCTATTAGTATTCTAAGTGTGGGTTCTCCTTGAGCCCAGGATTCCATTTCTGAGACCTTATCCCACAGGCATGCCAACCCCCAGGTGTAAAGAATGTCTGTAACAAACTCACCACATGTTGTTTCTGGGGCTTTGGTTACATTTAGTTTTCTATATTTTCCTACTGATACACAGGGCATTGACTAAAATGGGTAGAGTAGAGCTATCTGGATCATTTTTTTTTTTGACAAAATATACATTTAATGGGAGGAAGTAACAGAATATTATTATAGCATGATTCTGTTTTTATGATAAAAATTGTTATCTTTGTTAAAGCATGAAAAAATGCTCACCAAACTGTCCGTCAACTGAACTAATGCACAGGACTGCACTTACCTGCAAAGGAGTCTGGGAAATGTAGTTTAGCTGCGTGTCCAGGAGGAAAAGGACATGGGTCTGGTGAACCATGAGCCAGTCTCTGGCGCACACATTACAAGGATTAATATGTAAACTACTTCGCTTTGGGCCGACACTTAGCAAAGCAGTAAGTGGTTTGTCACTATTGCCATTTGTACTAAGATATCGAGTCTCTGCAGGTGGTGAGACCATGCAGTGGGGTTCCTCCAAATCAGAGCAGGGAAAGTCAGCGGGTGCCCCACTGTTCCAAGGGGGGGTTATTAGCAGAGAGAGGCCGCCTCTTGGATCATCTCGCTGGCAACAGCTCCAAATCACCACCCCGAGTCACCGCGCTTGGCTCTCTCCCTGGATGAGCACAGGGTACCACGGCGTGTTGTGACCCTCTTTGCCAGATGCTGGCCCTTGGGAAAAGCCCACACATCCCACAAGGACCATCTCCACTCCTCCCCTGCGTTTCCCTCCATGCCTGCTTCCTAGGGCTGCCACTGCTTTAAGAGTTCCATAAATGCTGATAATTGCTGCATTAAACTTCAGTTTATTATTTTCTCTGGGTGCAGGTATGCGGATGATATGAGGCCTCGCTGCATTTACATACAAATTGAAGATTTTTATTAATCAGTCCAGTACCAGGAATCCAACGTTAACAGTCCATCAGGCCCTTAAATACATTTGGTGACATTTTTACCATGCATTAGCATGATAGGGCAAGGCGAATATAATGTACCAATGATTGCTTTTCCATTGAAATCACAAACGGTTTCATTTTTCCTGTCATCTCAAATAAGTGTTAAAGAGGGTCTGGAGGCTGTTGTGTCCGCGCCGTATGCTCGGGACTTACAAACACTGATGAGCGCATTAAATAACCATTAGCGTCTGAGCCTGGACCGCAGCACCGACCCTCCTCTTCAGAATTTATTCTTTGATTTAAAGTGAAGGCAATCTGTGGTTGCTTTCATAAAATCCTGAAGCTCTTCCATTCTCCCTCCAACAAAATGCATTACAACAGTAATTTTATGACTGTTAAAATAACTGTCGTTAACAAGCACTTAATTAAAATGTACAATAAATAGGCGACTGCAGTCTTATCTGCTCTCTGGAGTGGCCTCGGCCCGAGACTGCAATGCCCAGGCCTGCTGTTGCCCAGCTTGTTTGCAGATTAATTGCTTTTTGAGTTGGCAGGAGTTACCTCTTCGGCAGCCAGATCGTAAATGACCAGATAGGGACTTTATCAATCAGGCGAGTGCGTCTGTGACCGCTGGTGGACCGGAAGGAGGGCTGGAGGAGCGGTCGGAGGACAATCCTTGGATGGGTGGCATTGCTGAATGGGGAGGGGGGTGCCCAGAGTGAGCATCAATACAGGTGGCAGGATGTGGGTGCTGGAGGAAACCTGGACGGCCCAGTCCCCGGTGGGAGGACCTGCTCCGGGCCTCCTTTTGGATATCTCTGGCTTAATAATAGTTTTGATGACAATAATAATTAGAGAGTACTTATCTTGTACCAGGTACTTTATTTTTTTTTAATCACCTTGTTTAATTTCCACAGCAACTCTAGCAGGTCATTATTATTTGGATTCTTGTTTGCAGATGAGGAAACTGGGGTTCTGAGAGGTAAAGTGATTTGCCCAGGGTCACACAGTTACTAAGTCATCAGGCTGGAATTCCAACCCAGGCAGGATTGCTCCATGGGAGGGACACTCCTAACCACTGGACTTTGTGTTCCTCTTAGCAGATGTGAATTTATCTGGGTCTGTCAAGAGGCTGGAGTTGTGCTAAACTCTTTCTGTAAGTGTTCATCCTTTAATAAATGCATCTATATGAAGTGCCTCTTCTGGATTAGGCCTGTGCCTAGTTCATGACAGTCCTACAACCAGCCCCTGTGCTAGATGCTAGGGGTATAATGGTGAGCCTGGGAGATCTAGAAAGGCTCTACCTTTCTACAGCTCACAGACCAGTGGGGAGGCAGCTGTCAAGCAGGTAAAGGGACCTCAGTGTGTGTGTGTGTGTGTGTGTGTGTGTGTGTGTGTGTGAGAGAGAGAGAGAGAGAGAGAGAGAGAGAGAGAGAGAGAGAGAGGTGTCTGGCAGAGCTTCTTAAAGGAAGCAATTTATCATCCAGGGCTGCCGATGGAGCAGGATCTAGCCAGGGGAGGGGCAGGGCAGTGCGTGTTCCAGGCAGGGGGGGGGGGCATCTGTGAGGCATGGGAAGATATCACATCAGTCTGAGCGGCCAAAGGACATTCAGGAAGACTGGGGTTCAGAGTGGCGGCCGTGAAGGGCCAAATATGGGGCTCAGAAGGTCAGCAGGTGCTAGATACTGGGGGCTGTGAACCCAGAGGTTAAGTATGGCACCTGATTTGTGTACAGGTAGTTGTCCAACCGACTCCGGAGTCAGGTCGACAACTTGGTTTATTAGGTGACATGATCCCCATTTTCACAACTGAAGGAACAGAGTGGGGTATGTGGCTTGCCATGGTCTTTGGACCAGAGGCCTGAGGGGCAGACAGGGGTGGGCAGGTGGCCAGCCTCCCTCACAGAAGCCCAGCAGTTTCTCATCTGCTCAGGTATCCACTTGTGACTCTTGTCACAGCCCAGGCTGGGGTTTCCACTGGGTGTAGGGCTGTTACCCAGGAGCCACTGCATGACTGAGTCATGAAAAGAATTACGTGAAAAAATGTGGATTGACTTCTTTTGGAATTCCACTTTGCTATGGTTCTTTTGGCTGCACTAGGCTGAAGGGACAGAGGCTGGGAATGTCACTGCCGACAGAGAGTCGAATAAGGTTTCAGGCCCGGCCAAGAGGCTGCAGCGATACAGGGAATCCATCAGATCCATCGTGGGGAGTCTGAAGAAGGACCACTGTGGCTCTGGTGAGGAGCTTAACCCTGTCATCGAGGATTCCTTCCGTGTCCTCTTCTGTCCTTCTGGGCACTCTGGCCTTTCATTCTCAGACTGCTGCAAAATGGTCACCAAATGGCTGCCCTGCTCTAGGCAGAGGAGATGGCTGAGGTTGCCCGAGTTAGATTGGTCAAATCAAAGTCAAGTGGCCAAGTCTGACTGCAAAGGAGGCTGGGACAGCAACTCCTCAGCAGCTGGCACCAGCTTGCTGTGAAGGCCTGGGCACTGGGCACAGGGCCACCCTGAACAAAATCAGAGAGCTCTCGGCAAGGCAGGGAGGGTGGGACAGGTAGTGAGGAGGTTTCCAGCAGAGGCTACCATTGCGCCTGGTGATTGATGAGTGTCAGGATCATGCTGAGGAAGTGCATGGAGTCTCTTCTAACTTTCATGCTTCTACAAGGTAACTGAGGAAAGTCAAATCTCTCAGACTTTAGAATCCCTGCTCTTGCCGGGCACCGTGGGGCATGCCTGTAATCCTAGTGGCTGAAGAGGCTGAGGCAGGAGGATGGTGAGTTCAAAGCCAGCCTCAGCAAAAGTGAGTCACTAAGCAACTCAGTGAGATCCTGTCTCTAAATAAAGTACAACATAGGGCTAGGGATGTGGCTCAGTGGTCTAATGTCCCCAAGTTCAATCCCCAGTACAAAAAAAAAATCAGATTACTTTTTGGAGGTGGATTTTGACCCTGTACATATGTGGATTGTGCATTTGTGGATTCAACTAACCAAGGATCAAAAATATTTTAAAGGAGGTTGGGGCAGGAGGACCACAAGTTCAAAGCCAGCCTCAGCTACTTAGTGAGGCTCTAAGCAGCTTAACAAGACCCTGCTTCAAAATAAAAAATAAAAAGGGCTAGGGATGTGGCTCAGTGGTTAAGCACCTCTCAGCTCAATTCCTCGGTACTCCCCTCCCACTATATATATATTATACATATATAATATATATATATATATATATATGTGTATATATATGTTTGTGTGTGTGTGAGTGTGTATGAAACAAATTTACATCCATAAAAGTGACAAGGAAAGGCTTTTCTTGTCATTATTCCCTATTCAATACTGGGTAAAACTATTTACAAAGCATTTACATTGTCTTAGGTGTTTATTAGTAATCTAGAGATGATTCAGTGGATACAGGAGGATCAACATAGGTTATATGCAAACACCATACCATTTTATATAAGATGTTTGTGCATTCATAGATTTTGGCATCCATGGGGGTTCTGGAACCAACCCTGAGGTTACCGAGAGAGGACTGTATTAGCGGTGTGCTGTTTCTGAGGCCAGTGCAGGCAATCTGTCTCATGCTGGGGAGGGCTTTGGTAATAAAGCAAATGCAGGCAGCTGAAGGGTCAGGCCAGGTACCTGGCTGCATCCCTTAGCCTGGAAATGCATGAGGCTCCTACTAATGTGCAGGCTTTATGCATATGGATCCATCCCAGCCTCACAAATAAATGGAGACCAGCCAGAGAACTGATCTGGAAGGCACTGCAAACACAGAATCATCTGTCGGGTGGAGGAGTGGAGTGGAGGGAAACGCTTCCCATCTTGGCGTCTCGGGGAAGATATTTAACTAAGGTCTCTACCTGGCTGTTATTTAAATAAACACAAAAGATGAAGGTAAGCAGTCCAGGGAGGATGCTGGAAACCCATCAGCAAATAGGAGAGCTCAGCTGGGAGGGTGATGCTCTGTGTATGTGTCAAATCCATTTGCATCAGAATCCTGCAGGGGCAGAAATGCCCAAATGCAGAGGGAGTATGCACAGCCATTTGCCGGTGTGAAGGCCTGGGAAAGAGCAGGGTGGGCCCCCAGGGATGCGCAGAGGGGCACATCCTCAGCAGCCAGCATCTTGTGTGCATTCATTAAAAAGCCAGCCTGGTGGTCCCATGGCCAGAGAGTCACAGTGCCATTTATGCACCAGGAGGAGTGTTACCTAGGCATGCGCCATGTTGATTTATTTTGATTAACTTGTTAGGAGTCTGCTTGCTGAGTGCAGGCGGTGCTAAGAGAGCCACCAAGCAGCCTCTTTGCTCGCGGTTCCTGTCATTCCTCACATTCCCTGGCTTTTCCTCTGCTGGAACCTGTTTTAGGGAAGGAAGTCAGTGTGGTGGGGTGGAGAGAAAAGGGGTTTGTGGTTGGATCCACAAGCCCTGGTGTGGGCTCATTGTGTCACTTTGGGCAAATGACTGTTTTGCTGAGCTATCGTTTCCTCTTGGGTCAAATGGGAATCATTTGTGTCTCAGCATTGCTGGGAGCATTGATGGAATCCTGGGCACAGTGGGGGGTCTCGAGATTTGGATTTTATCATGTGCTTGCTGCAAGCCTGCAACTTAGAAGAGAAGCCTGGGTGTCACTTGGGCAGCGTTTGCAACTTGTGGGACAAATACCGAGACTTTGGGCCATGCATGGGGGGAGGTATTGAGTCACATCACCATGTTGAATCCCAAGGAGTGAACTGAATTACCTTTTCACCCGCTTTTGATCAGAACCAAATCAAAACGAAAGTCTCAGTGTGGTGCTAATTTGCTCTTAACACCTCTCCAACTCTTTTTAACCTCCTTTGGAGATAAAGAAATCGTAGGCACAGAAATTGGGAGAAAGATGGAATGGGGAGTTATTATTTCAGGGGTATGGAATTTCATTTTGGAAAAACAAAGTTCTAGCTGGGCACGGTAGCGCACATCTGTAATCCCAGTGCCTCAGGAGGCTGAGGCAGGAGGATCTGGAGTTCAAAGCCAGCCTCAGCAACTTAGCGAGGTGCTAAGCAACTCAGTGAGACCCTGTCTCTAAATAAAATACAAAATAGGGCTGGGGATGTGGCTCGGTGGTCGAGTGCCCCTGAGTTCAATCCCCAATACTCAAAACAACAACAACAACAAAAAGTAAAGAAAGTTCTAGAGATGGAGGGTGGTGATAATTTTCCAGCATCATGATTGCCACCAAATGGAACACTTAAAGATGGTGAAAAAGGTCCATTTTATGCCAGATATAGTCTACCACAATAAAAACAAAAACAAAAGACAGAACAGGCTTCCCACCAAAGCTTTGAGAGACATCTAACTCCACTTCAATAACATTATCTTAAACATCATATTTGATTTTTTTTTTCAGTGCTAGATTTGAACCCAGGACCTTATGCATGTTAGGCAAATGCTCTACCACAAAGCTACCCTCCCAGTCCCTCAAATCTACTCTTAAGATACCTTCTATGTAGGACAAAGGACACTGGCTTTCCATTTTCAAACAGCAACTATAGGAAGAAAGTGATCTAAGCAAGGAGAAATAGAGAAATCATCGTGCATGGATGCAGCAGAATCGTGACGCTGAATCTGGAAGGCCTGCAGGTGGGGTGTGGGTGCCTGGGCCCCAGATGGAGGCTGGCAGCTAAAGCCTGGAGTCTGGGTCGGCTTTTCTCCTGATTCTGCGATCAAAGCTTTGCCTGATCCCTCCCATTGCCCCCGCCAGGAATTCCTATCATGGCCCATGAGAAGGCTGAGGAAAGTTCTCTGGGGTTCATTCAGCCTGAAGCTTCTGAGGTGGTCACCTTGTTCTGAGGTCACCCCATGACTGCTCTGAGCTCCGGGGCAGAGCTCAAGCATCACGGTAGCAGAAGGCCAGGCTTCCTAAGGGACTCCTGGACACTAGCTTCCAAGGTTCTGATGACAATTCAGAATCTACTGGAGCAGGGTTCCCAAACCTGGCCTGTACTCCGATCATCCGGACTCCGCCTCCAGGCCAATTAAACCAGAGGCCCCGGAGGGCCAGGTGTGGGTATCTCAAGTTCTCAGATCTTCCCCAGGTGAGTCTAAATGTGTGACGGAGAACTGCAGATCAAAGAAAAAATATACTGCTGCCTGTCAATACCTTGTGCCCTCCGGGGTGGTCTTCAGGCTCAGCTGAGGAGTTGCGCCTCGTAATTTTCCAAGGCCTCCATGATCTTCCAGGCTATTAGGCTTCAGGAAGTTAGTTGCCCGGAGTCCAGTAAGTGGTATTGGAGCATTGCTTTAATTAACTAGTTAACAGTAGCACCCAACACCTATTAGGTACTAGGCCTCAAGGTACAGCCAAAAATCGGTCACAGGACAGCTTGGGGCTTGGGTGGAGATGTTGGGGTCAGCAGGGTGTGACCACTGTAAGCTGGGCTGTTACTACTCTTTGTGATGATTGACTGATCTGCCAACTTCTTGCACTTCTTGGAATGAAAACTCCTAACCATAGCAAGGAGGTGCCCTTTCCCTCTCATTCCTTGGGGAGTGACACCCAAGTAGGACCTCAGCCTGAGTGTTTCTAACATCTGGGGTACTGTGCCTGCAAAGCCGCCTGGCTCATAGTAGAAGCAAAAGTAGTGGCTATTAGCTGGACGACCCTGGACAAGTTGTATCTCAGTTTCCTAATCTGTAAAATGGGGATTGCAGTACCCATGTTGCAAGGGGGTCACAAGAATTCAGTGGTACAATGAAAGTATGATGCGTAGCTTTGGCCTGACAAAGAATAAGTGCTTGGTGTGGTGACTATGATAACTCATTATTTGTGACAACCGGTGTGGGGCACTGGAATACGAGGCCTGATAATTAAATAGGGGCTGTTTTTAGCAGGGCCTTATAATCACTGGGGGAGTTTCAACTGTATGGTGGACAGCGGGCACCACTGAAGGATTTAATCAGCATGATAGCCTTGGGGTCTACCTTTTGGGAAGATCCCTTTGCTTCCATTATGGAGAGCAGCTTAATGGTTGTAAGATGGCTGCAGAAAACCACCCCAAAAATATCCTGGATCAGAATGATATTTGTTAGGCAGCAGATGAAAAAGAGAGAAAATGATTCATGATATATTTAGCAGACAGCACATTAATGACAAATACTTATGCAGCCTTAACTGTGGCCTGTGCCACCTTAGCGTCTTGTACTATTTACTCATTAATCATCACAAGGACTTCTTATAGGTTCTTCTACCATCAACTGCTATTTTTAGATAAGGAAACGCAGATGAAGTCTTGAGGCACCAGGAGGTTAAAGAACTTGTCCAATGTCAAGTAGCTGGATGGGAGAGGAAGTAGGTTTGAAACCAGGAGGTCTGGCTCCAATGTTGGCCTCTTAACAAATGTGTTTCGATTTAGTGACGGATTGTACATGGAGGGGTAGAGCAGTTGAACACAATGCATAGCGACCAAGGAAACCTCAGTGTCATATATATATATGAATATCCTTTATCTGAAATGCTTGAGGCCAGAAGTGCTTCAGATTTCAAGGTTTTTTTTTTTTTTAAGATTTCAGAATATTTTTCATATACATGTAATGTGACATCTTGGGGATGAAACCCACGTTCAAACATGAAATTCATTAATATTTCAAATGTATCATATACAAATAGCCTGGAGGTAATTCTATACAATATTTGTAGTGCACCTGCATTTTGACTGTGACTTATCATAGGAGATCAGATGTGGAATTTTTTTTTTTTTTTGCTTGTGGTGTCATGTTGGTGCTTGGAAAATTTCAGATATCAGAGCATTTGCTTTTTTTGCATGGGGTTATTCAACCTGTGAGAGTGAACATTTATTTGTGCTCCTAATTTTGTATTGGCTGGGTGGTTTGTGGCTCTGAGCTCCTCCCTCTGGTCCATGGCCAGCATCTTGGATGGGCTTTCTCACCAGTGCCAGGGGGCAGGGGGACTCAGCACCGCTCCACATGCCTCATCCTCCAGCAGGCTAGCCCAGGCATGCTCTCACGGAAATTCAGAGGTGCAAGGGAGCCAGCCAAATACAACACATACAAAGAAAGGAGCACTGTCACTATTGGCCAAAGCAAGTCCCGCAGCCAGCTCAGATTCAAGGTGTGTGGGGAAATGAACTCCACCTCTTGATGAGTGCAGGAAAAGTAAGAAATTTGGGCCATTTGGGCCATCAATCTACCATATGGAGTGAATCTTGTATAACTCCTTGAATTTTTTTTTATTTATTTTTCAGTTTTTGGTGGATACAACATCTTTATTTTATTTCATGTGGTGCTGAGGATCAAACCCAGCGCCCCGCGCATGCCAGGCGAGCGCGTCTCCGCTTGAGCCACATCCCCAGCCCCACTCCTTGAATGTTTTGCTTGGGCACTTTACTGTCACAAGTCACTGAGGAGGTAAAGCAGAAGCTGAAGTTCAGAGAGGCCAGGTGTCACCCTTAGATTGCACAACTGGTACCATCAGAGTGCAGACTCCTGATGCTCCTACCTGAACATGACCGTGTGAACAGATAGGCGAGATTGCATGGCTGTAAACGACCTTGCTGTGTGTGAGTAATTACTTGGAAGTGCTGCATATGATCAGTTCTGCCTTCAGCATCCAGGTTTTCTGCCACCTGTGTTTGGGGAAGACTGCTTTCCTTTGGTTTTCTCAGAGTTCTTTCCAATAATATCCCGGAAGTGGTTTCCTTCTTCACACTGTAGGAATTTGACAGCTGGGTTTCCCCTCCAGGGAGTCCGGTGTTTTTCTGCAGGTGCTGGCCCCTGGGGACTGGAGCAGAGTGCTTGCTAGGACTCCAGGATGCCAGCATGAACAGCCCCCTGTGGCTTGGGGCTGAGCCTCAGCACTTGGGGTGACCCTCTTCTGTTGTAACTGCTGAATGACAGCCCCTCCCAGGAGAGGGCTTGAGTGGGAATGTCCAGATCTAAGCCATCCACGATGCTGTATTTTTTTTTAGATCCCCAGCACCTGAATCCCCAGGGCCCATTCTTGACACCAGGCTGAGTAATTAACTCTCCCAGTCACGGTAAACAGCTCCCTTTCTCAAATCCTGCTGATGCCCTGCAAACCTCATTTCCTCCACCTTTCAGGATTCTCAGCCTCCGTGGGCTTTAGCCTGACTCGCCATCACTACAGCACGTTGGCAAATGGCCTCTCAGGGCTCTGACTTTCCCCTCATTGTGCCCTTCTTGGCTGAGTGTTTTTTCCTTTGAACAAATGTTTCTCCTGTCATTGGTGCAGGCTAAGAGAGACCCAGGCAACAGTGGACTCAGATTTTCCTTTTTATGGGAAATCATCGGGAGTAGTCTGAATTCTAACTGATAAATAGCATCAGCTCATTTCAATGAGCACTTACTACATCCAATGGGCTTGTTTCTTCTGCTCTTTCTCCTTTCCTCTCCGCAGAGGGAGGCTGTGAGCTGAATAAGGAGGGACTCTGGAGTCACCCAGGCCAAAATCTGAAGTAAGTGATTACTTAACCCACTTGGAGCCTCAGTTTCCCTTTCTGTCAAACGAGGCTAACATGAATCCCTTGTAGGATAGTCAAAGGCTGGCGTGTTAAGGGCCTGGTGCAGAGTAGGCTCCTGTGACTGAGCTCATTTCTGTGGTTGTTCACCAGACAAGGGGCCTAGTAGTTGCCTGGAGGCCTGGTTTCTTTCCCTCTTAGCCTGATTTCTTCCCTCCAGGGTCCCTGGGGGATCTACCTACTTGCTGAAATGGGGGAAGAGGCCCGTGTCTGGAGGCTCGCTCTGCCATTGCTGGGAGGGCTGGGAGGCTCATCCGTGGGGCTTCCCCTCCTCTGTGGAAATGGTTTAATCAGCTGGCAGCAGGCTGAGCGTGGCCTGAGATGGAACCCTGTAGCTGAGGAGCAGCCGTGCATGCAGAGCAGGGCCGGCTGGGTCATAGGCTGGCTCCTGGCACTGCTGGGGCCTCTGCTGGATAGTAAACTGGTGCTGGGTCAGGTGTCTTTCCTCCTTTACTGTCCCCTCCTGCTTCTTTCTCTCTTGCCTACAGGGGTAACTGGTTGGTCTGCTGTTTCTTCATACCCACCCCCCCACCCCCACAAAGTTTATCTCCAGATAGCTGCATTTCCATTAAAATGAGGTCCTAAGGTGACACCCAATTCTGCAAAGTGCATGTAGCCACATGCCTTTTGCTGCAGCTTATTATCAGTACTGGCCTCCCTGGGGTGTGGGAGGGTGAGGTCTGCCTCTGAGGACCAGAGAAACAGTAGGACTCCTGCCTCCCAACTCCCTCTGCCTTGGGAAGATTTGGCTGCTAATTGATGTTGGGATGTTCAGGCTTCAGGGCTGCCTGGCCCTGTCTTTCAACTCTAAACAGATGCAAGAGTATGGGGAAAAAGTCAACAAACACCAGGTCCTACCAGGAGTCCCTGGAATACAGCGAATTCAGTATGCAGCCTTGCACCCGCAGTGTTGGCTTGCAGGAAGTCCATTTTAGACATTGTCTTGGGGCAAGAAGAATCAGAACTGAGGCTTATGCCACACAGGTTCCTCTGTGTGACCTTGGGGGAAGTGACTTACTGCCACAGTTTCCTCATCTGTAAAATGGAGATAAATAGTGGTGCCTCTGAACACCCCTTGTTCGGGATCGTTTTGCAGATGACATAAGATAATACATGTTGAGCATTTGGAGTAATGTCTGACACATAGTGTGCCTCATAAATGTCAACTAGGATGGTTATAGCTGAAAGGTTATGAATAGAGTCTGAGTAGTTCTGGCACCTTAAGGAGTCACCCAAACTTAGCATGCTTCCCAGTTGTACCTCCCTCCCCCACAGGGATGGTTATGATTATGAAGCGGGATACCATTTATGAAATGAGTAACCCAGTAGTTTATGATCATCAGGATCTCAATAAAATCAGGTTCTGCCTTTCACCTAGGCAGAACCCAAATAATCATAAAGTTAAAACATCGTTGTTTCTTTAAGGAAAAAAAAATTGCACTTATGCTTTAAAAAATTTTATCTTTAAATTGATAAATGGAAGTTGTATCTGTTTATGGTATATGGCAAGATGTTTCAATTGTGGAATGACTACATCAAGCTAACTAGTATCTCCATTACCTCACATACTTCTCTTTTCATGCACAGTGGGGTGAGAACACAATAAGAAATTTTCAAGTATGTAATGCATTGTTACCAATTGTAGTTACATGTTGCACCTGGGACAGGGGTTCTCTTGAACTTGTTCCTCCTAACTGGAATTTTGTATCCATTGACCCCCGCCTCCATTTTAGTAGCATGACTCATATAAAGTATTCATCTCTTAAGGGTAAAAAAATCAATGAATTTAGCAAACACATCTATGACCCAGATATAGAGAGAAGATGTTTCTGACATTCCGGAAAGTTCTACTGGGTCCCTACAGCTAACTATTATCCTGATTCCTGACACCATAGATGGTTTTTACCATTCCTGAGCTTCATACAAATGGGATGATGGTGTGTGTCTTCTGTTGGGTCTGGCTTCTTTCATTCACCATTGTGTCTGAGATCCCTCCACATTATTGTCCATGTCCATCGGCGCTGTTTCAAGCGACTTATGGATAAAGCTGTTTGACCATCCTCAGGCATGTCTTTTCATGGATATGTGATGTTAGTTTTGCTGGATTCATTCAATTCCAGGAGTGGAATTGCTGAGCCATGACTTGAATGGATCTAACCACACACACAACTTCCCAAGTGCTTATTCTCAGGTTACACTGGATTGTTAAAAAAGGAGAAGGAATTTTATTTGGGGGAGATTTAATGTTGAATTCATCTGATTGTATTTTTATTGCTTTCTATTTTTTGTTATATATCACCACTTACAATTGAATGAGAATTGATCATCTTCTGTAGAAACAGTTATGATTGTACTAAATACATGCTACAAACATTCACTATTATTTATAATGAGAAAATGAGAATAATTTAATAGATCATTAGAGTAAAATGTCCATCAAAACAGAATGGTAAGAAAATGACATCATACACACACATACACACTCACATATGATATGTATTCATGATATATGTCATATGTATGTGTGTGTGTGTTTGTGTGTGTATATATATATATGCATGTATGTGTGTATACACACACACACACACAATTTTAAGACAAATGCAAAAGTAGTACTAGCCTGGTATCTACAAACTATAGTAAGTTAAAATAAAGCATATTGAAACATATAATATAGAATATGAACTACATATATTTATTATATATCTAAAATTGTTGATAATATTTTATAAATTGTTTTAAGAACAATTTCTACTTCTATCTCTGTCTATCTAGTCTATTGAAATTAGAGCAAGAATAAGCAAATTACGCAACAGAAAACCAGAAAGGCCAGTAAATATAATAAGGTGCTCATCTCATTAACTATGGGAACACAATTAAAACCACCATGAAATATCAGTTCACACCTAATAGATCAGCACAAATTTAAATGTCTGACAACACCATGTTAACAAGGATGTGCAGCAACAGGAACTCTCATGCACTTATAGATATTGCCAAATTGTTCTCTGAAGTGGTTGCACTAATTTATGTTTGATGGTAGGGACACAAATAGCCATTTTGGAGAGCAATTTGTCAATGTTTAGTATAGTTGGAGACTCACACCAGGACAGATGTTCCATCTCCAGTTCTATGCTCCAGAGAAACTCGTGTGTGTGTGTGTGTATAAAATTCCCCTATTGAGTCAGGAATCTGACATTTTCCCTTAAAGAATATATATATATCTCCCCATGGAGATGGGTTCAAGAATATTCCCTGCAGCAGTGTTTGTAAACAATTCAAAACCACAACAATATTGTCCAACAAGAGAATGGATAAATACATTGTGGCATAGACAATAAAATATGATACTGTGTTAAAGTGAATAAAATAGTGCTAGAATGTTAACAACATGGCAAATCTGGAAACAGAGTAGAAGAGGAAAAAAAGCCAGTCCCAGAAAAATCACATAGGGTGGGGGGTAGTTTCTATAAAGGGTAACATTATGTGATACATTGTTGCATATTGTTTATAGATACAGTAACCACCTCTCCTCCCCTGAAGGAGGATCCTCAGTGGCAGCTTGAAACCATGGATGGTGCTGAACCCTATATATACTCTTTCCCCACTGAGTCAGGAATCTGAACTTTTCCCTTAAAGGAAGCATTTTTTAAATATCTTTATTTATTTATTTTTATGTGGTGCTGAGGATCAAACCCTTACACATGCGGAGGCAAGTGCTTTACCACTGAGCCACACCCCAGCCCCTTAAAGGAAGCATTTTACAATTTCTCCTTGGCATCTACAAATTCCTAGTGTCTCCACTTGTGCAATTTTGGGTCATTATTAAGTAAAGTGAGGGTTCTTTGAACACAAGCACTAATACTGTGATTGTTGATCTGATAACCAAGACATCTACTAAGTGACTGAAGGGCGGGTAACATATACAGGGTGGATTCATTGGACAAAGGGATGATTAATGTCCTAGAGAGGATGAGGTTGAGTGGCCCATTCTGCTACAGAGAGAGGCACCACTTACAACTTAAGAATGATTTCTGGACTTTTCCATTTAATATATTTTTGGGCCAGGAGTAACTGAGGATAACTGAAATTATGATAAGCAAAATGGGGTAAGGAGGAATCACTGCACAGATACAGTAGAAGTACAACGAGGATGTAGAAATGAGAACTTCTGAGCAAAGGTGACTTGGGGGACGGGAGGACACAAGGAGGAAATAGAGAAAACACAGGAATCAATGGATCTGTGATGTTTTATTTTTTAAGCTGCATACTATGTGCTTGAATATTAATTACATGAACCTCTTAAACCCTTAAAATAAAAAGTAAGATTTGTCCATCCATCCATCCATCCATCCATCCATATGGAAGGCTATATATCAAAATGTTAATGGAGGTTATTTTTGAGGAGTAAGATTATGAGAGTACAATTTATTTCCTTTTTTCTATATTTTTGTGTTGCATGAAGTTTATTAAAAGTAGACCCAGTTATAGAAAACTGATCATCCATGCATGCTAGATCTGATAATCCTCAGCCAAAGAAAACACCCTCATTGTCTGAGCATTTTGGGTCAAACCCCAAACAAGGCTTGAAGGAGGGTGGTGTCCTCTGTTGTGGGGACAATTCCTCCTGGAGAGGGCGGTGGGCAGGGTAGGAAGCGTCTGGGCCATGACTGGCAGGGGAGGTCTTCCTGGCCTTAGGATGCCCCCTCCCCAGCTCAGCAGGACAAGAGGATGGGGCAGGGTGGGCTGCTGGGGCTTGAACACTGTCATCCTCAACATTCACCATTATCTCAAAGCCCTGGTCCCCAGTGGACCATTTTAGAGCCAAGACACTCCTTTAATGAAAACTCTTAAAAAGCAGACAGACCGATAAAATCCTTCTGGGTTATGGTCCATTCACTCACAGCCAAATGGTTTGCTCGTTAATACCCTTCCCCCGCCTTATGACCAATTAGCAGCTATTAAGACCCAACTCATTCCGACAGGAAGCTTTTCCCTGTAGCAGCTGCCACCACCATAAGAGTTTTGGGGACATAGGTATTCTCTAAGTAGAGCGGGTCTCCTTTTCACCCTCGTGTACCAGAGGTTCCTCCTGGGCTAAGTCGGGGAAGGTGCTGCTTTGTGGGCACCAGGGTTGCCTAAGCAATCAGAGGACTCAGCAGAGCTGGGGTCTACTCAGACCTCCCTGTCTTCTTCTTCCCCACGACAGAGGATATGTTCACAGTAACATCTAGGCACAGAGATTGTGGCTAAAATACGGTTGCTCCCTCCCTCCCACACTCTCTCCTACACTTTGATACAACAAATGAAAAAAGGCAATTTCTTTAGTCAGTGTTTGCTGTATGCCCAACATCGTGCTGAATGCCAGTGTATTTTCTCACTTATTCTTCACAAGAATACTCTGGAAGCCATTATCCCCATTTGACGGTCAGGGCAACTGAGGCCACTGGGAGCCAGGTTAAATGACTCACTCAAGATCACTTTTTGAGAAGCTGGCAGAGCTTCTCAAAGGCACAAGCACCAAGTCTGCACCTTTTGCCTTGAACCTGAATCTAGCATACTGAACAACTTCAAGGTCCTCGGAGTGTTGAGATAGGATCCGTTCAATTGCCACTCCCCTCAGATGGTGTCATTTCTCGAACATCAGCTAAGAGCACCCCTTGGCCTGGGGGTGGAGTTGTGTCCCTTGAGCAAATGTGTACTGAGCACCTGCTGTATGCCATGGTGCTGGGTGCTGGGGGATTTGACAGTGAGTCACACTCATGTATCCCCCATTCATTCTAGATTAATGATGGAAAAAAATAAAAGAAACAGTTCAAAAACAAGAATCGCCCTGGCAGCAAGTGTCACGTGTAAAGCCACAAAATCAGGTGATCTGACAGAGACTGAGAGCAGATGCGCCTCTCAGGGCGTTCTAGGTGTTGAGAGGAAGCCTATGGCAAGACCTCAAGGAAAGTGTGTTGTCCCCACCCTATGGCAAGACCTCAAGGAAAGCGTGTTGTCCCCACTAAGGACCAGCTGTGACGAAGGCTACTGGGATGGGAAAGGGGGCCAGTGGGTAAATCATGGAGGGCTGCCTGGAATAGGGGGGCTGGGTGGGCCTAGAACTTGGAAACCTGTGCTCTTGAGGGACCGAAGTTGGTGGGGGTGTGGAGATGTCTAGACTCTGAGCCTTTGGGGCTAAAAGGACACCAAATCAAGCTGAGAAATGTGGGGAAATAGCTGCTGTGTTCACGGGGCATCCCCCTTCCCTCAGCTCTATCCCAGATCCTTGGTGTCGATTATTTCTAGTTCCTTCTTATGGAGCATTTTGATTTTTTAATCCCCACGGTGCCAGGCACTTTGTTTGCGGTGGCAGCAATTCCACAGAGTGGGGACTGACTGACACGGTGCCAGGTGGGATTGTAGGGCCAGTCTCTGGGCTCAGACCCCAGTCTCACCCCAGCTGTGGGATCTTAGGCCAGTTACTAAACCTCTCTGGACCTTAAAAGGTCTTATTTGCAGGATCTAGCTGTGTGAGTTAGGATCATTTTGGCCACAAGTAATAGCATATACCAGGTCCAAGGACAAGGTCGCTTTCTATAATGGGAAGGTGCGAGCCTGGTGTGGTTGGTGCTTGGGTGTCCCTCCATGTTGACTCTCCCACCTCACACTGTAGGAGGAGGCTGGCCACAGCCTCCAGCATCACATCCAGATACAACAACAGCCAGGGGAGAGGAGGGCCATTTTTATTCTTCCTGGAGCTCTTTCTTCAGTGCCAGGGTTTCTCAGAAGACCCAACAGATGTCCCTTGGTGGTTGGAAGGAAGTTCCATGCTAATGCATGATCCTGTAGATATCAAGGAAGATGGGACTGCCCAGCCCGGGTTAGATTGAACACAGGGTGGAGGGCGAGGAGAGTGAGTGGGTTTGGTGATGTCAAGGCAATCACCATGACACCATCCTATACCCAAGGGTTCTTGTAGTTCAAGTGCTTGGGACAATGCGTGGTGCGTAGTAAATGCTCAGTAAATCTTAGTTATGAAGGAGAAAGAGAAGATCCGTCTTTTAAAGACTGGAAACTCAGTGGCCGTCACATGAAAGCCAGTGCTGCTTTTATTTCCTTCTGAGGCCTTTGTTCTGAGTCCTGTTTCCACGATGAAGTAAAGTTAGAATTGATTTGGAGGATCAAAGATCATCTGCTGCCTCAGATGCTTAGCTCCCAGCTGCTCAGCCCCGGCACCTTGCAATTCTCAGATGGGCTCAACATGAGGCATCTTTCCCCGAGGTCCTTGCAATCATTCTCCGAATTCCTACAACTCAAAACTGCATGGAATTACCCAGGCCCCTTGTTCCCTCAGCTCCCAGCACATCCTCAGCACCCTGCTGGGTCATCTTACTCAACTCTGAAGAATTTCTGGGAAATTCTGAGACAGCCTCTGTGGAGTGAGGGAATTCTCTGCTCTGCCTCAAGCCCCGCCTGAGCTATGAAGCCTTGGGCACATTATATCACCTCTCTGATTCTCAGTTTTCTTATCAGTAAAATGGGGTAATAAATCTCTGCCTCCCGGCCCTGTTCTAGAGATGAAATCATGAGATAATGTGGGCGAAACACATGGCAGAGCAAGACGACATTTCTTGGCTCTGATCCATCTCTTTTTTATGGAGGGGAAATTTACATAAAGTTAACCATTCGGTACTTTACAATCCTGTGTCATTTAGTATATTCACAAGGTTGTGTAACCATCACCTCTGTCTAGTTCCAAAACATTTTTATTACTCCCAAAGAAAACCCAGTATCCACTGAGCAGTCAGTTCCTAGCCCCACCTGGTCATCTCTCTTCTGTTTCTGTGGATTTACCTATTCTGGATATTTCACATAAGTGCATGTGTACGACATGTGACCTTTTGTGTCTGACTTCTTTCATTTAACGTAGTGTTTTCAAGATTCACCCATGTCGCAAGATACAGGAGAAATTCACCTTTTGGTGGTGAATGATATCCTACCATATGGATGTACTTCATTTAAATAAATCTTTCCACTTATTGATGGGCCTCTGGGGTGTTCCCACCCTGGGTCTTTTCTGAACAGAGGTGGGGTGGACCTGCGTAGACATGAACTTGCTTGAGTATCTGCCTTCAGTTCTTGGAGACATGGCCCTAGGAGTCCGATGGCTGGGTCCTGAGGTGATTCTGTTTCCCAGGCTGAAGAACGGCCAAGCTGTTTTCCAAAGTGCGGTGTGCGAGGGATCCAACGTCTCTCCTTCCTTGCCAACCCTTGTTATTTTCCAGTTTCTGATTAGCATCATCCTAGTTAGCAGGATGTGGTTCATTTTTCATCTGTAGCATGGAGGGAGATGGTTTTATGGGCCTGATGGTGGACATTCCTGAGAAATAGCCCTGTTATGCTGACCTGTGACCAGAGCTGTCTGTCCTCAGGTGTGGCTTCAGAGTCCTCGCCACCCCACCCCAAGCCCCGGGAGGCAGGAGAGCCCCTTCCCATCTGCATTGTTCCCTCATGCCACCAAAGCTGGAGACCTGGAGGGTGGAGGGACCCCCACTCTGCATCTGCCTTACTCCTTCCGGAGTGGAGGAAAAGCAGGCTTCCTGGATCTTTCTGGAAGGGGCCGCCATTGCCTTCTTTGGCCACACTCTGTTCCCTCCACCATGTAGGCGTCCCTAAGATGGCGGTGGGTGGGCAATGCCCTTGGATCTCCTGTGGCTGCTGATAACTTCCTGTTTGGGGAGGTGAAGAGGCCCAGGCCAGGGGTGGGGTGGCAGAAAGCCTACCTCCTTTCTTAGCCTTCTTCATCGAGTGCCAGGCAGGAGCGCCACCTTCTCAGGGCTCTCCCTGTCCTCCGGGTTCCTCTGCCTGAGGATCAAGCCATCTGCCACCACAGCACTGATGGGGCTGATCCCTGGCTTCTGTTTCCCTGTCCCTGTGCAGGAGGGGCCTGCTCCTGCCATGGCACCAACCCTGCTCTAGGTGGAGACGGGTTTGGGATGTCATGGCCCCTGGTCCTTCCCCTGCCCTTGGCCACTGCCGCACACCCCTTCTGTGACCTAGAAGATGGAGTCTAATTAAAGAGGCCCAGCAGAGCCCCAAGCACCTGCCTGCCTCTGGGTGAGGCAGATTGAGAAACGGCGGCCTGTGCCAGGAGACTTTGTGCACTTTCCCAAGGAGGCCAGACCCGTGGAGCCAGGAGACCATGACATCAACCTCACGGGTCTCTTAGACAAGGCAAGGGCCGGCAGTATCTGGGTCTTCTAGAACATTCCCACCTATGCTGGTTCCCAGTAGTTCCCTTTCACTGGGACATAGCCCAGTGCCCCTCACCCTAAGCCTCAGGATCATGATTCAGCACCGCCCCCCCCCCATCCGTGGCCTCCTCCACTTTTTTAGTAATAGCTCTTCCCCTCCCAGCCCCTCCTTACCCCACCCAGGACTCCTGATACCTAAATTCTGGTGAAAGGTGAGATGGGTGAGCACAGGGAGGGGAGGAGCCAGGCCAGGAGGACTCTTTTTGCAATATCTGGAACCATCTCCCCTGTTTCTGATGTGGATCGATAGGAGCGGGGCTGGGGGCTGCCCTTTTGCCCAGCTGCCCCTGGGTGGTAGAATGAACTCCTCGCCCATCTGCTGAGGTCACCTGGCTGCCTCTGATTCACCACTTCCTTCCTACTACCCCGAGCCATTTTGTAAGTTGAAAAAAAGATTTTTTTTTTGTTATCTGCATTAATGGTACCTTCTAGAAATAGACAAAAAAAAAAAAAAAAAAAAAAAAGTAGAGGAAAATACCTAGAATTCTACAAATCAGAGCTGGCACAATGATTACATTAACAAAAATTACCACTTACTCAACTTTGATGTCAGATAAATTTTACAGGAATTTAAATAACAATCATGTGGATAATTTTATTTAGTCTTTGTGACAGCTCTATAAAGCAGTTTTCTTTTCTTTTCTTTCTTTTTTTTTGTGGATAAGGAAACTGAAAGGTTGAACAAGGTTACATAACTCACCCCAGATCACATAACTCCTAAGATTCAACCTCAGACTCATCTGCCCGCCTGCAGAGCACACTCTCTCCCAAGCACTGTTTAAGTAAATAAATTCATACAGATTATTTTAATGAAATTAACTGTAAACTACTGCTTCTTATCCTCCTTTTCTTCCCTCACTTAAAAATAGGTGATTAGCATTTTTCCCATGGCAAGTTCTAGCCTCCCACATACTATTATTTTAAATGGCTTCTTAGAATCTCATCATCCAGAGCTGGTTCCAAGGTTTGTTTAACTAATCCCGGTTGGTTGCGCAGGTGAGTTGTTTCTAAAGTTTTTATTATTATAAACAACACCACTTTGAACAGATCTATGCTAATTTTTTCCCCCCCTACATTCTCTATAATTTCCTCCAGGGCAAATTCCCAGAAGGAGCGGTGGAGGAGGGTGCAGGGTGCAGCCTACCCTTTGTTTTTCAAATGTCTGTAACATCTTTGGATCAATTACATATAATTTGTGCGTACAAGTTATGTCATTCAAAGAGGGAAGGTTGACACCTTTCCTAACTTGTTAGGCTTTGCACAACCTAGAATTATACTCGTTGTAAACAAGGCTTCTAATAGCCCGGGATTATCTGTAGCTATTGTCAGGTCATGTCGAGGAGGTGGTAATTTATTAAGCAGATTTTTGAAATGTGCCTGAATACACCTGGGTGGAATTGCGAGTGGGAGGAGTTCCTGGAAGAGAGATGGGGTGTGGTGGTTTGGGGGCAGCTGGGCAGCTGGTGGTCCTTGGTCCTGGTGTCCCGGGGTTGGATGGGGACTGGCTCAGAGCCCCTGTGGCCCCCCACCCTGCTGGAGTCCAGCTGCAGGTACTGCCCCGGGCGAGTTGCCCCAGGGTGGCTGGGGAGGAGATAAGGGGAAGTGGAGGCAGAGGCTTGCAGGCCCCAGGAGGTGACAAGTCATGCCCTGTTCCTACAAGGCCATGGGTGCCATTTCAACATGATTATTATCTTGCTTCATCTGCCAAGAAATACCAGCTGGTGGTGGTGAAATACCCTGGAAGAATTTCTTCAGGGAAGTTACTTACCAGCCAAACAGCCTCCCATTCCACGAACGTCGTGGGGGAAGCAGCATTTTCTCCGTGTGTGAGGGATGCCTGCCTCCTGCCATCCCCGAGGCGTCCCTTGCTGATCTGGTCACATTCTTTGGACTTCACTTGCTGGACCACATTACATGGCTTCCAGGCCACCTGCTCTGAGAACGGACTGGAGAGGCTCTGGGGTGGGACCTAATGGGCACAAGCAAAGACAGCCGGGACAGAACCTGCCTGGACTTAAATCCACTTCTCTCCCACGGCACCCTGTAGATTTGTGTGTGAGAGAGAACTGGACCCGTGTGGTGGGGACCAGGAAGGAGTCTTCTTAAGCAAGTCCCAATTCGCTGAGTCACCACTTTCTTCCTCCCCGCCCCGAGGTGAATATGTTGTACTCATTTTGCAAGGAACAGTATTAGCATTATTTCTCAGGAGCCATTAACTGAGCACTTTCTGTGGATCAGTCACCGTCTTAAACACTCATTGGTACACATTACTTATTAATTCTCCCACTCAGCCTGGAAGGTAGACAGTTATTTTCTCTATAACTCAGATGGGTAAACCCAGGACAGGGGACATTGCCATTTGCTCCAAATCACCCAACCAGAAAAGTTGCTCTGCAATTCTGGGCTTGTGTGACTCAAAACTTCAGTTCCCTTCACAACACGGGGCTCATGCGTCTCTCAGAGGCCCCTCCTCACCCGTGTCCCCTGGCATGTGTATGTATCTTCCCTAAGCCCCAAATACAATCCCAGGGCCTCCTCCACTGTCCTATAATTGTTCTCTCTCTCTCTTTTTTTGGAATGTTTGTTTATTTGTCCTGCTGGAAGGGGAGTTCCCTGGGACCTGGGATTGTGTGTGTGTAACTCGTGTTTGTAGCCCAACATCTGCTTCAGGACTGGCGTATGGCAGGTGCTTACTAAATGTTTGAGGAAAGAACGACTCAAAATCACCATCACTCATCTGGATGACTGGGTATGTGTTTGTCTTATCTTCTGGAAGTTTGTTCTGAAACATCCAGAAAATAAAGTAAATCCAAGGGATGGCCACACTTCAAGGGTCTGAGTTCACACCATGGATTTTCTTATCTTGGAGAAACTTTTTGACAGATGCCTTTTCCCTCTTTGATATCCTTCTGTTTGGTTTCTGTGCCGTTCTGGAAGAGCAACTCGCTTCTCATTTGTGATATTTCTTGATCTTCACCCCTACCCTGTGAGGGGAGTGTGTCACGATTATAAGGAGCCTGTCCTACAGATGAGGCCATTTGATGATGAGAGATTCATTTCCCAGGCCCAAGTCCTACAGGAGCTCATGGTGGAGTAAGGACTCTGGACTCCTTGTCCCTCCACCTGGGCCTTTGCTCTGGACACTGAAGATGCCAGCAGTGGTTGGCCATCTTTCTGGGTTGGATGTTCCATGGTAGCCTGGGAGCATGGCCAAGTCCAAGGGCGATCTCTTCCTTCACCTGGAGCTGGAGACCTTCTCCCATATGGTGTACCTTTCCTCCTGCTTGACTGAGTCCCATATGCAACAGCTGCCTTGGGCTTGAGGGCCTCCATGGATCCCTGTTGGGCCTTCTTAACAATACCCATATCCTAAGTTCAGAACCAACTCAGATCAATATGGCGGCCACCTGCCTCAAGCCTAGGCCCTATTAGACTCTAGAATCCCATTGTCCCCAGGGAAACTAGACAATCAGGATTACTCTCCCTACCTTAACCCTCCTCCATGACACTGAGTATTCACAGCCTTGGGAGTGTAGGGAGATCTCCTGCAAGCCTGAGGGACCAGGGAGGTGTGAGAAAGAATCAGTAGAAGTATCTTCAGGGAGTATAGAGCCTTTAGCCTTAGGCAAGTGGGAACTGAGTCTTTTTATATTTTTTTAGCTCCCACAAGATCTGAAGAATAAAAAAATAAAGATCTTGCATCGAAGATGATGGGAGAATATGCTGCTTAAAAATGTTAGTGGGGCTGGGGGTACAGCTGAGGGGTGGGGAGGGTGCTAAGCCTGCTCAAGGCGCTGGGTTCAATAAATACATACATAGACAAAATTTAAAGTGTTTTGTCTTTGAGGATAGAGATGACTTCCGAAGAGGAGAGGTCTTTGTCAGGTGACTTCCTAGAGAGGGGACCAGGCTGAGGATTCCCTGGCAGATCTATCTCAGCCTTTCTGCAGGGAAGAAAATTCCGCCTGGTTGCTTCTTTAACTACAGTGATGATTCACTAGCATGATTTTTAGTAAAGGAACTAAGATAACCCCTGATGACTCTTCCACGCAGGTGTGATGGCTCTGATGGGGGCGAGGGTCACGACAAAAGTCACCTCGGCTGGCACTGGTGCGTGTGCAGGGCTCTTCTCTCTCCCCGGGGATCACACAGTCGGGCAGAGCTGGCCGGTGACAGGATGCCGCTGAAGCCTCTGCTCTAGTGTCCTTCTCAAGGACATGCCTAGTGTCCAACATGTCTCCCTTGTCAGGCAGTGAACCCAGGGCAGGGTTGAGTGAGGGGAAGACATTGGCAGCCAGTAGCTGGCCTTGGCAGGGGGGCTCCTCCCTCCTTAGCTGTCAGGGTGGCGGGCACTTCGCAGGCAGCTCCCGGCTGCCCACGGAGTTGGGAGTCAGGGCTGGTGCCGGGAGCCAGGAAGCAGATGCGGCAGCTCCATGTTCACTTTTTTTTTAATGGCACTCAGGGCCCGGGAGGGTTTTAAATTTTTTCTTTTTGGTTTTTGAGATCTCCTTCACGTGACATAAGATCCACCCCTTTAAATGATACATGTTTTAGTGGATTTACAAGACTGCGTGACCCTCATCACTGTTTGATTCCATTCTTCCCAAAAGAATTTTCACGACCCCCCAAAGAAATCCCGTGCCCATCAGCAGCTGCTCTGTCTCCCCGTCTCTCAGCCCCGCCAGCCCACTAAGCTACTTTCTGGCTCAAAGGAGGGACCCACTGTGGTCCTTTCATCTAAGGGGAATCATATAATATACGGCTTCTTTCACTTAGCATAGTATTTTCAAAGTGTACCTCCACTGCAGCAGGCCTCAGGGCTCCATTCCTTCCTGTGGATGAATGATACTGTGTGTATAGACAGAACCTGTTTTAATTTTTCCATCACTGGGTAGACATTTGGATAGTTTCCACCCTTTGACTATTACCAACAATGTTGCTATTAGCATTTCATGTAAAGGTCTCTGTGAGGACGTGTGTTTTCAGTTTTCCCGGGTCTTTCCCTAGAGTAGAATTGCTGGGTCACGTGGTAAAATTCAGTGATTCACTTTTTGAGGCACTTTCAGATTTCAAAGAAGTTGCACCCATTTCCTTTGTGGCCCTAAATGCACAAGGTTCCCATTTTCCCATGTCTTTGACAACATGTGTTACTGTCCGTCTTTTTCTGTAGGGCTGAGGTGGCGGCTGGAGATGGGCAGAAGGTGATGTGTGAATTAGGACAATGTGAGTGGGGGCCGAGGGGGAGTGCTATGGTTTGGATGCGAAGTGTCCCCCAAAAGCTCACGTGTGAGACAATACAAGAAGGTTCAGAGGAGAAATGATTGAGTTGTGAGAGTCTTAACCCAACCAGTGCTTTAACTGCAATAGGGATCAACTGGGCTGTAATAAAGTGTCAGGGTGTGGCTGGAGGAGATGGGAATGGGGGCGTGGCTTCGGGTATATATTTGTATCTGGCGAGTAGAGTCCTGCTCTGCTTCCTGATCATGACATGAACCACTTCTCTCCCACACACTCTTCCGCCATGATGTTCAGCCTCACCTCGAGCCCCCAGGAATGGAGTGGGGCCTTCTATGGACTAAGAGCTGTGAAACCGTGAGCCCCCAAATAAACTTTTCCTCCTTTAAAGTTGTTCTGGTCAGGTCCTTTAGTCACAGCACTGGAGGTGACTAAAACAGGGAGGAAATGGGATGTTGGCAAAGTTCCTGGGATCATCCCCAAGAGGTTTGGTGACAACATCACATGCGAAGTTTAGGAAAGTTGTTTAGGAGCCTCATGTGGGGTTCAGTGCTGGCTGGTACCTCAGCCCCTAGCGCTATCTGGACACTAGTAGGCACTGAAAACCGTTTGTTGAATGAATGATTGTCCAAGTCACTGGGAACCTGGTGCGCACGGGCAGATTAGGGGGCCAGCCACCGTCCTAAATATTCCTGGATACGAGTACTCCACCCACTGCCATGTCCTCTAACTCCTCTGTCTTTTTCTGGGTCAGGGAAGATGCTACCATCCTCTTTCTTTTAAATGAGGGGGAAGAGGCTGTTGAGCAATAGAGACAGAAGGACCAGGGCTTGCAGGATGGAAGCAGCCGGCTACAAATTGTGGCTTAAACAACCCTGAAAGTGTCAGATTCACCAAAGCTTTAGCAACCACAGGGCTGGTCTCCTGTTGCACTTGGTTTTCCAAGTCTGCCTTCCCTGGCAGCGCTCAGTTTCAGATCTCTGCTGTTGTCTTCTTGGATCTTTCTCTGCAGACACCTCTGTGATTGTTGTGTTCTTGGTGGGGATGAGAGCAGCCATTCAATTGTGGAGCATCCTCCCAGGGGAGAATGAGCTGGCTGCTCCTGGCATGACTATATGGGTGCAGAGTAGTTGCTGAGCTAGAAGCCTCAGGGCTGTGCGCATCCTTGAAGTTCTGCACCAAGGAGAAGAAATCTTCAGGAAAAAGCCACCCTGTGTATGATTGGAAGAACATGTAGTCTGATAATAATAATGCTTGCAGTCACTGAATATTTTACCTGGGCCAGATTCTGCCCATAATACTTTATATTGTTTGGTAGCTACTGTCTCCCTGGAGGTCATCTTTCTCCAAAGTCCCATTTTTAGAGGAAGGGGGGGGAATAGTATGCTTGGCCTGCCTTCCCAGAATCCCTTGCAGCTAAATGTGGTCATGTGATCCAGTTCTGGCCAATGAGATTCAGGTGGAAGTGTGCTTGGAGCTCTTTTTGAAAGCAGGAGAGAGAGATGTGGGAATGGAAATCCTTTATGTGAAGGGTTCTGTGATGAGTGCTACTGTAACCACCTTGCAACCATGAGGGGAAGGCCAAATCAATGGCAGAGCCACTGATCATCCTGCAACTGTCCACCCCTGGCATCTTGTTATCTGAGAAAAATATATCCCTTGGTTTAAGTTGCAGTAAACAGAATTTTTCTGTTCCTTCCAGTCCAAAATTATAATTGACACACTTGCATTTTCTGATTACTCCTCATGATTGCCCTAATGGGAAAGGTATGCTTATTTCTAGATGAGAAAATTGGTGGTCAGAAAGGATAAGATACTTGTCCCAGGTCACACAGCTGGATTAATTGGGTGAATCAGAATTTGAACTCAGGTCTACCCATCTCCAAACCCCTGGATACTTTCATGATTCCAAACCTCTCCCTACTCCGGCCTCTGAGGAGGGAAAGAATGTGACCTACACTAGACAGAGGTTTTGACAGAAAGGGGAAAATGCGTCTTGGCCTTTCTGAGTGCGCCAGCTGTTCCCTTTCCCCATGGGATCAGTGTCTGAGTCCCATGGCATGGATGCACAGTGACCTGGAGGGAAGGGGCATGGTGTGCTGGATAAGGAGGCCTGGCCTTGAATCCCAGCTCTGCCACTTATTGGCCTTTTGACCTTGGCCAGGCCTCGGTGACCCTGGATTCTTCATTTGTAAAATGAATGGGAACTCATTTGGGTGGAAAACCCATAGCAAGCCACCTTGTGCCATTGGAGTGCACTGGCTTTTATTTCCTAGAAATCCAAGAGATGGACCTTAGAGGCAGAGTCAGCAGTAGGAAGAGGGGACATCCAGGGCTCCCCAGATGCCCCCGTCCAGGCGATGACATCCCCCTTCCCCACCACACCTCCTCTGGTCCTTTCTCCAGCCTGGTTCTCTGTGACTCGGGGGTGAGGGTGTGGGGGGGAGCAGTTCTCCTGTGAATGTCAGAGGCTCTGATTGGTGTGGCTTGGTCACATGACCTACCTGGGAGCTGGAGGGGGAAGTTCATCCCACTAGAACGTTTTCTGAAAATGGGATTGGGTTGTCTCCCACTACAGTTTTCCAGAAGTTGAAAATAGCTATTGAACGGGGAGACCCCAGAGATGTCCCTTCCTTCCTCTCAGGAGCACTGGGTGAGAGAGAGCTCCTGGGGAGCTGCCCTCCAGTTGCTGACCATGATAGACCCTCAACATAGGCAAGCGGGTCTCCACCCAGGACTTGGCAATGTCCTCTCTATGGCTTTTGGGCTGTCCCTTTATGTCAGGGGCACAGTGGGGGGGAAGAGGCGCATCTCTGCTACGCAGCCCCTGTCCGTCACCCAGTCTTTGTCCCTGCACCCAACGCGTGATGGTCCCGGTCCCAGTGTGGCCTGGGATGAGGCCCTCTAATCCTATTACTCATTCATCAAGCCGCAGATGAGAGCAGGCGTGGATCGAAGGCGGCCAGGGGAGCCGGGAGAAGCCTCCTCCACCGCTGTGAACCAGGCTTAGCTCAGGCACAATAGGTGTGTAATTTAAGGTTTTGTTGAGCCGAAATCCAATCACATACTTGACTGGTGGATCACAGAGACTCGCAGGCTAAAAGAATGAGATAATTCCACCTCACACAAACACTGGGATTCGGCTTTGACTTAATGACAAATGTGTGACCAACCCTACAGTGTGGCATTCTCTCTCTGGTTTTTTTGTTTTAATGCATTTCCACCTCCTTTCCCTGTCTCCTCCCTCCTGCGCCCTCCTTGGCTCCCCGAGATGGAACGGGACATAGCCAAGTCCTGGCGCCAGCATGTACAGGCAGGAAGCAGAGAGAAACTTCTTCAATGGCATCATCCGGAGGGCACGGGGGTGGGTGGACTTTCTCCCCAAGTGCCCTGTGGGCTTCCTCTGTGTATGGCCCACACTGCGGCTCATTGTCACATCTTCTTTTAGGTGTGTCCCCAGGAGAGACAGTGGCTGTTTCTCCCACCTCCCCAGAGCTGAGCTCCTAATCTGTCATATATGCCCAACAAATTTGTGTCAAAAGATCCCCTGCAGGGGAGAGATGGCTTCTGGGGTAGACCGATTCCAATTCTGAGTGCCTAGGTGCTACAGGAATGGCTCCGAATCGCGCTCCTGAGATGATCCTTTTTATTCATTCATTGCTTTTTGTCCAGTAAAACATTGTTGGGGGCCGTAGGGAAGGGCTGGGAGAAGAACTGGAGAACCTAGTTTTTGATCTCCGCTAAGCAATGTCATAACCATTGACTCAACTTTGGGAGTTCCCTCGAGTTAGATTTATTCATTTGATACTTTCAGAATGGTGTGGGGAAGTAGCAGGTGCTCCACTGGGCACTGGTGACATACTGCTGAATGGAGACATTAAATATATGGCAGCAGCCAGCACATCATTAGGAAGAGTTGGAGATGCTCTTTCAGAAGTGAGAAAGGTTCAGTGCTGCAGAGAATTGAATCAAGGTGGTTGCTAGGGAAGACTTCTCTATGAAGGAGACACTTGAGATGACACCTGGAAGAAGAGAAACAGCCACTCAGTCCAAGATTTGGAGGAAGAATTTGGGAGCCTGGCAGGAGTTCAAAGCAAGGCCCCGGATGATGTGGCAGGATGAGCCAGAGGCTGGATCCAAGCTCTGGCTGACTCTCGTGGGGGCTGGATCTCAGGGTGGGTCTCTGACCTGCTCTGCCAACCTCACCAGGGCTCCGAGGGCCACTGTGATCATAGTGCATCACTTTGTATTTGCACGGAGGACAATACGTTAGTGTTTCTTCATCACGTGGCATTTGGGGTATAGGGGTGTAGGGGGCATTGTTCCCAGAAGTGGGAGCAGCCTGGGATGAAGACTGCAGAACCAGTGTCCATTAGCTTTTCTGTCTTCTTATTTCTTTGTCTGTCTGTCCTTGGGTGGCAATTTCCAGATAAATGTTTGTTTGTGGCGAAGAGCTGAATTGAGCTTTAAAATGACAGTCCCAGGGCATCATCTGAGATGAACCTGCTTGGTGCTCTGCTCCAAAGGAGGGTTAGTTCTGTAGCTAACGCTAGTTGAACAGGAACTGAGCACCAGATACTGTATCAAATATTTTACTTACATGATCTGATTTCATCTTTACCCAAATCCTCTTCTTAAGACAAGGAGACCAAGCTTCTTGAGGTCAAGTGACTTACTCTAGGCCCCATGAGAAGATGGTGGCAGAGCTGACATTTCAATGCTTCCACTGCTATTATTGGTTCTGAGCACTAATAATGCTTCTACTTATTAAGTGCTCTTTATGTTCCATGACTGTGTATTGGTTTTGGCTATTTTTATAGCTGCTTTTCCTTATTAGGTAATATTTATTTATTTTTTTTTCAAAGTGCTTTTAAGAGCCTGCCTCTGTCTTTGGTGCTGTTCCCTAAGATCCATCTAGGGGTGACTGTTAATTCATTCAGCTTGGGATTCCTGAATCTGAGGATGACTTCGGTTGGTTCTAGAACATTCTCAACCATTTTCATTGAATACTTCCTCCCCTCTAATTTCTCATTCTCTGTTTCTGGAACTCTGATTTGGATGTATGTTAGACATTTTTTTCCTTCATCTTTCCTATTTTTTTTCAACCTCTTTGGATTTTTACACCTTTATTTTTCTCTGTGTGGCCTTCTCTAATTCTTCAGACCTGTCCTCTGGGGGTGTTATTTCCTCTTCTCTGTGCCGAAGGCAGCATTTAACACCTGGACTTACTCTTTTACACTGACGTAGAACTTACACAGAGAAGTGCAGAGATTTCAGGTTTGCAGCTTGCTGACATTTCCCAAAGTGAAGGTACATACAGAATATGTCCTGACCCCCAAGCCTCCCCAATCCTTCTTCTCCATAGAAACCGTCCCCTGATTTCTGACTTCATACACGGTGTAACCTGTTCTCAACTTTACATAAATGAAACAACACAACACAATCAGCCCTCTGAATCCACAGGTTCTCTGCATCCATGGGCCCAGCCAATCTCAGATTGCAAAGATGTTAAAAAATTTCATCTGAACTGAACACAAAATTTCTTCTTGTCATTGTTCCCTAAACAACACAGTATAACAAATATTTACATAATATCTATATTGTATAAGGTATTGTAAGTAATGTAGAGATGATGGGATTGTGGATTCCAACTCCAATCTAAAAAAAATGTCACTTCATATTAGGGACGTGAGCATATCCAGATTCTGGTATCCTTGGACTTCCTGGCACTAGTCTCCCATAGATACTGTATGGCCTTCAATTACCCAGTAGTACATTTTTGCAAGTAATACTTATTGTTCACAGTATCTACTTCTAAAATGTTCAGTTAGGTTGTTGTTGTTTTTTTTTTTTTTTTTTTTTTTTTTGGTATTGGCGATAGATCCCAGGGGCACTGCTGAGCTATATGCCCAGTTCTTTAAAATATTTTTTAAAAATTTGAGATTGGGTCTTTCTAAGTTGCCCATGCTGGCCTCAAACTTGCGATCCTCCTGCCTCAGCCTAGACTTGCTGGGATTATGGGCATGTGCCTAAGTGCCCGGCTTAGTTCTTAAAATATACTACATGTGCTGGGTTTATATTTTGTGTTCTGCTCATTCCAGGATCTGCAGGTCTTATTCTTATGGTGGCTCATTTCCTTGTGATTTGGTGATATTTGACTTTCGAAGTCAAGGTCTTTGGCCATGTATTTATCGGGATCTGTTGGGGTCTAGTTTGCTGGGCATTACTCTGGAGAAAATTTGCGTTTGCTTCTTCCAGCCTCCTGATTAGTTCCTAACATGAAACCTCTATAAGTAGTAATCTTAGAGTTTTTGTGCCAAGTACAGAAGTATAGTGAGTGGATTCCGACTCCAAACTCAAGCTAGACTTTTGACTAGTTTTTCAGAGAGAAGTGGCAAAAATCCCATGGTCTCTCCTCCTTTGCAACATCATGGCCACTTGCTTTTGTTTCTTTTTCTGGTGACAGTTTTATTGAGATATGAGATTTAAAAAAAAAATCCTGATTCATTCACTGAGGGGGTCGTATTTCCAGCTTTACGTAGGAGGTCCCAATCTAAATAGCCACCTTGCTTAGGTCCCAAGTCTCGTCTTTACCCCTCCACATTTCAGAGACCTTTAAAACAAAGGCTTAAGCCGCCAGGTGTGAGCAGCTGTCCCCAAGTGAACACTAGTTCATTCTTTATTTTCTGCTTTTGAGCTTTCTTATTGCTTCTGGCCTCCAAGGATTTCACTTGCTTTCCTGCCAAATCACCCATGCATTATAAAAAGCCTTCTAAAATTATTTTATCCAATATTTTTTTTGTGTGTAGATGTGTTAAATAGCAGGAAGGCTTTGCCTAACTTCTATTCTGCTACAAGACTGAACCAAGTAAGAAAACTCTTTATGTGCAATATCTCATTTAATTCTGGAAACAAACCCCTAAGAGCGGTGACCAGGAATAACCCCATTTTACAGATGAGGAAACCGAGACTCAGAAGATATGTTGCCCTGCTGGTACATGGCAGAAGCAGAATTTGAACCCAGGTCTGTGTGACCCTAGAGCCCACGTCTAGAACTGGAACTTGCTGAAGTCAGCATGGAGGACGTCATTGCTTTCACTCCAGATCTCTGGGCCAGTAGAGCAATCACGTTAATGAGAGGCCCAGGTTGGTTGCCAAGGATGATGACTGCAGTGTAAAGTGACTGCCAGCCTCTGGTTCTAGCATCCAGGCTGGACACGGAGTTAGACAGTATTTTTGGCATTTGGGGGGGGGGTAGAAATGGCCACATGGAAAGTGGCATTTGCTGAATTGAGCATCTTCAGACACCATCCATGAGCCAGTTCAGACTTAGGAAATATCCCAGGGGACACAAACTTGGCAGATGGGGCATTCCAGGCCATTAGGCTCTTACAAAGGGAGGGCCTTTGAGTGTAGCTCCGTAGGCAGCTTCCGGAGTCACCCAGGGAACCTTCCCAGGGCCTGCCTCCCTTTTCTGAGCATCTTGTGACTGGCCCCTCTCTCCCAGCCCCCTTCTCCACCCTCGTCTGGTTCTGCGGACCCCAGCATGCAGCCCTCTCCAACTTTCTCCTGGCCTTGGATCTGAGTTCTTGAGTGCCAGACCCGGTGGACGGGGTAGCACAGTAGCTGGGTGCCTTCATCTCTTTGGCATGTGTGCCAATTGCTGGGCAGGAGTGTGCCAGGCTCTTGCTTCTCAGAGCCACTGCCTTTCCTCCCAGGGGTGGTAGTTTGCATATTGGTTAGAAAAGAGGTTCACAGGGTTGGAAGCGGAGTAAACCAGCTCCCGTTGAGCCTCTGCTGGTGACTTGCACTTTCTTCAGAGTACTGAGGCAGCAGTTCTTTGAGACTTTTTCTTCTGTTGGATGCTGGCAGAGTTCACATTTATTTCACATCTTTTCATTGCACTGTGTATGGAGACTGGTACCCAAGCCAGGCAGTGTTGCCTGATGGTTGGAGCTGGGCTCTGGAGTCAGTCATGACCAGGCTCAGCCCTCAGCTTTAATACTCTCTACTTATGTGGTGGTGAGGCTCTCAGAGCCTCAGTTTCTCCACCTGCAAGATGGCGATATTCATAATACCTTCTCCAGAGAGCTGCTTTCTCTCTGTACCACCAGGGCCCTGACCATATCCTCTCTGTTCACCTGGGGTCAAGTGCAGTCAGCTCCCATTTTTGCCAATGGCTTTGCACCTCAGACACTGCCTAAGAATAGAGCAATGGTCTAGAAAGTTCAAGTCCTAAGAAAGCCCTCAACCAGTGAGGTAGGGGATGGTGGGAAATACCTTTGGTCCTTCATCTTCAGTGGGACCGTGTATGCTGGTCAACAGTTGCTCAGAGGATCAGTGAGACTGAGCCCCAGCTGGCCACATGGGTAACCTGCCCATAAATGTCCCCTGCAAAGACCCGACATCCTCCATGCCTGGCTTCCCGCCTCCTCATGTGCTTCTGGGGTAACCTTTCAGATACACATATGCACCCAGATTCTTGTGTCCCCTCTGCACAGACAGGAGACACCCTAGCACCGGAAGTGGAATGAGGTGCTGCTGGCTGCCTGTCCACCCTCGATACCTGCTCTGCTGGCTGCTTGCATTTGCCCATCATCCTGGGAAAGAGCCAAGCTCTGTTCTGAGATGCCATTTTGTGGCTTGGGGATAAGAGACTCTAGTTTTCTGGGGGACGGGGGGGATAAAGGACGTGGAATTGGGATCACACCACTTATTGTTCTTAAATAGCAGACTCCTCCCCTGTGCGTGATGGGGTTTCCAGCTGGGCGGCCCTGCGTTCTTGACCTGTGGATCTTGCTCTATGAAATGGCAAAGGATTTTAAGTTTTTTTTTTTTATTCTATTAAAGACATTAAAACCTAAACCCAGTGTGCAGTGTTCCCAGATGGCAGGTGGTGGCTAGCAGGTGTGGCGCAGAGGCCCTCTGCTTCCTGTTAGACATCTAAGCTGGGCAGTGGCTCCCTGGCTTGCCCCTGAAATAGTGCAGATGGACCTGGCTCAGCAAACCTAGGTCAGGACGTTGGCCGTTGGTCTGTGGCCGGGCTGCGGGAGCCAGCTCTGCACAGCTGAGGCTTGGTAACTGGTGGCCTTGCAGTCTTCTTTGTGATCTGCCCTTAGCTACTACCTCTCACCTGCTCTCCCTGTGCTAAGCGCCATCATAACAATCCGGAGAAGAGGGAGTTCTTGCTATTCCCATTTTACAGATGAGGAAGTGAGGTTCTGGGCAGGAGTGGCCTGCTGCAGCGCACCCTGGTGGCGGGATGCGAGTCTGGGTTGATTGAAAGCCAGCGTAGTTCTGAGACCAGGGAGGAGATGAGGGTCCTGGGTGGAGCTTAAGGGATGTCACTGCGGGCTTGGGGTTCCCAGATGGGAGGACCTATCTGTCCAGCTCCCTTGGAGCAAAGGCAGTCCGGCCCTCGGGAACTTGACTTTGAGGGCAGCAGCCATGGGCTTCCCCGGGGAATAGCAAGGCAGAGAAGCCAACACTGGGGGGCGTAGTGCCCCCTTCCTGTGGCTAACTCCTTCCAAGCTGGGAGAGGGGAAAGCAAGGTGGTCCCCAGAGGCCCTCCAAGCACGCAGGCAGGAATTTGTCCCCAGCTGTGCCAGGCTGTGCCTAGAGCTGGGGATTTACTGTACTCTAGCCATCTGGGGGGGGGGGGGGTGTGGGGAAGGGCATTCCAGATCTGGGCAGCCACGGCCCACCCAAGCTCCCCGCTTGCTTGGGCTGTGGAGTCAGCATTCCCCGGGACCAGATGGTACCAGAACCAGACTCTCCTGGGACAGAACTTGATGATGGGGTCTCCCAAGTGAGGAGAATGGGGAGGTTTTCCCCTCCAGAATAGGAAACACCTTTGCAATGTGACATTTCATTATCCTCTTCCTTCTCCTGAGCAGTTCTTACTAGGTATGTACCAGATGCTGCTGGGTGCCGATCCTGGATCAACCCGTGTTGGAACTCACAGCCTCCATAGGTTGGATCAGTAGGCTAACTGTTCAGTCAGGACAATAAGGTGACCCCTTCCGGAAAAGGCAGATGGCCACATCCCTGACTTCATAACAGCTACCACGATGCCCATTTTACAGATGTTGAAACTGAGATTAAGGAGGTGCCAGCTGCCGATCACACAGCCAGTAAGTAACTGAGTCAGGACTCTAACCAAGACCTACCTGAGTCCGGAGTCGATGAGATTTCACTGGGATAACACATTTTTTATAACCACACCATTTTATAGGCATGCTTGGGTGTGCTGGGGGTCGGGGGGGAGGAAGAGCAATCCATCCATAAAGATGCCCTGCGTTAAAACCTTGTAATTACCAGACTCGTGTAAAAAGCAGATAATTTGCTACAGTTTTAAAATCATCATTGGAGGGGGGACAACAACTTGTAAATACCATCAGCTGCTCCAACTTTGTTGCATTTAGCTGGTGTTTTCGATGTTGGCTTCCCTAGCTATCAGCTTTAACTATATAAATCCATTTGACGTGTCTTTATTCAGATAAAACTCTAATACTGCAAGTGTAGCAAATTAGATGCAAATGCCCCCTTTTTTTATTTTAAGTATACTTAAAGCTGCCTTTCCAATGCAAATTTTATAGGAAATCTCAACCAGCGAGGACAGACGTCTTAGCTGTCAGCAGGCAAAGTGCTTTCATTTTGGTCTCAGGCAAGGGAGCTACTTGCATTTTTTTCCTTTTTGCCCCTGCAGACTGAGATAATTAAAACTACAGAGAAATAGTTTTAAATATACATGATACACACAGTTCCTTAAATTATGGGATAATGCATAAATTCACCCATTACCATATTTGATAGCGGGTCTCACTGACCAAGGCTGGGAGTGGGGGCTGCAGGCGTTGTGATTTTCTTCAACCACTTGCTTGTCAACAATCTCCAAGCTCCTGCCACTTTGCCTGGTGTGTCCTAAGAAGCCCCGGTAAAGGTTCAAAAAGACTGTTGAGAACACGCTCATTAAAAAGGGATTGCTATGTTTTGTATTTTTTTTTAAAGAAATAAAAATGTTAATGGTAACTTTTTTTTCCCCCCAGCAGTTCTCAGTCTCTTTGGAATACATATCCATTTCGGCTTTGATTTGTTGAGCTCCCAGAATGAGTTTATCCAAACAATGTGAATTTACTCAGATCTCTCTCAAATCCCACATCTCTTGTGGTTGATAAAGCTGACTTTAGCTAAGAAGGGCTGGATCAGTGTGATTTGAAATTCACATTGAAAATGATAAGGGCTTTGCTGGAAATAATAAGCACAGTCAAACGCTGTCAGGAGGAAATAGTGGAGCATGCAGGGAGACATTTGGAAAGGCCGCGCCCTGCCCCCCTCTTTCTAGAACTGAGGTAGAGAAATGAGGGGAAAGGTGAAGGGGGCTTGGCTTCGAGGGACACTTAAGCTTTGCAGATGATGGCATTAGCTTTTTCCTTTTTTTTTTTTAATGATTAGAAATGGCAGCCATCCCTTGGCCAGTGATGGACAGTTTCCTCCCCTCTTGGGGTTTGATGTGGCTGCCATCTTTGCTGAGCATGGTGCCTGATTCCAGTTGGAAAACCTCTTTTGCTTTCTCTCCCCCACCACATCTTGATTCTTTTTTGAGCACTTAATATATGTCTGGTCCTGGACTAAACACATTCTCACCTCCTTGCAACCCTGCAAAGCAGAATGACCAGCCTGTCCATTTTATGGAGGTGGGAGTGGAGGCTAAGTTTGGGTCTAGACACCTGTCCAAAATTCCATTGGAATTTACCTTGTGAGGATCCAAGGAGGACACCTGGGTCAAATGACACCCAGATGAGGGTCAAATGGGCCCCATAGAAAGCCATTTTTTTGGAGGAGGGGACTTGGTTGTGAGTTCAGAGAGGCCACTCTGGGGACAGAGTGCACTGGCTCTGGTTCTTACTCAGTGAGCATGATCTGAGAAGACCAGCTTCCTCCACCTGGGCACCGATGACATTTAGGGCCCCATGGTTCTTTGTTATGTGTGTGATGAAGGTGGTGGAGCCCAGGCGGGGCTGTCCCATGCACCATAGGAGGTGGAGCTTCCCATCCCAGGCCTCTGCTCATATATATCTCCCCCAGTTGTGACAACCACCACACCCCCTGACATTGCCCTAGTGTCCCATGGGAGACAAAATGACCCCTTGGATCCTGCAGAGCCTGGATCCGACATTTTCCTGCAAAGGCAGGTTAGTGGGGGCCTGAGGTTGCCTCCGCCCATCTCCCTTTGTCTCAGAAGATCCCACTTTCACACGCCCTCCTAAGCAGCTAAGCATCCTTCACTGGAAATAGGTGGATCAGAGGAGCTTTGCCGCAGAGCCCTCATTTCTAATTACAGTAATTACTCCCCCTTGTCTTCACCATAAGGGCGGTGGGATAAGGCGCTGGGCTTCTCCTTGCTGTAATCTATACAATTCCAACTGCAATTGATGAATGACGTTTCCAAATGCTCTGCTGCATGTGTTGGGGGGGGGGTGTGAGCATGAAGGCCAGCCCGGGGCTGGGGGGTGGGTATTAATTCTTCTAAGTCCTTGTCCCTAGGATGCCTTGCAGGCCAGGGCCACTGCGTTTCCCACTGAGCCGAGCTCAGAGCTGACCTCTGTCTTCCCCTCGGCTCAGGGCCTCCTCTCTCTCCCTTCCATCCTCCACCTGGGCCACCTCTCCTGACCCCCTGACTTGGGTGTTTCCTAACCAACACGTTAATAGCCACTGATCACCGAGGGGCAGTTTAAATTCTATTTAGTGTTGGGAGGGAAAAAAAAAAAGCAAAAATTTCAAAAGCCGTTTCCTTCGAACCGAGCAGAATCGGAGTCCAGCCATCGTGGGCAGCAGCCGGATCGATAATTCAGCACCATCCCCTGGCTGGGGTTTTTGAGGAACTTTTATTATGATTGCGGTTAAGCTGTTCTAAAGTGGAGCATCATTTATAAAACAAACGGATCCCTTCCAAATAGGTTATTTTCCTGGTTAATGACCGATCGTCTGCCCTGGGGTCTGTCTGTGTTTCCATTCCAGATGGGAACAGGCACAACCAGCCCAATTATCTTTATTAAGTGTTTTTCCTCCCCCTTTCTGAAAAATGAAATGGCAGCCAGCTCCAACGTCCCCTCCGTCCCCTCACTCTCACCCCTGCGCCATTTCCTGCACGCGCCTCATTATGGACAAGTATGTCCTTTAAGACACAGAGACTAATGAGGCGGTTTTATGAGACTAATACATTTTAAATTTTAACACTGGAGCTTGCATCTTTAATTGTACAATTATACATTCATTTAGCACCCGCGCTCGCCGTGCTCTCTCTCTCTCTTTGCCTTAAAAGATAACAAACCGCAGGTGACCAAAAGCACGCGAAGAGGCACAATTTACGTTGTTCTTAAGGGTGCTAAATCTATGCAAGTTGAAGAGTCGTTTTTTTCTCCTGACAGATTGCTTAATCAAAATGAGTTACTGTTTCAGAAAAAAAAATGATTTAAAAAATTTTCATTTTTTTTTTGAATGGCGAAGGATCAGAGAGGGTTAATGACACCTTTCTTGCAAACTTGTATCTTCAGTCCCCCTGTTTCTACTGAGCGTACTTGGAAAGCATTTTGAGAATTGAAGACGTCTTGATATGCTGGGGCCCCAAAGCTGGGGGGTGGGGTGAGAGAGGAGCTACGGATCCTACCCTCAACAAAAGCCCCCTGCACTCCCCACCTGACGGACTTTATCGGGTAGTAATAAATAAGGCTGAATTATTGATGATGAGAGCCGCTAATATTATTATGACCTCAATTAAGTGCTTTTTTCAGACACATTAGTAACAAAGGGTCTTCCCTCTCCTGGTTGCTGTTTTTCCCCCCAGGCCCCACTTTACATTAAAATCTAATTGATCAAACCTAGTTGCCATCCGCACAAGAGCGATCACCATAATGGGTCATCTATCAGCATGGCCTCCTCATCAGGCTATTAACACCTTTTGTTGTTAGCCCCAGTCCTGTACCAGCGGAGAGGATCAGACAGGCAGGGCCGCCAATCTGGGAGGAGGTGTGTGTGTGAGGTCTGACTTGTGGTACCCTTTAATTACACCCTTTAACACCCTTGCAAAACACATAGATGTTCTTGCTTTTGAGAAAATCTTGCCAGGAAGCCCAGAGTGACAAGATGGCGCCCTCCTCATCTGGAACTGAGGGTGTCATGCCGTCTTCACCACCTCCTTCCTATGAACCTCTGTGTGGCCTGTTTCAGGGAGTCCCAGTCCTGTCTCCGAGGAGTTGGACCTTGGTGGTGCACATGAGGGTGTGGGAAGGGTGGAGGAGAACTCTTATTCTAAGTAGTGACTGGTGCTGGTCTCCAACTGGGACCAGCCCATGGATGGCCTATCATCACCCAGAAATTTCTGCAATATTGCGTTTACATGTATTTTTCTGGGGGAGGGGTTAGAGCTTCCATCAGATTCTCAGATTTGTCTGTGATCCTAGAGATGGTTAGAATTGTCTTCTCAAGGAGTTTCTCAAAGGAGGGAGGTTTTCTATTGGTCTGATGGGTCTCTGGCTTGGGATAAGTGGTGAAAACAATTGAGCTTTGTTTTCTGATGTTGCAGGGGGCCGAGGGGGGGGGCTCCCTCATTCTCTTCCCCCACTCCTGTCTTTGTTTTTTCTTTCAATTATGTCAAAAGAAAAAACTCTCTGCAACCTCCTCTTCCCAGAGTGGCAGTGCAAAAGGACTTTCTAAAGGCCCCAGGTTTTGGAAATAAGGAGAAATAAGAAGGGTCTGGTGTGGTGCTGCTGTTTGAGAGAAGATATCTCCAAATTTGACATGGTAGGAGTTCTCTTTGAGTGACCTTGAAAGCCTGGAATACTCTTCAAGGTCATCTTTGTAGCTCATGCAATCTATCTACCTGCCACGGAAAGAGAATTATCATTATTTTTTTCCTGATTATATATATATACTCATTTTTTAAAGACTTTTAAAAAAGATGGACACTAATATATATATTAGTTGTTGATGGACTTTTATTTATTTATTTTTATGTGGTGCTGAGAATTGAACCCAGTGCCTCACACATTCTAGGCAAGTGCTCTTCCACTGAGCCCCAGTTCCAGCCCTAGCTTTTAATTGTTTTTTACTTGCCTGTTGACATACATTAGAAACATCTTCCCACTTGAGTACCTATTCAGCACCATCATGTTAAACTGGTTGACTCGTAGCTAACTGAGCTGAATTCCTGTAAGCTCTTCGCCAATCCCCTCTTGCTAGGTTTCCCAGTCGTTTCCAGTTTGGTCTATTATAAACAATACTGAGATGAGTGTCCTTATATAAACATTATGCACTTACCTGATTATGTTCTTAAGATGGATTTGTAAAAGTAGAATTTCTAGGTTAAGAGGTTTGTGTTAATTTTTTTTTATTTACAGTACAGATTAAGGGATAAGATACATCATTAAGGCAACTTTTAAGGTGTTGCTAAAAAGCATTTTTTGTCAAAGGTTTGTCCCAGGCCAGAAGCCTTGGAAGAGAGAAGAGTTGAGAGACTTATGGGCGGACCCGGAGAGTCTTCTTTCTGCAAGCCTGAGTTAGTCTCAAGGATCTAGAACAACTGGGCTCAGTTTTCCTGGCAGTGGAGGCCAGGTAAAGAGCATTTTGGCCTCCTCTGGAACCATTGGGGTTTTTTTTGTTTGTTTGTTTTTGGTACCAGGGATTGAACCCAGGGGCACTTAACCACTGAGCCCCATCCCCAGCCCTTTTAATATTTTATTTTGAGACAGGGTCTCCCTAAGTTGCTTAGGGCCTCACTAATTGCTGAGGCTGGCTTTAAACTTGTGAGCCTCCTGCCTCAGGCCACCATGCCTGGCTGGAACCACTGTTTAAATACACAGCCCTTTCACCCTCAGGACAATTCAGAGACTTCGGGGGCTGGCAAAGTCCCAGCTTACCCCTCATCTCAGAGCTCTGTCCTGATGCAGGCGGACCCTGTTGTAGGCACCTAGGCAGGGGTCTGTCTGCCCCAGATCCTCAGGAGGCTGGAAGGGGCCGGAAGCTGCACAGTTGGCGGACATTTAGCTAACAGCCCTGGCGCCCACTTAGCACTGCCTGGTGGCTTCTCAGCCTGTGTTGTCTTAATTCAAGTTGTCATTCATAGACCTGCAGAAAACTGAAATCAATAAATGGTGAAAATGGGCTCTCAAGGCAAACTCAAGTCACAGAGGAGGAAGGACGCCCTGTGTTGTTAAAAGAGTGGACGCCCTGGGTGGGCTGTGTTTTTCCTGGCTACTTACAACAGCTGGATCTGGGTTCTGTGTCTGAGAAAAAAAGGGGAGAGAAGCAAGACAAGTGCGTTTTTCTTTTAAAGACCTACTGTGTCCATTCAGCAGACAAGGCCTCAGGACCAGGCCGTCCTTTGACTGGACCACAGAGAACATTGAGGCTGACGGTATTTGGGATGGACCTGTGTTTTCCCCCAGGACCACAGAAAGTGTGTTTTGGGATATTTGTCTGTTGCTGGATTACTTTCTGCAAATCTATACACTTCTCTGAACCATAATCTTCTCAATTGGACAATAGAGTCAGAAGAGGCACAATGATTTTTCAGACTGTTTTCTGATGAGAAATCACAGCAGATGTGCCCCAGTGAGCACCAGGGTAGAAATTGAGGTCAGGTGATGAGGGCTGAGGTCCTGCAGCCACGCCTGGGCAGAGCAGCTCTGGGCTCCTGCCAAAGATTTCATTTGAAGTCAGATTTTCACAGAAGAGACAAATGTTTTGAAACAGATTACTGAAGGAGAGAATTTCCAAGTTTCCTTCTGCTTCGGAAGGGACACAAACACCTGCTGCATGTCTACCAGTGACAGCTAAAAAGCCAACATGGGCTAATTGCCCCCTCTTCCCGTGACTCACCTAGAACTGGCCCAGGCAGGTGACGGGGTGCAGATCCGAGGTGTTCCTGGAAACGCTGAAGGACTCTGGGACTGTCGGGAATGGTCGGCCTGATTCTTCTCCATCTCAGGCACTTGGAAGTCCAAGGTGAAGCCAAGGGAGCTGCAAGTCAGTCCAGGCACAGTTGCAAACCAAGTGACAGCCAAAAGACGACACCATTCGGTGGTGGTAAAACTTCAGTCAGGGTAGCGGAGCTAGGAAATAATTCCATGTGCCTCTTTTAAAGGAGCTAGACCCTCTCTGCCCTCCTGGCATCAATAGGACAACCTAGAAGAAGAGGGGAAGAAGAGGCTTCATCATTGACCCTGGCCCTTGTCATTGTCACAGACCTGGCCACCCCCTTGGCACCATCTTAGGGCCAGTCTGCCACCGCAGACCCTTTGCTGCTTTGAAAGTCTGGAATCTTTGGGAAGCACGTGGATTTGCTCAGGCCACACACAGAAAGCCACTAAGGGTTATTAAAATGAAGTCACTAGCAGGAGAGCTGTTGGAAATAGCAACATGAGCTCACCTGCTATTTGACACATACAAAATGAGCAACCACTTTGGGGCACGTTTCTAAGAGATTCAGTATAGACAACTTGACGTGGAGCTGGAGCGCTGGTTTTGACTGGGAGCTGGTTTTGTAATGCAGGAGTTGACTTCCTCTGTGGGCAGGAACCGAGTCCTGGAACTCTGAGCAGTGTAGACGGTCTTCTGCACCCAACAGGCAGGGTGCTGGGTCTATTTCACACCCAGCCCTTATGTCCCCAGGGTCTGGGGCTGCTGTGAGCACGCGGGTGGGTCAAGCAGCACAGACAATCTGGCCTCACTCGGCCATCTGGTGCCTTGGGGTTATCCAGACACAGTGGTGGCCCCAATATTCCTTGAGCTGGTCCTACGTGTCAGTTTGAGTAGGTCTTGGCAAAAGGGGCCACCTGTCATAGCTTGTCACATTGAATGCTTAGTCTGTGCCACACATCGTTTTGACAACTTCTCTGTGCACTAATGGATCTGACCCTCTCAGTGACACAGGTGTATCACTATTTCACAGGTGTGGACATTGAGATTCAGGGAGGTGAAAATGACCAAGTCAGTGGGGAGACTGGGTGTGTGGCTATGAAATGATTGGTCTTTAAAACCACAGATTTCAACAGTTAAAGGGAGCAAGAGAGAAAAGCCTGGGACCTTTGATACTTGATCTTGGTCATTTCTTGACCCCCTTTCTATGGGGTCCTTGAGAAACGTATCTAGGTCCTTGAGAGCTTCTCTGTTCATAGGGGAGCCTCCGTCCCAGCAGACCTCAATCAGCTTTTGGCTGAAACAGGCCACATACGACCCTCCTTTGCCCAGTCTTCTGCACCCAACAGGCATGGTTACAGAAAGGTGACTGACACTCCTGCTACAGGCCTTTGCAGGTGGGGACCCTTAAAGACACCGAGAGAGATGCCAATCCTGTGCCCCTGTGACCAGGTCCCTTGCTGGATGATGGAGAGGAAGACAGGGAGAATGTACGCCCACCCATCTCCTTCCCCAGAAGCCAACGACTTTCCTTACAGCCTGCACCTTGGGGGGAAACCCATCCTCTCTCCTGTCCTGGCCCGTCCTTCCTACTTTGAGGATGGCCAGGCTGTTTCCCAGGGGACCATGATGATAACTGCTAACACACAGAAAGGTCCAGAGCCCCTCGCAGTGAGCTTCTTAATTTTTTTGAGTTGCAGAACCCTATTTATTTTATGTGACAGTCGCTTCCTTCCCCCTACCGTGACAGAATGCTCCGTGGCGTATGTTATGATCTTTAATTAAAGGGAACTTAATTTGGTTTTGAGGCTTCCTTTGTTCGTGGGAGACACCCCGGGGTGTTTTAAAACCAGGTTTTGGAATCGTTACCATCGAAGCCTGTGTCTCAGGCAGACTCGCTCCTCAGGACCAGGCCGGTTGCCTGGATATGGGGTGGGGGACATGCTCCCCCACCCCCACCCCACGTCTCAATGTAGAAGCTGGAGCTTTTCCAGATCCTTCCTACTGGCCTTGGGATTTTTTTTTTTTTTTTTTTTTGCCCATCTTTCAAGGAACACAGACCCTGCCGGCCCTGTGAATGGACCATGGGCCAAAATTATGTTTGAGAAGGGGATGGTCCATTTAGATGACAAATGGGCTTGCAGACACTGTCAGAAAAGTCCAGGCGGGGAGGACTATTAACGGTCACATGGAGACTGCCACATCTGTGATGCCAGAGCTGGTCGTGGGTCCCCACTGCTGTGTTTACTGCACCTTAATGCGGTATTGTTTACTCACAATTAAACCCTTTACCATTAATTTAACTTTCAGATGCTGAAATTGGTCACACAGCCTCGAGTCCCAAGGCCCGGACAGATGTGTTCTATACACTTGTTTAAACACGGCGCTCATTAGGAGGTAATGCATGTATAGCAAGTTGATTACACCACAAAGCAGGATGCTTTATCATGGGGGCCTCTCCGGAGGCGGCAGGAGGGGCCGTCAGCTGCCGCTGTCACTCTTCTCCCCCTCGGATCATGAGTGACAGCCAGGCCCGCCACCTCCTCAGCCGCCTGCTCGGAAGTACACAGCTTCCCGTCAGAGCGCCGCCGAGCTGCCTGGGAGGAGGTATTAATTGTTGTCAGCCTCCATTTCACACCCCAGATAACAAACGAGAGCCACCCTGGCCGTGTTTAAGGGAGATAAACAAGTTGCCTGAGCCCCTGCAATTAAACATGCTTGCATATTTAACTGAGATGTTTCCTGGAAAAACAAAAAGCAAAGCCACCCTGAGTACTCTCCATGCAGTGGCCCTTTCCCAAGACCAGCAGCAGTGTTCTGTGACCCAGAGGCTGTCTGCACCCCTGTGGCTCAGAAACTGGCACTGCAGACGCAGGAACTCTCCGTAAAGACACGCTCTCCATCTTGACCCAGTCCAACATCAGGGTTTAGTGTGATCTGGAAAAAGTGATCTCTTTTATGTCCTTTCTGAAAAGAAAGGATTTCGGAACCAGATTACTTGGGAGCAAATATGCAGATCCTCTCAAAGCAGTGTGATTGCACAAATAGCTTCTGTGAGCCTCAGTTTCCTCCTCTATGAAATAATAATAATAATTAATAAAAATAATAATACACACTCTGTTGTCGTGAAGACCAAATGAGTCTATGTTTGTGTCATGGTCGATGACCTGTGGGAGATGGTGAGAAAATGTTAGAAATTTCTAATAGCCAAGTTAGCTGATTTTGCATTTCCCTTTTGATAAGCTCACTTGCTTCGAGGTAGAGGGTTAGGGGGAAGAGTTATAGGTAACTGTAACTGTAAACTGAGGAATGAAGGGCCAAGGGTTGATGGCAATGTTCCCTCCTCCCTCCTGAGGTGGTGGCATCGGATGATTCCAAAAGCCGTGGGTGAGTGTTTTGCCCTCGGACATATTCAGAAGGCCCAGGACTTGGACAGAGCTCCACCTTCCAGATATTTCTGCCCCAAGTCCTGATAGGATCAAATCTGCCAAACAACATAATTGACATTTCGAGTTCCTTCTCCTCTTCTTCCTCCTCTTCCTCTGCCTTTCCTTCCACCTCCTTCTTCTTACTTTGGCTTGGCAGGAAAATCCCCAATTTACCAGCGCAGAGTAGCCTGACCCTCCATTCCCTGCCCCCAGTGTGTCCCTGCCACTCAAATTGAGTTCAGACCCTGAGGTTGAAACTAAGCAGAGAAACTGAGGCAGCGAGAGCAGAAGTCCCCTGTCACTCAGTGCTGTTTATTTTGTCCTCATTGGCAAAGTCCGGGCCCATTCGTCTTATCACGAGTTTCCAGTTTCCTTTGCCTAGATGGGCACCCCTCGCAGCATCCCACACCAGGCCCTGCCTTGGTCTTTCCCACCCACCTGACTGGGCCCATCTCTCTGTTTTAGGACTTTATGACATTTTTACCCTCTGTGGCATCACTGAAAGTATTCATTATTTGAGTAACTATCTGTTTAATTTCCACCTTCCCTATGAAGTCGCGGGGCTGTGTCTGTCTTGTTCACCTGCTGGGGCTCCGGATATAACATCCCAGAATATGACTGCAGGATATCAGAATGTGCCACCCCAAAATACTCTTCTCTGGCATATTTTGAGGTGGTTATTTTAAAAAGCTCTAGACATGGCAGTAGCTCTGAAAAGCTGCCTCGTAGGAGACATTGACAGCCTCAAAGGAAATTGACCTTAGGAAGGCATCCGGACCAGGAAGAGGACTGCTTGGGGGTCACTTCTTAGGGTCACTGAACAGCCTCGTTCATGAGGCATATTTGCTTGTGGCTACCCCCCAACCCCAGACCTCAGGCCCCATTTCCCATAGCTTAGGAGAATCCCAGTTGTCCCTCCTTATCTATGGCATTGCTTTCAAGCAGTTTCAGTTCTCAGAAGTCAATCATCACCTAAAAATATTAAATGGAAAATTCCAGAAATGAACAATTAACAAAAAATTCTTTTGGTACTGGGAATTCAACCCAGCGATGCTTAACCACTGAGCATCCACAACACCCACAACCTTTTTTTTATATTTTATTTAGAGACAGAGTCTCATTGAGTTGCTTAAGGCCTCCATAAATGGCTTAGGCTGGCTTTGAACTTGTGATCCTCCAGCCTCAGCCTCCTGAGCCACTGGGATTACATGTGTGAGCCACCATGCCTGGCAAATAATGAGAAAATTTTAACTAATTTTTATTATAATCAATTGTTATAATTGCCCCACTTTATTATTGGTTATTGTTTTTAATGTTTTCCTGTGCCTAATTTATAAGTTAAGCTTTACTATAGGTGCATATATCTAGGAAAAAAAAAAAAAAGAAAACAGTTGCTGCTTCAGGCATTGACTGGAAATTTTGGAACACCTCCCCGTGGATATGTGGAAGTTGGAGGGGGAGTACTGTATTTGCTCCCGTTGGCTGATTATTTGAGGGTCTCCTAGTTCGTGGGACTCTTTTTCATGTGCATGTAATTGAAATGGGTTTTCCTCCTGTTAATCTGACTGCTGCTGGTTGGTTTGATGGACTTCATTATGATCCTGCAGAGGGTACAGAGAAGGTTTGCTTTTCATAAAGCCCCACACTTAGCACCCTGCTTGTGCATGTGCAAAAGACACTTATGGTTCTGTAGTGAATCACTGGCATGAGTCGGACCACGTTCCTTGGGGAAAGTCCTTATTATTGCTAAAGCCTGTGCGTCTTTCCTTTATATGGGCTCAGGGACAAGCCGCTGCTCCTCTGTCTGGATTTCCTCGGTGGCCAGGAGTAGGAGGGCTCCAAGGTCCCTTTCTGGGGTCTGTGTCATCACCTTTTCCACTAGCTGGCCGAGAACCCGCAACGGATCTGTCCTTGGAGGGTGGGAAGGATGTGGGTCTGCCTGGTGGGCACCTCGGAGGGAGGTGGGACCTTCATCTGTTTGTCTCCACAGCTGCTTCCTCTGCGCTTTGTGGTCGCCCGTTCACCGCCTTCTCATCCGATCGCGTTACCCTTAATAACCATCGCCCTGGCGGGAGAGGGGCACCGAATTCCGAATCCCGTGCGCATGTGCGTGTGTCCTGCCAGCCCCAGCTCCTAATGATGCATTCAGCCCGCCACTCCCCCAAGGCCCGGCTTCCAGCTTATCCAAATCCATTTATATTCCCGCCCAGACCTTTGGGATCAAAATTCCTGACCCTTTTGTGAAAAGCAAAAACACCTTTTGAAAACAAGAGAAGAGGGAGGTGAAATCCCCCAAGCTTTCCTCTCCCTTCATGGTTGAACTTCGATGACTCCAGTCATTTGCAGCCAATCTATTTAGCTGACTGGTCCTGCCGACTGCCAGGAGGTCAGCCCTTCTGAATCTGCCCCCTCCAGGGGCAGCATGTGGCCCCAGCTGGCTGTGCTGTGGTGGGAATGGGGCTGGAGCTGGGGGTTGGTGGGGGGCGGGTGATGTCTGGAAGCCCCTTCGGGGGCTCCTTTGCACGGGCCTCTGTTCTGCAGAGATGGTGCTTCTTGGAGGAGGGCTTTTATTTGCTGTTTGTTTTTGGTGGGATTCGTATGATTACATATTAATAACCTAGAGCGCTATCGAGTAATTAGATGTTATCTTCCAGATGTTTAAAAGAAACCTTTAATATTTTAAGCTGCTTGGAGGTCTCCCGGCACTTTATTAAAATGGATGGAATTTAAAAGGCAAAAGTCGGTGGCTGATGCTTTCTCTAGATTTCTCTTGCTCGTCTAAGGCCATGAAGCCAGCCCAGGGTACCTATGAAAGGACCCAAAGCATTTATTGTGGTGGCCCCCTGTTTGGGAACAATTGGCGCAGCCACCCATTCAATGGGTGGTAGAGGGATGGCCACAGCACTTCTGGGCCCCGTCAATCGGCCGCAGCAGCTCATTGTTTCCTTTGAAGCACTTGAGTGAATCTCCCAGAAGTTCCCCTCCTCTGAATCCCCCACAATCGCCTGTTCTCTCTTTATTAGGTGCTTTGAGGGACAGCCCGGTCTACACCTGCCTTTGAAGGGGCCCCCACCACGGTTTTAATGACCTCCATCCGTCAAAGGAAAAGTTCAGAGTTCATCCTTTGTCGGGCCCCAGCAACTGAGGAGTCCAGGGTGCCGGCTGGTCAGGGCTCTTTAAGTCACCGGCCTGAAAACTTTCCCTGTGACCCCACTCATGTCAAAACAGTGAGCTGGCCGCTCTGGCCATTGTCATCGAAATAAGGGGTAAGTGATGCTGCTTGGTCATTACGTGTGCCCTGATTGGCAATCAGGGTACAATAGGAGGTCATTAAAGGCCATTAAAGGCCACAAAACTGCCACAGCTTTGAAAAGGGGATTGTGAATGGAGCCAGAGAGCTCTGGGAGCGCCCGCCTGGCCGCCTTCAAGGAGAGGGGCCCAGAGCTGAGCCAGGAGGGGAACAGTCAGTGTGGCCTGGATTAAGAAGTTTCTCCCCATTGACACTGGAAACAAGTGACGTCCCCTGTGCTGTCCTCCAGTGCTGGTTCCTCCATACTTGGAAGAGATTCACTTGGAGCAGCGACCAGGAAGGCTTTGTGAAGCGCAGGCTGTGGGGTGCAGTCTCTCCATAGAAGGTGAAAGTCCTCTGAAGACACGTAGGTGTGCTGGACGGAGTCACGCATCTGTGTCTATATACACCCTTTCCACCTGCTCCACCTCCTGCCCAGTCAGGGAGGTGGGTTGACATTACCATAGCTGTAAGGAGCGTCCTTAGAACACACACCCAGATCACCTGCCTTGGAAAGGAACCGTGGACAAGGTGGGGAGAGTCCTCTCTCTTCGGTAAAAGTGATGGTATCATTAACGTGACGTTTTATTGAGTCAGTAACATGTGCCAGGAGCATGCAGTATCTCAGGATCCTCATGCGGAACCATGAAGTGCAAACTATCCCATTTCCTGTTTTACAATATGGAAACGGAAGCACAAAGAATTCATGTGTAGATGGCACTTCTTGACCCCAAGGGTTTCCAAACACATCTATTGCATCTTGATGTACCCCATCTTGTGCAGCTGTCCGTGCCTAGTGCTCCAGCCCCACTGTCAACCGCAGGGCTGGATGGAGAGTAGGGATCCTGAATGAGGCTTCAGCAGAGGTGAGTCCTAGATCCTGCTCTGCTGGGCAGCCTTGAGCAAATCACTTTATCTCTCTGTGTCTCAGTCTTCTTAGCTGTAATCTGGTAAGGGTGAGCAGGAACTGGACAAGTCCTGAACTTTTCAAACTGGGCTCCTTTTCTGGCTTGGGATAAAGCCAGAGGAATACACACAGGTCATCTCTGGAGGTCATCTATTTCATTCCAAGGCAAGTAACTAAAAATATTATTTTCTTTGATATATTCTGCACTAGAATGCAAAGCCTCTGTGAAGTTTTCAGATTTTTTTTTTTTTTAAATGAGCCTTTATGAAGTTGGGAGCTTGCTTTGCATGCCTCTGGGCTCTGGGCACTACTCCCAGGTGTCTCTGGACTATCTATTCTCTCTCCTTTGCCTATGGAGAGCTCAGGAAGGAAGTGACAATATCCCCCACATGGCCTGGCTCAGGGGCAGCCAGGAGGGTGCCCTCTTGTAGGTATGGACATGGACATTGGCTGAAGTCTGCATTATCCCCCGAGCCCTGCTGGGGGAGTCAGCTGAGAACCTGGAGAGAAAATGCAGCCTAAATGGTCGGTGTAGGTGCCAGCTGATGGGAGGTGGCCCATGCTGAGATGGCTGGGGGTTCCCAAGGCTGCAGCTCCAAGCTCTGCCTGGGGCTAGGAACAGTCCTGGAGACCAGGAGAGGGACCTCTGTGAGGCTTCTGGGCTCCACATGGGACTCGTTCTGAGACTCTGGCAGAAGACAACCACTCTGAATCTCTGTGTCCTCACCTGTGGGGTGGGGGGGCGATCACAGTGCTCACCGTCCAGGGATATGAACGTTCTGTGGGGAAAAATGCATGAGAAACACCTGGAGCCAGGCTTGGGTTGCAAACTGTCAGCAGATACCTCCCTGTGCTTGGTTATCGGGGCTAAATCCATTACTTTGTGGAGCTAAGCGGTTCTCCTCTGCTAAGGTCCTTGTGAAGTCTGGTCTCTGGAAAAAAAAAAAAAAAGAGAAAGAAAGGAAGGAAAAGAGGAAGAAAAAGAGAAGTGGTGTGTGTGCCTTTGCTGTCTTTCCTTTGCTCAAGAGACTCCTGGAATGAATTCTTTCTCTTCTGCGGTGTTGAAAGCCATTGAGACTCTGTCTCACTGTCTCTTTGGGGTCGTTTTGACTCTCTGTCCATCTGCCTCAGAATCCATCTCTCTTGATGAAGATTAGGGCCTACTTTTTCTTCTATTAGACACAGAGTCTCTGGTTTAATCCCTAGATCCTTGATCCATTTTGAGTTAAGTTTTGTGCATGGTGAGAGGTAGGGGTTTAATTTTATTTTGTTGCATATGGATTTCCAGTTTTCCCAGCACCATTTGTTGAAGAGGCTATCTTTTCTCCAGTGCATATTTTTGGCATCTTTGTCTAATATAAGATAGTTGTAATTTTGTTGGTTAGTCCCTGTGTCCTCTATTCTATACCATTGGTCTACCAGTCTGTTTTAGAGTCAATACCATGCTGTTTTTGTTACTATCTTTATCATGTGGGATTAGGCCCCAACTTCCTTAATAAGACTTCTAGAGTGCAAGAATTAAAACCAAGAATCAATAAACGGGATGGAATCAAACTAAAAAGTTTCTTCTCAGCAAAAGAAAAAAACTGTGAGGTGAACAGAGAGCCTACATCCCAGGAGAAAATTTTTACCCCTCACACATCAGAGATAGCACTAATCTCTAGGGTATATAAAGAACTCAAAAAGCTAAGCACCAAAATAAAAACAAACAAACAAATAAAAAACAAACAGTCAACAAGTGGGCTGAGAACCTGAACAGACACTTCTCAGAAGAGGATATACAACTAATCAACAAATATGTGAAAAAATGCTCATCATCTCTAGCAATTAGAGAAAAGCAAATCAAAACTAAGATACCATTCTCACTCCAGTCAGAATGGCAGCCATTACAAAGACAAACAACAATAAGTGTTTGTGAGGATGTGGGGAAAGGCACACTCATACAGTGCTGGTGGGACTGCAAATTGGTACCACCAATATGGAAAGCAGTATGGAGATTCCTTGGAAATCTGGGAATGGAGCCACCATTTGACCCAGCTATCCCTCTCCTCTGTTTATATCCAAAGGACTTAAAAACAGCATACTACAGGGACACAGCCACATCAATGTTTATAGCAGCACAATGCACAATAGCTAAACTGTGGAGCCAACCTAGATGCCCTTCAGTGGATGAATGGATAAAAAATATGTATATATACACAATGGAATTTTACTCAGCAACAAAAAGAATAAAATCATGGCATTTTCAGGTAAATGGATGGCGTTGGAGAAGATAATGCTAAGTGAAGTTAGCCAATCCCCACAAAATGAATACCAAATGTTTTCTCTAATATAAGGAGGATGACTCATAGTGGGGTAGGGATGGGGAGCATGGGAGGATTAGATGAGTTCTAGATAGGGAAGAGGGGTGGGAGGGAAAGGGAGGGGGCAGGGGATCAGCAAGAATGGTGGAATGTGATGGACATCATTATCCAAAGTACATGTATGAAGACAAAATTGGGTGTCAACATACTTTATAAACAAACAGAGATATGAAAAATTGTGGTATACATGTGTAATAAGAATTGTAATGCATTCGGCTGTCATTTTTGTTTTAAATCAGTTTTAAAAAATCCATCTCTCTTGGTCTCTGGGAATCTCCCTCCTTCCCTCTCTTGGTTAGGGAGTGTGGGTGATTTCCTTGGGATTCTGAGAACAACCTTTCCTCCTCTTTGTTGGAGTGGGTGGGGCCTCCAGAGTGAGGAGGGGGTTTGGGGTAAAGCTATTCTCTGCTGGGTGAGAGCCTGCACCCTCTCTAACATTTGAAATGCCCACTACACCCCACAATGACTTGTCCTTAGGAAACTTCTGGAACACAACAGAACCATCCTGGACCCTCATTCTCCTGCCTGTGTGGATGGAGATTCCCGGCCATGCCCTCCTCCCCTCCGGGAATTTTCCAAGCACATTTGTCTCCTTCTGTGAGACAAACAGGATTTCCTGCACTCCACTCCAACCCACAAATGCCCAGAACACGGCACTGTTTAAAATCTCATCAATCTTGCATCCTACTCTCTCGAATATTCGGGAATGGAATCCGGCATGGACATTGGCTGAAGTCTGCATTGTCCCAGTGAGTCCTTTGGGGAAAGGACCCATCAATTTCCTACTCACCATCTGAAAATGGATGGTGTTTTCCAGTTTGCTCTTAGTTCTTTCAAAGAGGTGAAGATCTAGATTCTGGGCTGTCCTGTCCACTCTTGCTGTATGACCCTGGGCCATCCCCTGTCCTTGACTGAGTTCAAGCTTGTTCAACCGTATAAAGAGGAAGCTGAGCCTTCTGAGGCTGCCTCTAACAGGCTCTTTTAAATATTCCTTCCTTCACTTACTCAACACTCGAAGCCTGCCATGTGTTGGTCACTACCATGTGTTGGTCACCATGTGTATGGCAGTGATTAAGAATATTCTTTTCTCAGCTTCCATGGCACAAAGGAACTCTGGGTGGCTGGAGGGGGGATTTGGGAGCAAGGAGGGGAAGAAGAGAAAGGAAGAGTGCTAAGGAGGTAGATTTCAGATCCAGCCTAGGAGGGACATGCTCTCAGAGCTGAGGTGCCACATGGTGGGGGGGTGGGGTTCAGTCCCCTGCACTGAGAGGATGTCAGAACGACCTTCTGTCAGTCCAAGTGACTCCCCCACAGAGAGGCTCTGCAGAGCTGACCAAGGAAAGGCTCAGAAGGGCGGTTTTAGGCGTAAGGAGTGGCAGGCGAGAAAGCCGGAAGGCAGAAGTTACACCCTGAGTGGTCAGGTCTCATACACGGAGAAGATTCAAGTAGGACAGAGAAATGTTCAGAGCTCTGGGAAAGACACGTGCCCTGCAGAGGTGGGTGGATGGGAGGGAGAAGGCGTGGGGCAGGAAGGCTGGTCTTTAGGCTGCCAGGGAGGTCAAGCTGACAGCTGTCACTCTCTGAGTCAAGGGGATACCCATTTAAGTGGAGGGAAGAGACGGGAGCTAGGCACCAGGAGGAGTTGGGCTCAAGACTGGTGACCAAAGGGACCAAAGAAGAGAGAAGAGTCAAGGACAATACTGGAGACCCCAAGCTCACACAGGTAGATCACTGGGGATTATTTCAACTCTGCACCAGGCATCATTGGGAGTTAGTCCCAGGAAGCAAGAGAGTTCTTTTTCTAGGAAAGCATGCCAGCAGGGAGATAATAAAAGAACAGCCAGTCCTCTGTAGCCACTCCACATCAGTGCATCCAACAAACTTGAACATATTTTTAAAAAATCATACTGTTCTGAGCATGCACAGATCTTTTCCCTTGCAATACTTTATTCCCTAAATGATACAGTGTAACAACTATTTATATAACATGCACATTGAATTAGGCATTATTAGTCATCTAGAGATGATTTAAAGTACACAGAAGGATTGTATGTCAGTTATATAAAATGCTATGCCATTTTCTATAAGGACCTTGAGCATCTGGGAATCATGGTACCCACAGGGGTCCCAGAATCAGTCCCTTGTGGATACCAAGGATGACTGGTTTTTGCCAACTGGTGTGAGGTATGGAAATGACCCTTTGGGACAGCCAGTGTCTTAGTCTGCTTAGGCTGCCATCACACAGACTGGCTTGAATAACAGGAATTGACTTTCTTACAGTTCTGGAGGCTCGAAGTCCAAAGTCAAGATCCAGGGTTGGTTTCTGGTGAGGCCTCTCTCCCAGTCTGCAGATGGCATTTCCTTGCTCTGCCCTTTCTGTGTGTGTGGGTGCAGAGAGAGTGAGATCCCTGGTGTCTCTTCTTCTTCATCAGAGCACAGTTCTATCATTGTCCCAATAGGACTAACTTATGATCCCATGACCTTATTTAACCTTGATTACCTTTTGAAGTCCCTATATCCACATAGAATCAATTTGGGCGATTAGCATTGCAGCATAAGGATTTTTAGGAGCCCACAGTTTGGTCCACACTATCTTGCCGGCCTCTGGAATGCCAGATATTGGCTTTCTTTTCTTTTCTTTTCTTTTTTTTTTTTTAGCTATGGGTCTCAAGGGCATCTGCAGAGACTGGAAAAATTTAGGGTGTGAGTCAATGTGCAGAAGAACACAGAGGTCTAGGGTACTCACCAACTGGCATGGGAGTTTTTTAATTTTTTAGCAACTGATAAGGCTTCCTTTGTTCAGGCCACAGAAATAACAGCTACATGGACTGCATGGAACAGCATGGAATGGCAGGGAACAACAGGTGGCAAGTTATGCCCAGCCACCAGGAGCAGGAAATTTTAGAACAAAACATCCATTAGAGGTTGGTGATGTTGGCAGAAATCTTTAGCATGCAGATTAGATGTTTGCTTTTCAGAGTATCAGGGCTCAGCACAGGGTCTGTGGTTGCTTTTTGAAAGAGTAACTTGGTTATATTCTTCTGTCTGAGTCTAAAGGGAGTTGCTGCCTTGAACATCAAAGCCCTCATTACTAACCAGAGGGAGGTACTTCTCTCTACGCTCCCTCTCTCGAAAGCCCAACCTTATCTGGAGGGACCTCTGTCCCCAGAGCTGTAAAACAAGCTTTTTTTTCTAAGCTAACGGTGCACAATAGTGTCAAATTATGTATAATGATTTTGTAATGTGAACTAATGCCACCAGGGACCTCGCGGAAAGTACCACTTTCATTAAACTTATCCAGCAACAGGGCCTGAATATCAATTCAGAGGTGGTGGCAATTCTCAGGGCACATCCATGGGAGGCATAGACAGGTGGCTCCTCGAATACTAAGTCCCATCAGGCACCCAGCACGGTGCTACTTCACTCTGGTCTCCTGTGCCGCCGTGGGACGGGGTGGGACTGATTTATTCCTCCCTTCTCTTCACCTGGGGACCTCAGGCCTTGTGAGATTCGTTGCCAGCAGATGCCGGGGTGGCTCGGGCCTCTTTGTCTTAGACAGGCTCCCAGCTCCCGGAGATCCTACCGCCCTGCTGATGGATCACAGTGGGCACCTGGGCATCGCCTCAGAATTAATGAGACCTCCAATTACATATATTTGCTTCAAGGAACTGTACGGGGCGCTGACCCCCATATATCAGAGTTTCTCCACCTCCTTAGTATTCTTTCGGAAGGAGTAGCTAATTATAAGAAAAATCATCCCCAAGAAGGACACATGGAAGGGACCTCAGAAGAAAATAACAGAGAAGGGCCACCTCTCCAGCCCGGCGCCTGGCTCAACGAGCCCCGCTCTGGAAGCCTGCATGGCCCTCCCTGCCACCCAGAGCAGCGGGACCCCACCTGTGTTCAGGCCACCGGCACCACGAGATGAGAGCCAAGACAAAACACAGCCCAGCGGACCCACTCCGTTTTTCCGACTCTGCTAATCTTAATTGAATCAATCTCCCAGGCTCTCGTGACAGTGAAAGATTGCTCAAATCTGGGAGGCCAGGCTGGACAGGACTCCTAGAAGAAAAAAGTCTTCCTTAATCATTAATTTGTCCATTCCCTCCCATTTGGCTTCATTCTTCACTGTCTTCCTCCTGCCCCCCAACCCCCCTTAGTAATCACTCCTAAGTGTTGTTCCCAATCGGTTCCCGGGGCCAGCAAACAATTTGCTGGAAAGGACACAGCAAAGCATCCCCCACCCCCTCCACACTCTGTCTGTCCTGTCTCTCTCTCCTCTCTCTCTCTCTGGTGGGCTTGCTCTCTCTTCTTCCTATGAAGTCTAGTTTGCCTTTCATGAAGTCCAGTGAGGTGTCTGGTACTATTTTGCTTTACACATTGGTGAACAGGTTTCCAGCCACCTGTCCCCAGGATCTGGAACTACTGGGAAACCAACTGGTGTGAGGTAAATCAACGGAAAGAATGCCACAATTATAGGCTGCGTCCCCATCCCAGCGAACGGCTCATATAAGAAATGGGACTTTGAGGTGGACATCATCACCCCAGGTCCACGTAGGACTGCGCGTTCGGGTCGACGCTACATCGTGTACAACCAGAGAAATGAAAAGTTGGGCTCCGTTGGTGAACAATGAGTCGAAATGCCTTCTGCGGTCACGTATACCTAATTAGAACAAATAAATAAATTAAAAAAAAAAAAGAAATGGGACTACAGAATCCTTGACACGTCTCAGAAGGTTCCAGCTTGTGGAGGGAACCCAGGGGAGGCTTCACCACTGAGCCCCAGCCCCAGCCCTTCTTATTTTATTTTTTTTATTTTGAGACAGGGTTTGGCTAAGTTGCTTAGGGCCTTGCTAAGTTGCTGAGGCTGGCCTTGAACTTGAGCATTTTACTTAGGGTTAAAGCCCAGATCCTCCCTGGGGCCTACCAGGCTCTGCAGACTCAGGCCCCCAGCTGCCTCTCTGATCTCATATATTCTTTTCTGTCACTCATCCACTCCGCCCACCGACTCCAAAGGTGTTCCTCAAAGGTGTCCACCATGTTGCCCCTCCAGCCTCTCTACGGGCTGTTCCCTATCCTGCACGACTCGTTCTCTTGCTCCCTTTAGATCTCTAGATGAGTGTCACTTTGTCAAAGAGACATTCGCTGGCTACCCTATCTAACAGAGTACCCTTGTCACTTGACTTACCTTTCCTCTTGGCACTTGCTGTCATCTGATCCATCATCTGTTTATTTTCCGTCCCCTCTACTGGATGGTAAGTTCCATGAGAAGCTTGTCACAGAAGACGTGCTCTTTAAATATTTGTTTAACCAACGACTGTTGTGGCAGTAATGAGATTCACCAGGAGGCCATTAACGACTGGGGCCTCTCGAAAGAAAAGTTTCACGATTTCAAAATTTATAAGATATCCCTTAAAATATCGCATACTAATCTCAAATCTTCAAATACCCGCAAGGTCCAAAGAGGATTCTCTCTATTAATTAATAATTAGCAGTGTTTAGCAGAGCTAAGGAAGACACAGCCATTCTCCCATTGGACTTCCCTCCCAACACCATCTCTGCTGCCACCAGACGCATAGCATGTCTTTGTGGTCAAGGTCCAGTTCTTAGGTGGGTTGCCACTCACAGGTGGATTTATCGTAGTCCACTGGGCTATCCCCTGGACCCTACAGGCCAGCTCCCCTAGGCTGCTCTGTGTGTAAATGTCAGGTGGTAAAACAAATAAAACCCACTGTTCCTCTCTCATGCCTGGCCATAAATCAGTCCCAGCCTCACTCATGGGGCTGGAGTGAAGTCTGATTTATACAGTTTGTGAGATTTATGGTGTAGTCATTTAATATATATATATATATATATATATATATATATATATATATATATATATATATATAAAGACCTCTCAAACATGAGTTCTCTCACATAAATTCCAGAGCTAGCAAATGTTTGGAAACTTGTGTTTTCTTTGGATGACATTGAACATGCCTCCCTCATCATAAGGATCACTGAGGTTGGGAACTTTCACTCCTGAAATGTCCCTACAAGTACCGAGGCTGTGGAGCTGATGGGACTCATACTGTGCACTTCTCAGGTACAAAGTCGATTGGTTGTTTATGCTGGGGTCCGAGTGGAGAGTGGCGAAGTGGAACTTCACCTTGGACCCCAGGCTCTCCCTTGGCCTTGGAGGAGATTTTCTGTGGAGATAGCTGACATCATCAGAGGACTCTGTGTCTATGTTTGGGTTTCCCTGGAAAACTTGATGGGTGGGGTGAAGGGTAGAGTGCTAGCAAGTTCCCTACCTTGGAAATAAGGAAATGATCCCACATTGAGCTTTGAACAAGTTTGCCATCGTAAAGCTTCAGTCTCCTGATCTACAAAACGAGGGACCCTATGAGCACTGCTGAGATCTTTCATATTCTACTTTTTGATTCTATGCTCTACAAGAGTTTTTCTTATATTTTTTACAGGGTTGGGTATAAGGACCAGGGTTCCTATGTTGGCTAAAGAGAATTTGCTTCCCCCCCCATCAGAAATTTAGAGTAGTGATGGAGGTAAGGGAGAACTCTTCTTTAAATCTGGAATGTTCTTCAATGGCTCATGACAATAAAAACAGTTCTTTATTTGATTTACTTTGTATATGTCCTTTGAGAAATACCAGAGGATTTCAGCCTCAGGAAGGTTTATGCACAAAGGAAGTCCAAGCCACCTTTTCTTTGCCTAAAATGTGATAGTATTTTTTTTGTGTGATATTTGTCAATCAGATATTTGTTACATACGTCTTCTGGGCCAAGCCTTGTCATTTTGAAAGCAGTGGGGGGCTTGGGTATTTTCCACCACTCAGAGAAATGATCAATGTTGCCATATGCACACTTGTATGAAATATATATATATATATTTTTCCTGTTTAGGTGACAGTTTTAGGATCCTTCTGAGCAATGATAAAAAAAAAAAACCCCGCAGTTATAATGTGTGATCATTTTGCCTTTCATTATAATGCAGAATTTCTCCATGCAAAATCAGGCCAAGATATAAGCCGAAACCCAGGGGCAAAATTCATTCATTATGCATGTACATTATTTCCCCCAAATATTGATAATACTTTTCATAATAATTATTTTACATATATTAGCTCTTGCTGCTATATTAGTATTAAAGATACCTTTATTAATCTTGAATATTTTGCTGAATAATAAATAGGATCTCAGAGGCTTGAGTTAAAAGCTGCTCTTAGCTAGGATGCTGTAAATCAGTTGTTTTATGAATAAAATTGTCTCCCATATATTTTTTTTTGTCCTCGGGATTGCTTATTTAAATAATTTTCTCATTTATTGAATGCGTGAGTGAGTGTGTGTGTGTGTGTGTGTGTGTGTGTGGTTTTAACTAGACACAAGTACCCCTGATGCCAACCTCCCTCTTGGTTCTTTTTCTCTGTTGGAAAAAAAAATGCAAAATCACATAAACCTTCCTCTAAACCTCAGTCTGAAAGGGCAAACGATCTGCATTATTTAGTAGGCAATAGGCATTTTCGTCCCAGGAGTCGCACCAGCTAAAGCTCCTCTACAGCTGACGGAGCCCATGGCAGAGAGGCTCACACAGGGCGAACATCGCTGGCCCCATGGGAGCCGCACCCTCCTGGAACACAGCACCCACCACGCGGCGCTGACCCTGGCCTCTGTCCCCTCTCCAGCTTTCTTAAACGGACACCCCCTTGGTCCTATCTTTGCCTACTTAGGACTGGAGATGGCAGCAGAAAGACAAAAATAACAGTTATTGAATATCTACTAGGTGCCAGCATATTAAGGCAGGTGGGATTATTCTTATTCAAATAGATAGCAACAATAATGCAAGTTAAGTACACTTCATCCAAAATTCTTGGGACCAGAGGAGTTTTAGATTCTGGATTTTCTCAGATTTGGGGATATTCACATTGTGTGTGTGTGTGTGTGTGTGTGTGTGTGTGTGAATTTCCCTCTCTCTCTCTATCTATACACACACACACACACACACACACAATCTTAAGGCACACAGGCTGGAGCTGTTGGGCAAGGATGTGACAGGACCTTTTCCTTCCTGCAGCAACAGGCTAGGCATGAGACATGGCCAATGAACTCAGAACTCTACAGACAAAGACCTGATCTGGTGGGACTCAGTGTGTGAGACACATACACACACACACACACACATCTACCTGCACATACACCTTGGAGCCCAAGTCTAAAACCAAAATTCATTGGAGTTCATATGCACCATATACATATAGCCAGAAGGTAAGTTTATAGAATATTTTTGTTAATTTTGTGCCTGTAACAAAAATTTCACAGTGTAGCATCATTTCAGGTGCTCAGAAAGGTTTGGATTTTGGAGTATGTCAGATCTGCCGCCTAGAGTTAGGGTTAGGGTTAGGGTAGGGGTCAGGGTTAGGGTTATGATAACGATAATGATAATGGCTGACATTCATGGAGAACCTTGCGCCAGGCTGCGGACGGAGGCACTTGCTCCTTGACGCTCACCCCGTCCACTCAACCCATTTGCCTGTGAGGAATCAAAGTCTTGGAGAGGTGAGAGTCAGGATTGAACCTCAGGCTGGTGTAACTCAAAAGCCCCGAAAGCCCATGGGAAATATGCCTGAGATGAAGTTGGGGGCAGGCGGTGATGTGGAGGAAAGGGCAAGGCCACTGAGTCTGGTCCTGCGTGTCCCTGAGCAACCCAGCTCAGGGGAGTCCCACCTGCCCCCGTGGGCAAGCTGTCCACGGGAGGCTGATGTGACTGTTGGAAGGAGAGCTTGGATGTGACCCACTGCAGCACAGTGCACCCTCTCCCTTGGTTGTGCTGTTCAGTAGCTACACTTCATCACACCAGTGAGCAAGGAATCCTGGGCGGAGACCAGAGGCTGGTCCAGCTGTGCCACGTTGATTGACTGATAGGGTCTGCCTGGGGTTGGAGAGTCGCAGGCCACATCACCATTGATTGGTGATGCCTTCTGCATTAGTGAGTTTCCATTACCATGACAGAATACTTGAAGCAGGCTACTTATGCAGAAAAGAGGTTTATTTAGCTCACAGTCTGGAGGTTCAAAGTCCAAATGGCACATTGCACGCTTGGTGCTGGGTGCCAATCCTCGGCTGAATCACTTCCAGTAGACAGGCAACAGCGGGAAGGCATAGAGAGCAAGAAGATTATGTCTCAAACCAAGAAGCAGAGAGCTGGGTGGGGCCAGGCTTGCTCCTTTTATGATAAAGACTTGAGGGCTCCTTCTTGAGTGCTCAGCCCCCAGTGACCTAGGGATCTCTCACTGGGCAGCTCCTCTCAAGGGTTCTACCACCTGCAATATTGCCACTCTGAGCTCCGAGCCTCCAGTCCTAGTAGACCCTTGGAGGACATTCAAACCACATCCAGAGAAGAACAGCTCCCGTGGGCACAGGAGGGGAACTTGGCAGTGAGCGCGGGGGCTGTTGGCTGTTCCTGAGCTGGATCCGGTGAAGGCTGGGCCACCTGTCTTACAGAGGGTCCATGCTGGGAACTTGGAATCACACAGGATTCTCACATTCTGAAAAGAAAAAGATTCCAGCAAAGGGGGTGCGGAGTTTTCTAAGACCACACAAGACCACAAAGAGGAGAGTAGAGTACAGGCTTCTCAAACGCCTTTAAGCTGCTTCTCCATGAGCAACTCCTCATGGCCCTGAGAGAGAGAGAGAAGCAAGGCTGGAGCCATCTTCCTCACATTGCGCATGCCTGGCCGAAAGAACCTTATTTACTGTCTGCTTGTCCTGTTTGTGCTCTCTGCTGGGGTGCAAACATCCGGAGAGCAAGACCTTGGCCTGACCTGTTTGCTGGACTATCCTGACACCTCTAGAGCTGTGCCTGACATTCAGTCAGTGTTTGTCGAATGAAGCAGTGAAAGTGTGATGGATGGTTCTAGAGATTTCCCCAGGACCTAGGCTCTCCTTTGTGAAACCCCCAGGATCCATCTCAGGTTCATCTTTCCCTAACTCTTATCTTTGGGTTTTGACCACTGTCTGGGGTTCTGGATTTTATTTTTCACTTCATCTAGCTTCAGGCCTTATTACCACTTAATCAGGACCCACATGCCTTCCTTGGGAATAGTCCAGGGCACAGAAACATATTCCTGGAGTAATTTGTATTCTTAAATATGGCCTCCTCATTTCCCACAGCTAGGGGCAGCCTGGCTTAGCCAGGTTTTAGATATGCATATTATTATGTAAATGTACTGGAATTGAATATAATTTCCTTAAAAATATTTTTTCCAGTGGAAAATAGTTCTTCTTGCAGGAGGAAACTAGCCCGGCAGTAGCTGAAGAAAGCCTCATTGTTTGCACAAAGCAGGCAGGAGGCATGTCAGAGAGCAATTTTCAGAATTAATAATGATAATAAAAATAGCTAGAATTCAATTTGATACTTGCTGAGTGCCTTAACACTGAACTAATCCCATTAAAATGTTTCCTCCGTTATGCTTCCGAACAACCATAAAAGTCCTTATAGAGATCATCACCAGGTCACAGATGGGTAAACTGAGGCACGGAGGTGGTTACCAAGGTTACCCAGATGGATGTAGCAGGGGCACCTAACATGGTTCAGGATGACCCTGCAGTTCCTGCCTTCCAAACTCTGTCATTCTGGCTCCGGGCACCCCAACTTTCAGTCATCTTCAAATTCAGCTCAGAGGGCATGTTTATGAAAACGTGCTCTGTGCTGCTCTTCATACCTGTGGCTGTATCACCCCAACTGTTTGCAGTTCACTCTCAGGGATAACTGGAAGAAGCCAGATATTTCTGGTTAACCAAGTGTGTGAAATAAAGCAGAACACAACCCAGCTCCAACCCAACTTGCAGAATCAGACCCTTGTGACTTTCTAAATGGGTATTATGTTTGTATCAAAAGAGCGTTTTTGTTCTCCTTCCGGAGACTCTGGAGGAGAGAATCCAGGGCAGATTTTACTTCTTTCTCTAAAGGGACATTGGAAATCCCAAGCACACATGCATCCCATAGACTTTTTCTCCACATGACTAATCCAGTCTCCTGTGACCTCTCTTTAGTGGGATGGGGACGCAGCAACGGAGCCTGCAGCTTCCGCCGACCCCAAACATTTAGTTACATTAATCACAGAGCGTTTTTGGACTTTGAGCATCCAGAATGAAAGACACTTTCTTGGGGAGACATTGATCAAACAGTCTACAGGTATCTGTACATCGAGGGACATTAATCATTTCTGCATTATCTCGCTCACCAGTGGAATATGTAAATGTGATTCCTGTCAATGATAAGGGGAAGTGAAATTATTCTTAGAGATTGGTCCATCTGGAGCTGTTGATACAATCTTACCTAAGACAATAGGTTGTAAAGATAAATTTTTTAGCATTACTAATCCAGCCATGCCAATACCCATGGAGAACGGGGAAATTTAAAACCAAACCAAAGATGTACAGTCAGTGCAAGAGAGGAAAACAAATCCCAGTTCTCCTTGAGTCCCTGTAACACTATTTGGCAGCTTAGCGAGAAAGATGCTTTCTGCATAATTAAGAACGACATTTCTGGAAGGGTGGCGGTAGGCATTTGGAGACGGTGTCCTGGCAGGGTTTACATCCGGCGAGAGACTTCACTCTTAAATAAAACAAAGGCCTGAAAACCCAGAATGCAGTAGATGTTGCATCAGACTCAAAATCCAGGAGTTCCATCTTCACAAGAAGAATCTTTCTAGAACCTTCTAACCCATCAACTACTCCTGACAGAGTTGAAAAAAAATGTCAATGGATGGACTGGAGCATATGATGCTAAGTGAAATAAGCCAGTCCCCCAAACCCAAAGGTGGGATGTTCTCTCTGACGTGTGGATGCTAACCCATGCGACTCAACAGCTTACAACGTGAAGCAAATCCCTCCCTGTCTCTGGCGCATTTCTGTCATCTGTAAAATGAAGTGAGGTTGGGCAAAATGCGCTCTTCTCCTTGCCAGAATGTGAGGCCTTCCACATGCTCCATCTTCTCTGTCAAGGTCAAGAAAGTCAGCAAGTGCACTGGAGACCTGGAGATGCTGACCTTCAGGGACATGTCCTTCTTTCCCGGTTGCCAAGCCATGGTGCCCAGAGACTCCGGGTTGCTCAGCGTTGGTGATCTTGTGGGGTTCCCTGTTATGAAAGAGGGTTCTCGAGAGAGGCCCCATCCACTGGGGTGAAGACTGTTCCGATGGAGTTCACATTACCCAGGAATCATTGCAAGAAGTGCTCTCCCTTCAGAGATCTCTTGCTTCTTCAAGGGCAGAGGCTAAGAATGTCTTGCTAAAGGTTTCGAAATTCAGTGTTACCCTGCGAGATCATGGGAAATCAACAGCAGGAGCGAGTTTCCAGGATCTTCTACCTACCTACCCTCCTTTACCTTTATAAATCAAAGAAGGGGAAAGTTCTAAGTTGGTACTTTTCAGCTCCAAGTTGGGAAAGGAGATAAAGGGGTTTCCATGAGCACGAGAATGATCTTTCTCAGCAGTTAATGATGGACGAGCACGAGGAGGGTCATTAGGAACTGTCTCTTTGGGGACCTTTAAGAAATGGACTAAAAGAGGACTTGCCCAGAAAGAAAGAACAAGGTAATTTCCTCCCATGACGTCAGCTTCCAAAAGGTCACCGATGTTCTCTTCCCCCAAATCCTTAGGTTTCTTCCAATGATCCATTACGAACCTGACATCCACAAATTAGCCTAACTGTTCTTTGGAGTGTGACGGAGTAATGAGTTCCCTGGCTTTCTGCCTGCTTGGTGTGGTCATCCCTTGTCCCACCGAGAATGTTCTCTCCATCCTTCCTCATTTCAGAATGAACAGTCTTCATTTCTTAAAGCTTGTTCTCCTATACAATTGTCCAGTGAAATGACCTTATTTCCTTTGCTGTTTATCACACCCTTTCGTAGCAGGATGATTGGGTGTGGGGAAGCTAAAATATACAATGATAGGTTTGTGTGTTTTGGCCACTCGCTAGAACAGTCTCCAAACCTGTCTGGATGAACTAGTTCATCAAATCTCTAATAGGCATAACTTGAGAAAAAAATTGTGTTTGGAAAGTTCTAGGTTAAAGAGTAAAATATAGTGTTCAGCTGAATGCAGGGTCCCGCCCCCCCACCCCCAGCTTTTATTAACACAGCAGTGAGCGGCGGGTCTCAGAGATGGGGACAACAAGTACTCAGCATCTCCTACATTTATGTGGCCAGAGAATCCTCTTCTCTCAACACACCTTGTGTGACAAGTGTCCACAGAGCACATTTGGGGAGAAAGGCTTAGTTGAAGGCTACCTGCCCGGGGTGTGATGATGTTACCAACCAGCCTGAGGTTGTTTTGCCCAATTTGGGGTAGAAATGAAGAAAAGGCAAAATATAGCTCTATTTATTTTGAATTTTTATTTTTTAAATTTATTTCTTACATACATGACAATAGTGGAGTGCATAGAATATTACTCAGCACTAAAAAAAGAATAAGATCATGGCATTTGCAGGAAAATGGATGGCATTAGAGAAGATTAGCTAAGTGAAGTTAGCCAATCCCCCCCCCCCAAAAAAAAAAAAAAAAAACAAATGCAGAATGTTTTCTCTGATATAGCTCTTTTTGATGTTACCAGTTCCTCTGAGGGTTCTTTTTGCTCCATTTGAGATAGAAATCAAAAGGGGTCAAGCAATACCCCCCCAAAGAGGGTTTCTGTGGGCTTAAACTCAAACATAAGGGAGATAGGGCATAGTTGGGGGTCCTCAGACTGCACCCAAGGACTCCAGAAGCTTACACAGAAGAACAACAGACCCACACAGGCGCAGTCGGCTGTTGCGCAGGGTCCCGGGATTGCTGCACTCACCTGGTCAGTTCTTGGTTCCCCAGGGACGGGAATGCCCTTGACCCAGTGACCTGCTGGAGCCTGTTGGAGCCCTCCAAGCTTGGCTGGTAAAATATGGTGGAGGTGCTCACTACTGCCACCCCAGGAAGGTCATGCAGTGGTCAAATTCAGGACTGTTGCCACTGTAGGGGTCCTGGGAAGGCTTGTGGGAGGAGGCAGCAGCTCCCGAATCTGGTCTTAGGTGGAAACAAAAGTTTTGAAAGCAGTTGGTTCCACGGGAAACCTTAGTGGAGGATGAGCCCCGCCCCAACCCCAAGTTGTCTCATTAAGAGAGTTTCCTCTGTGGGCTCACTGTTCAAGAAAGAAAGCAGATGACGTTAGTCATGGATATTACTTGTGAGGCTGAGAATTCATACTAACTTGTGAAATTTACTTATTAAAAGGATACTTTGTAGAAAAAGAGATTCTCTCATATTCTGCTGATGGGATTAAATATTAATATAGCCTTTCTAGAAGTTGATTTCACAAAGCTTGTGGAAAATGTGAAAGGGCTAATAATACACAGTAAGTAGCAATTCCTTTTCTAGGAATTTATCCTAAGTAAATGATTATTAAAGTGCACCAAGACTTTAATTTTGATAATCCTTATTCTGATATGGCTTATAGGGTTGATATTTGAAATTTAATGATTGGAATGTCAAGGATATCAGCTAATCAGAACAGGTACCCTCTATAGGGCCTTTGTGGGGTTGGACCCACACATAGCAACTAAATTTAATCACTGATTCTTTATCAAAAAGGTTAAAATTGAAAAAAAATTCACAATTGGGAATAGTTACATAGGTTGTGTCACATTTATGTAATGAAGTATTTCTTAACTATTAATAGAAATGCTAGTAAAGGACTCTTCCATAGTATAACTATTCTTCAAATATTATGTGGTAAAAGCAAAGTAAAACTGTGTATAGAAAGTGATTCTGCTTTTAAAATAGACTACATATGCATGGAAGGTGACTGAAAAGATACACACCCAAATATTAACATTGGTTATCTTTGGGAAGATTCCAAGTAATTTTGTTTTCTTCACTTAAAAAAAATGTGACTTGCAGACCAAACCTGGACATCTATTTTTATAAATAAAGTTTTATTTGAACACAGTCAGGCCTACTCACTACGGCCCCAGAATTATATTAGTGTACCAGAGACTAAATGGCCCACAAAACGGAAAGTATTTGCTAGCTGACTCTTTACAGAAAACATTTGAAGAATCCTGGTCTAGATTATATGTAATGAACACTTTCCCTTGAATGATAAAACAGCTTAATTTTAAAGCAGAAAATAATGAACCATAAGGTTCAGCTCTCAAAACTGTTGCTTTTTAAGGATGAAAATGTGAAGAAAACCTCTTCAATCATTTGGTAACATTTACTTCCAATATTCATACTTTTCTGGGAAGTTTTAAAGTGAAAAATCTATCAGAAATCTAGATGTTTTCTGAGATGGAAATCATCACAGAGAATGTGTAGGTAGAAGTGTTGGAATTTTCAGACACAAATAAATTTTAACCAAGAAAGATGCCAATAAGATCCATCTTCCCTGCCTGGCCATTTCCCTTCTCCATGTTCCTAATGACTTCCAGGAAGATGACAACCACACATTTGTTATACACCGAATGTTTGTGTCTCCTCGAAATTCAACGGTTGAACCCTCATCCCCATTGTGAGGGTATTCGGAGATGGGTTCTTTTGGAAGTGATAAGGTCACGAGGGCTGAGCCTTCATAAGTGGCATTAGTGACCTTATAAAAGAAATCCCAGAGAGTCCCTCCTTCCCTCTGCCGTGTGAGGACACAGTGAAAAGATAGCAATCTGTGAACCAGGAAGCCTGCCCTGGGCAGGCAGCGGACCTCCTGTTGCCTGAGTCTTGAACTTCCTGGCCTCTAGAACTATGAGAAATACATGTCTGATGTTTAACCTGCCCATCGATGGCATTTTGTAATAGCTGCCTGAACAGCTATTACATCATCTCTATGAGATATAAACAGCCTGGAACATCTCTATGAGATATAAACAGCCTGAGGTCTTCAGACATTTGAGAAGTCTTCAATATGAAAATTAAAAAAAAAAAAAACAACAAAACATTCCTCCCACCTACCAACCAACCAAACAACAACAACAGCAAAATGAAACCAAAACAAAGGCAAGAAATAAGACAATAAAGTAGCCAAAAGATTTTTCTTTTAAAATATCAGCTACAGAGTGATGAGGAAAAATCCTATGAAAAAATATTATGAAAACCAACAAGTGTGTATTAAGAGTTCTTGAGCACTGAAATATGACTGCAAAATAAATGTTAAATGGAAGAACTGGAGGATCCAAGTTGAGGAAATCCTTCTGAAATCCATAATGAAAAAGGATGGCTCTTAGGAGGAAAAGAATGTTTTAAAAACACAAAGGCCGGGGCTGGGTTTGTGGCTCAAGTGGTAGCACGCTCGCCTAGCACGAGTGAGGCACTGAGTTCAATCCTCAGCACCACATAAAAATAAAGGTATTGTGTCCACCTAAAACTAAAATAAATAAATATTTAAAAAAACAAACAAACAAACAAAAAACCCCACAAAGGCCAAACCCATGAGTTCTTTACCTAACAGAAAGTGTAGGGAAAATTCATACAGAAAATGAAGACAAAGAAATAATCAAAGAAAAAATACAAGAAAACTGCCCAATGTCTTCAAAGTCAGTGACCCACTGGCTTTGATGAATAGAAAAAGGTTGAAACTGGGCTCCTAATGATGAAATTCCAGAACATCAAGGGTAAAGACAAGATCCTAAAAACTATCAGAGATTTTAAAAAAAAATACCATACTTAAAGATTGGAGATGACTTCTCAGCTGCAAAGGTGGAAGCCAGAAAACAAAGCAGTACCCTGAGAAAAGATTGAGAAGAGATTCTTCTTACCCTAGAATTCCATATCTGGAAAATCCTTTATCAACATTGTTTTTTTTTTTTGTTTTGAAGTGGAAAGGTTAAAAAAAAATTAACTGCTGGACAGTTACTCAAAGATTCATTTTAACAGAATGCAAGCTGTGTAAGTTGGCTTGGGCTTTCCTGACAGAAAATCAGAGATGGAGCCGGTTAGACAACCAAAGAGCATTTTCTCACAGTTCTGAAAGGGTTGGTTTCTGGTGAGGGCTCTCTTCCTGGATCGCAGATGGTTGCTTTTGTGCTGTGTTCTCTCATGGTGGAGGGAGAGGGCTCTGATTTCTCTGCATTTAAAAAAAAAAAATTTTTGTTGTTGCTGTCAAGGGACCTTTATTTTACTTATTTATAGGCACTGCTGAGAACTGAACCCAGTGCCTCACATATGCTAGGCAAGCGCTCTGCCTCTGGGCACAACTCCAGCCCTGGTCTCTCCCTTCTTATAAGGGCACAGCCCCCCACACCTTATTGGGGCCCCTCTTATGACCTCATTAATCCATCTCACCTCTTCACAGGCTCCATCTCCAAATATATTCCCAATGGGGGCGAGGGCATCAACATATGGATTTTGAGGGAGAAAACATTTACACTTTACAAGAATGTAACCCAGAAAGGAGGAAGAGAAATCCAGGAGGTCACAGAGAGAGGCAAACGAAACCCCCAGCTGTATAGCAGAACTGAAGAGCACCAGCCCAGCTTGGACTCCCAGATTGTCCCTGGCGAGCGGCATTCAAGAAAAATACGTGTTCACAATGAAAACTTAAATTGAGAGGGCGTTGAGATTGGTGAGGGCAGGGAGCAGCGTGGGGAGGAAGGACCACTTTGCATTGGGTATAGAAGATAAAGTCAGTGAAAACCACAATGGTAGCTGGGCACAGTGGTGCATGCATGTAATCCCAGAAACTTGGGAGGCTGAGCAGGAGGATCCCTAGTTCAAAGCCAGCCTCAGCCACAACAAGGCTCTAAGCAACTCAGTGAGACCCTGACTCTAAGACCCTGGTGATGTGGCTCAGTGGTTCAAGTTTCCCTGAGTTCAATCCCTGGTACCAAAACCAAAACGAAAACCGAAACAAAATCAAAAGCAAACAGATAAAAGCATGACCATAATTTATTCCAGGAAGGAAAAAAAAAAAAAACATGTACAAACAAGGAAAGTGCATGTAGCACACGACTTTAGCACATCCAAACCATGGCACAGGGCCTGAGTTTTGAGTCCCAGCACTTTCTACATGGAGCCAGTTTTCTGAACTCTGATGACCTTTTCTATAAGATGGACAAAATAATAAGACTTGCCTTGGAGGGTTGTTCTTAGGATTAAATAACAGCAAAGAGTGCTTGCTGCATGTTCACTATGGTTATTAGGGCTGTTAGTGGGGAAGAACATTCTGGAACTGGCAACTGCCTCGGCAGGCTCTTCAGTGTTGAGTCATCCAGGAAGGGAAGGAAGAGCAGGATGAGAGGTGAGTCACTCAGCCATTTCAGAGCCAGGGCCTGCGCTCTCCGTGCGTTTTCCTCCTGGTGCCCTTGGCATCCCCATTTTACAGGTGAGCAAACCGAGCCCTGGGGAAAGCAAAATGACTCACGTGGCCAGGGGGCCGGCAAGGGCAGGTGTGGAGCCAGATGTTCTCACCCCAGGGCTCTTGGCCAAGGCTCTGGGAGGTGGAGGGTCCACAGAGCTTCCGTCCCCACCCTTCCTTACCTCTCCAGGGTCAGGTTCTTTGCCATTTGGCTCTCTGGAGCCAAGCTGGGGGACTGGCAGGCCAAGCCCAGGGCGGGAAGTTGGATCATCAGCCCTCCTTTCAGGGCATAATTAACTGACTATGAAAACAGACTCTTCAACCGCGGCCGCTCACCCACCAGGGGAGAGGGGAAGTCAGTGTTTTTATTACAAACGGAATCATGGAAGCTTAGTAGTGTTTGGTTTGATTTTGTTTTTTAAAGACCTGAGGTGGAACTTGGCATCTACAGCCCCAGCCCAGAAGAAAGGAAGTTTATTTTTGGGGGTCACTTTAAAAGACTTTGGCTTTCTTGACTTTTATTTTCATGCATGAGAGACAACTTGCTGTTGCTTTGGCTGAATCTCCAGATCCCTTCTTCCTTCCTTGTCCGAGCTTTCTGCTGATTTTTGTTTTGTTTTGTTTTGTTTTTGAGCACATGATGGGAGGGAGGTGTCCGCGAGGGACCCAGAGGCAGAGACACTTGTAAGGAAACTCTAGGGTCTAGACGTCCAGTGGGGACTGAGCAGAGCCATGCTTGAAGGTCAAGTACTGCTTGCAGGACCCCGAGCAGCTTACCTGCCCTCTCTGAGCCTGGTTTTCACATCTCTACAGGGAGAAGGCACCCATGGCTTGTCCGGAAGACAGGTCTACCCATCATGGTGCCACATGTGGTTTGGGGCATGGGCACGTTGGCTTTGAACCCTGGCTCCAGCCTTTGCGTGCTGCGGAAGAGCAAGTGACCTGTGCCCTTGTTTCCTCATCTATAAAATGGAAATGATATTGTTAAAGATGTGGTGAGGCTCCTGTCACCTAATAGGTGCTCAAGAAACACTGGAGATTTCATTCGTATTACTGTTGGCATTGTGAATCTGGTCTACGTGGTTTCCGAAGGGGAGAAATGGATGATGGTTTGAGTTTAGGTTCACATGATGGGAAGACTTGAATATTGAGCTAAGGGATTTGGATTCAAGGGCTCGGCATCTGAGTTAAAGAGACCTAAGAGGCCATTTCATTCAACCCACTCAAGTATCAGGGGCTCAGGCAGTGATTGTAGATTTTTCAAGACCCCACTGTGGCTCAATTATAGAAAAGAAAGGCTCCTTGAAGAGGAACTCAGGTGGGAAGGCTTCCTTCCAAGAAATCTCTGAGTAGAGCCCATTGTTGGTGTCTAGAATTCTTCCCAAAGAACTTGGATTAAGGCATCTTTCTCATTGACATGCAAACACATTAAGCCCATACATCTTTCTCATTGACATGCAAACACATTAAGCCCATACATCTTTCTCATTGACATGGAAACACATTAAGCCCTTCACACTTTAGTATGAATTAATTCATAAGAAGAACTCCTGGGTACCGGCCAGCTAAGATCAGGGTCCTGCTAGGAAGGTCCAGGAGCAGACAAATTGTGACTTAGGGTGGAGGTAGAACCTGGAGCCCTTCTAAATCAACCCCAGGGTGGGTGAGGGTAGAAAAACTGAGAAACTAGAAGGCAGCCCAAGGGTGTCCCCATCCCCCTTTCCCAGGGACACCAAATACATACCTCTTACAGTCCAGCCAAGGCTTTTATAGTTTGGAATGTCCTCAGTTTGGGGCAGAAATTGCTCATCCTTCCTGACCACTCAGAACCAAAAAATGCTTCAAAATTTTGGTTGGTGGTAGCTCAAACCTCAGAGGCCGATTTGCAAACGGACCCAATACACTGGGTTAAGCCATTTCCCCAAACTGCAACATCTCTGGGTTATGTTATTATCGCACTCACTCCTTCAGATCCGCTTCCAACCGGAAAGGACTTCGGGGCAATTCATAAGAATACATGTTAAATGAAGCAAGATGGTCTCCACCTCGCCCCATGCCCACGTTAAGGAGTAAAGGAGAGGAAATGGGGGTGGCGTAGTCAGCTCAGCCAGGACCAAGGCTGAAAACCATAGTGTATTGATTCACGTAGCTGCCTCTTACTTGATCTCAGTGTCAAGCAGATGAAATCGGCTTCTTTGTTTAAATTTATTTTTTTTTGTTCTAATTTGTCATATATGACAGCAGAGTGCATTACACTCCATATTACCCCTATAGAGCACAACTTTTCATATCGCTGGTTGTACACAAAGTATATTCACACCATTCGAGTCTTCATACCTGTACTCAGGGTACTGACGTCCATCTCGATCCACCATCTTTTCTACTCCCATGCCCCTCTTTTCCCCTCCCACCCCCTTTGCCCTATCTAGACTTCGTCTAATCCTCCCATGCTTCCTCTCCCAACCCCTGAGATCTGCTTCTTTAACCAACCTTCAGACAACATTATTATTATTATTATTATTACTACTACTAATGAAGACACGGCTGGGATAAAGGGGTAGAGTCGTTCCCTCCGTCAACTCCACAATGATCACGAAACCCCTTCCCACTGAGGTGAGAGCTCTTCCTTTAGCTTGTTAGTTTATTTCTTTGGTACACATTTGTTGGATGCCTGCTCCTCTGGGCTTTGGGTATACAAGGGTTAAAATTAAAAGCAGGCTGTCCCAGGTCCTCGCTCCTGGAGTCCTGGGGTGTGTTTGCATTTCATCTATTAAAAGTCGAATGCTGAGATGCTCTGCTCTCGGGAACCCCTTCTCAGTGCAGGGGCTTTGGGGAGGGGGGAAGTGGGTCGAGTCCAGGCAGGAGCACACAAAGGTTCCAGCTATTCCCACGGAGGGACCTTAACACAGGAATTGCCTGCAGGTAGGCAAAGAGCTGAGACTGCAGGCAGGGGGTGTGAAGTAGCCCAGGGGTCAGCAGCAGCTGCACGCAGCAGCCACTCTTCTCTCTGGAGCTGGATGATAAAGAGTGGAAGGCTGAGTCTCCCGAGCCCAGGGACCAGGGTCCCCAGCTGGAAGCTGCAGCTAGGTGCCTCAGGGAATTCTGGGCCACAGAGAAGCGATGTCTTCTGGAAACCACGGAGAGGCTAAGAGAGACGTCATGGCTGCTTCCTTGCTTCATCCTCCAAGTTCCATTGGGCCCCTCGTAACCAGCTCTGCTTAGAAGCCAGCTTTTGTGGGAATCTGAGATCCGCAGTTGTCCTGGGTGACCCCAGTATGGAATAGAGCAGGGGACCAGCAACAGGTCTATGTATGAAGAGGTCATGGCCATGAAAAGAAACCCTCAACAAGACTTTATGTGAGAGTCCAAAAATATAAGCTCACCCTAATAGTCAGGAGTATTAACAAAATCCCATGCCAGTTCTCCTGGAATAATAATGATGGCAGTGACCCCCTTAACCACCACCAGGGAGTGCCTCCCTCTGTCTCTGTTCAGTCCTTTACAACTAGGAACACGCATGTGTGCAAACACGCTCCTGGGGGTGTTCTCGGCAATCATTTCACAGGTGAGGAAGTGGAGACTGAGAAAAGGTAGCTCACTTGCCCAAGGTCCCGGAGTGAGCAAGAGGTAAGACGGCAATCAGAGTGCAGTCAGTCCAACTCCACATCCTGTGTCCTCAGCTCCTTGCCCCAACCCTCCAGGCTCCTGGAACAATGGGCTCTTGAGCTAAGCCAGCCCCTGGGCCTGGGGAATCCTTGGACGGAAAAGGCAGCTGTGTAGGACTCAGGTCAGAGCCGCTTCCCCCGACCCACGCACCAAGTCACATCTGGACCTCCAGGGCCTGCCAAAGTCCTGGGGGACAGACAGGCCGATGGGGTGTTGGCAAGGCCCCTGCCGTATTGCTGTGGGTGGGGGGGATGAGGTCATCCTTAGCTGGGATCTCCCTGTCTGCTTTCTGCCTGCAGAACCTCTAGCTGTTATTCTGGGGTGTCCACGGGGCTCCTGGCAGCTGCTCTTCCTGTCTCTACACCTCTGGGTGACGCCCTCCCAAACTGGGAAGTAGCTGAGAGGAGGCAGAGACCACCCAGCCACAATGGATCAGCCACTTCCTCGAGGGCATGTCCCCGGGCCCTGCCTCAGTCTCCAATTATTCCTAGATGCTACTTTTGAGAGGAGTCTCCTTGACAAAGTCCAAATGTCAAAAGAAGGAAAGTTAAACCAGGGTGCGGCGGGTAGGCTGGGGGCACTGGGCCCAGTGATGTGGCGTTCAGACTTTTGTAAGAGTCGGGCCCGTATGCTACAATGTTCGCAGCTTGGGACTCCGGCTTTATCACTCCCTAATCTCTGTTTAATTGCTGTGGTCAATTTACCCTGCACTTAATAACCCACAGCTTGGTATATTGTTTAATATGGTTGACACACACTTTGCTTTAAATGTCAGCACTAGCTGGGCCTGGGGACTTGGCAGGCTCCCCGGGAGAGAGGGCAGAGGAGCCGCGTCATCTGCTCAGCGTCTGGGTTGCTGGTATGTTGGCTGCAACTTTTCTTGGCTTGAAGGCTCAGCCACTGCCCAGTGCTGAGCTATTGGACAGGAATTGCCATCCCCTCTGCCTGGCACAGAGGCCCACTCGGTCCTGATCTGCTTTCCTCTTGCCACCCTTGCCCGGGGGCACACAGGGAAGGGGTGTTTGTAAGACAGGCACCCGCAGCTCAGAGAGTGTGCGGAGTCCAGGCCCCAATCGCAGCCCCTCGGCCCCAGTGCTACATGCGGCCTGGTCCTGCTTGTGTGTTTGTGACCAGGGCCCTCGGGGCAGCGGTTGGGTAAATATCACCCTCTGGTTAAGGGATTGTGCCCACCATCAATGAAGGCAGCTGGGCAGTGATGGCTGCCCACTACCCTGAGGGTTAGACTCAACCAGCAGAATGATGATATTCCCATCCACTCAGCTTCCGCTCCTTCTGCTTCTGATGGACTCAGTCATCCGGGTAGCTGTCTTTCAGGTGGCCTCCCAGCTCCTCGTGACTACCCACCCCAACTTTCCTTGGGAACTGCCCTTCCACCCACAGGGCAAAGCTGCCCTGAGGTGCTGGAGGTAGGTATTGGGTGTCCTTTTTTTTCTGGGGGGACCTTTGAGCCACGCTGGGCTAATCAACTTCTCTGTTCTGGAGGAGAGAATTTCAAGATGGAGAGATGGCACAGAGGTGTGTTTTGTGCCCCTGGTAACTATGGTAACTCATAGACTTGGAAGCCATTGTTTGCCCCCCTGGGGGCAGATTGCAGAGGAGGCTAGCTTGCCCAGAGGGAAGAACAGGGGGATGTACAGAGATGCACAGGCAGGAAGAACAGAAAGAGCTATTCCTGGTTCCAGTCTTTCCCAAAGAAAAAGCATCTCCCTTCCTTTGGCTTCTCTGAGACACTGAAACCTCGTGATAAATTCCTCCTTTTAATGCAAGCCTTGGAGTTGGACCTGACCCTTTTCTTCAAGAGCTCTGCCTCAAGCCATGAAGTCCTGCTCTTCTCAGAACCAGCCAGAACTGAAGGTAGATCCTACTAGAAAGTTGAATCAGGTGCATGAATTTTTGGGAAACGCAGACTTCTTGGGTGGGAGTCTGTCGGCGGCCTTTCTGACTGTGGTGGGGGGATTCATCCCTAGGGTGGGTGTGGCCACGCATTCACTGAACTCCTCGCCTTGCTTGGTTTCACCCGCACCCTGGACTTTCAGGGTATGGCTGGAGTCTGAGGTCTGCACCCACAGCCTGGGATGTGGGGAGTTGCTCCAGTCTCTGGTCTGGTCCCACTATCCAGGTGACAAAATGTCTTTCCTTCCAGGCTACTTTAGAAATTTGGGCTCATCCTGGATCCCTGAGAATTTGGGGGAGCATCTTCTTCACTGACACTTTTTCCTTGGGGCTCTCTCTTGGGGATCACCCATGGGATACTGGGTGCTGTCAGCTGAAGTCCCTGCAGGGAGGAAACATCTCCTTTAGCACAGTAGCCACAGTGTCTAGGTCTGGGGTACTTGTAGAGGTCCGTGAACCTCTACATGAACATGTGTCTTCATGTTAATTTCCTTTCATATCAGAAGAATAAATGAATATAAAAACAATACCTGTGTAATAAGAAATCTAGTCTGGATTCTATTTGTCTTTATACCAACACTGTTGTAAACTGCTTTAATTTTTTTTTTTTTAGTTGTAGATGGACACATATAGCTTTATTTTATTTATTTATATGTGGTGCTGAGGTTGGAACCCAGTGCCTCACACATGCATGCTAGGCAAGAGCTCTACCACTGAGCCACAACTCCAGCCCTGTAAACGGTTTTAATTATTATTATTGTTTTTTAACGAAGGAAGAGGCCCACAAAATCAAAGGTGTTGAAAGTCCACCAACAACACCATAATGTGTCCTGTCTACACTTCCCACTCCCAGTATAGATGAAGATGCCATCTTCCTCGGATCCCAGGTGTAGCTGAGCACCAAAGCAAGAGGATGTGCCCTGGATTGTCTAAGAGGGTGTCTAGCAGGAGGGAGCACCGTGTGCCCCTCTGGCTCACATTTCCCAGCTTTGCCTGCCCCGTGTTGCTGGATAGGGATTGGGGTAGTGTGGGAGGGGCTGACCTACTGATCTGGGGTCATTAAAGTAATGAGCTCAGAGATTCAGCGCAGCAGAGACTTGAACCTGAGGCAGAAGCTCAGTATGGCCTGGAGAACTTCCTTAGTTTTGAGGGACCAGCAGCCCAGAGGTGTGAACAGTAGCTCTTGCAGACCTGCAGGCACTTGAACCCCACTCTGACCTCTTCCAGGCCAAGTTCATCTCACGGTTTATCTTCTGAGTCACCTCAGCAGTCCACCGGGGAGGGTGCTCTCATGAGCACCATTTTATAGAAACTGAAGTTCAAGGCGGGGAGCTAACAAGTGTTAAGGCCAGGATTTTAATACAGGTCCTGTGATATCCGATTTTGCAAATCCCCCCAATCTTCCCTCCAACCCTCTTGAGCTGGCCAGAGGAGGAGGGGCAGCCTCGGGTGGGGGGTGGTGCTGTTTCCAAGGTGAGATACAAAAGTATCTGTATCTCTATTATCCTGGCCATATAAAAAGCCACTTTGGGGTGATATACAAAATAAATTAATAATGCCTTAAGTGGGTTTATAAGTAACCATATGTAGTTTGCACACCAATCCCATGATTTCCTGAGTGTTCCTGCTAGAGTAAGGAATGTAAGTTTTTGCAAGTGAGTTGATTTAAAGAAAAGTATAGCCTCAACAAAGCTACAGCTGGCAAATGGGCAAAGCAAACTTTTACAAATTGTCCTGTGTGTGGGAGGGGGAAGCTCTGTAGCTCTTACCTCGGAGTCTTTGGCTTTGAGTTATTTTATGAATCATGCAACTTGAGTCGGGTTTTCAGCTCTTAGACTCAGATTGCTCATCTCTAAAATGGGAGGGTGGCTGGAAAGAGTCACAGGGGGTGACAGGCAGTGATGTTTGTCAGGCCCCATGCAGAGGGCTTGTGGAAGAGGCAGAGAGGCCCCGGGTGAGGGTTTCTTGCTGCAAGCTCTTGGGTGGGGAGTGGAAGACATTTTTTGGAAGGGGAAGACTGTGGAGGGATTGGGCTTGGAACTTGAAGTTCTCTGTGCTTAATTCAGCTGGGGACCCACCCTAGACTGCCGGGCTTCCTAAGTAACATGATACAAATCCGTTTAATTGAACATGACTCTTAATTGCCAAAATTACCTGTAACACTAGCCTTCTTCACAGCTGTGCCCTCTCTGGGGCTGGTGCCAGTTCCCTGGGGATCACTGGGTCCTTAGGAGCCCAGCCCTGATGGGGTGGGCTGTCAGCAGACCCGAGAGCTCAGCACAAGGCCTCGGAGACATGGCAAGGGGCCAGAGCTGGAAACCACCCTTGGCTGCCAAGACCTCTCCACCTGCTCTTCCTAGAATAGTGTAGCCCTCTGCCCTGTCCCAGGGGCCCAGACTCTTTCCCCCAAAGCCTTTCTGATTTAAAATATAGGAGCAGTCTTAATTTTCTTGAAATCACCTTAGATCCTGGAAGTCAGGCTCTGTGCCCATTATTCTTGTTACAATCTCCCCCAACCACAGAACTCTGGATGCTCAGGAAATGGGACTGTAGCATCACTGAGCGTTTATAGTTACCAGAGGGGACAAGGACATGGAATCAATCCCGAGAAAGCAGTGGCTATCATAGGTCACTTTTTTTTTTTTTTGCTTCAAACAACTTTATCTTCATTCAATAACATGAGATGGTCAAAAGAGAAAGAAAAGATAGCTCAGGTCTACCAGTTAGCAGGAAAAAACAACAAATAAAAAGTAAATGCAATTGTTCACCCTTCAGATTGCAAATGATTCTAAAGTTTAATAATTTCAGTATTGTATATTGTGGGAAAATGCATTTCCTGGCTTCCTTCCTTCCTTCCTGTTGGTGGTGCTGGGGACTGAACTGTGGGCTTTTCCATGCTGGTCAATGTCTACCACTGAGCTACATCCCCAGTCTCTGGACTTTTTTTTTTTTTTAAATGGGAGAGTAATTTGTTTAAGAAACTTTGGCAAGGTTGTAAGATTAAAAATGAGTGTGGGCATGTCCTTTGAAATAGCAATCCACCTGTAGAGATCTACACTGGAAGTTACTTGTACATGAACCAAGGACACCTTGCACAAAGATGTTCATTAGAGCGTTGTTTAGAAGGTTACTGAATAAAAGAGAGAGAGAGAGAGAGAGAGAGAGAGAGAGAGAGAGAGAGAGAGAGACTTCTAAGTAGTGCAGCTTGCTATGGTAGCAGTTACCTCCCTAGGATTTACTTTGTGTCCCTGGTCCCCTCTGGTCAGCAGGAATTCTCAAATAGGGGTAGACCTCAATGGACAGGCTTGGAAAACTCTTTGTTAAAAAAAGCCATGTGTGGGCAGACTCAGTGTAAAATAAGGTATATTTAAAAATTTTTTTTAAAAGCAGATAAAACTCTAGAACAAACCCAGAACAAAACAGTTTATGTTTCCATAGGTGCCGCAGTCTGGCTGGGCACAAAATAACCGGGAGGTCACGAGCCACTTGTAGGTTCAAACAGGAACTACTTTATTGCCCGAACCCAACGGGAGCTCTCTAAAACTCCGAGAGAACCATTGGGAACTCAACGGGAACTCAAAAGTAGCGGGCACCCAAGGTAGCAGGAGCCGCCTTATTGCCGGACAGCAGAGGTTTATATACACAACTGAATACACAGCTTGTTTCAGTTTAGCATCATCCAGTTACAGCAATCAGTCATTATCTTAATAATTATACACAGCTCAACTTAATCATCATCATCTTAATGGCTCCCTGGCGTTACTTCTCAACCACTCCTTCTGGCAAGATGCCAGGCGCCATCTTGACTTGGTTGTGGCTCTCAACACATAGGTACACAGAGAATTGATTTCCATGTATTTCTACAGGAGCCTGGTTATCTACAGGAAAGGAACTCGCTAAATTAACTATAGCAGTTGGCTCAGGCAAGGGACGTGAAGTTGGGGGAGGTGGCTGTAGGAGATCTCAAGCTTCATGTCAGTGTTGGGAAATCATTTTACAGATGAAAATGTTTATGTGCTCTTTGTGAAATAAGTCAACTTATCAGTGGGATTGGGTGAAGGGTATCTGGAGGTGTATTCTATTTGGTCAACTTGTGTATCTGTCTAAATTAAATCGGTCTCCAAAATAAAAATGTAAGAACTAAAAAAATAATTGAACACTGTAAAATTGATCAGCGCACAGAGATCCTGTTCCTTCCAGGAGACCCATAGGACATGCCCACCTCTGCCCCAGGTGGACTCTGACCATGGCCGGCTTTGGCCCCTCTGCATCATGGGAAGTGTTGACTGGGGGTCTTATTCCATGAATGAAGGAAGGAATGAGTGAGGGGACAGACGGGCTGTTCCCCTGGAAGGGAGTGGGAACTTGTCCCTTGACCCATTTCTGGTGTATCTGGAGGCTCCAGGGGGGCCGTGACCTACGTGGGTTTAGCAGGAAGTGAGGCTCACACTCTTCCTGGGTACGGGAGAGGTGAGTGTTGGGGTGGTAGGTATTTCTGACCAAGAAGGAAACTTTGGAAATGAGGCTCCTTTAGAGGAGCCCAAGCTGGCCCTTATCCTGGTCTCAGAACAGGCCGGTGGATGACTTCCAGATGACCGAGCAGGCCGAGAAAGGGACTTGACAGGCAGGGCTCCTGGAGGGGACCCATGGGCCGACCGCCCACTGTGGCCAGGAATCACACTCCCTGTTCTCTGTCACTCTCCACGTGGGCTCGGGTGGATGTGAGTGCACCGTGCTGGTCTTTCCCACGGGGACCTTACTTGGTCTCTTACTTGGTCTTGTCTCCTGGGTTCATTGCCAAGGTTTAACGTGGTAATATAAATATGTTTGCCGTTCTTGTGGGATGAAATCCACCTTTCTCAACATTTGGGGTTTGCAAATGGAAATGGAAGAAGGGTGTGTGTAGCTGACTGTGTGTACTGGGGGCTGGTGGGTGAGCTTAGAAGAAAGAGGAGAGGAGCAGCTGGGGCAGTGGTGACGCCTGTGATCCCAGCGGCTCAGGAGGCTGAGGCAGGAGGATTGCAAGTTCAAAGCCAGCCTCGGCAAAAGAGGGGCGCTAAGCAGTTCAGTGGGACCCTGTTTCTAAATAAAATACAAAATAGGGCTGGGATGTGGCTCAGTGGGTGAGTGTCCCTGAGTTCGATTCCTGGTACCCAAAACAAACAAACAAACAAACAAAAAAACCAGAGGAAATATGCAGAAAGGGGAATTCGGGACTTAAAGGCATATTTTGGGTGCATGCTTAAGGTACAATGTCCAGTCATGACCCAGTAGGTGGAGGTACAAGAGAGTCAGGGGTCTTTGGTAGATACCAAGAGCCCTTCCTGTCAAGTCCCTGATTTTTGGAGTTGGGTAGTGAAGCAAATCTGCTCAGAACACTGCTCCAGGTCTCTTTGTCTTCAGCCTGTTTGTGACTGTCCTGTGTAGAAAGCATGTTAACTCACGCGGGTTGTACAACCCAAATCAATTACAAACTGAAATCAGCAGTTTTGCAAAAGATGCGAGCTTTCATGACGCTGACGAAAGTGAGGTTGGAGAACCACCTGCAAGAGCTCTCGAGGCCGGTATTCAAAGAGGCCCTGCCTGGAGCTGGCCGCCAAGAAAGGGGACATCAAGTGGGGTAATGGCATGGTGCATGCTCCACCAAAATTAAAAGTTGAATATCAAAGTATTGAGAGTTTCTGGAGAAAATGAATGAAACTCTCTGATTTGTACACAAAATGGCCTTTCGAAGTAACCTTTGTGCTGAAGTCAAATATACTTTATAGGAATTACATGCTCAGAGCAGGAATCGTTCCTTAACATAAGTGCATAGCGGCAGTGAGAGCTTCGATGTCGTTAAACATTAGATAGATGTATTTTTAAGATAATTTTACTTCTATATAAAAATATAAATCAACACTTCTGCACTATTCTCATGAGCTTTTGTGCATGGTCTTTTAAAACATCCTTTAATTTTGCATGATTTACCTTTGTGTGCTTCAACGGAGTCACTTCTAATGATCTTCTGGGGTCTCAGAGGGCCTAACCCTGCCCGGGCTGGACAAAGAATCCAGGAAGTTCTTTTGAGGGACTGATATTTGAACAAGCTTTGAAATGTGATTTGCCCACGGGACAAAGTGAGAGAGAGGCCCTTGTGGCCGAGGGCACACCGTGGGCAAATGCATAGAGGTATGAGCCCGGGAGGTGCATGAGGGCGGCAGGAACAGTGTGGCATTACAGTGTCATCTAGCACAGACCGCAAATGGCTGGGAAGAAAGTTGTAGCAACAGAGTGGAGACAGCTCCCAGAAGCCCCTGGGGGCCACTGGGAGAGGTTCAGATTTCATCCTGTAGGCAACAGGCAGAGTTGTCAGCAGGGACACGACAAGATCTGATTCAGCTTCTAGAAACATCCCTCCAGGCTGCAAGGATCAGCCCAGGACAAGAGTCTGGAGCTCCCCGATGGTGGCGCAGCGACACTGCACCTGACTCACCTTGTGCAGTTTAAGCATTAACTCCCTGCCATCCTGGGAGGGACAGAGAGGTTAAGGTCCTCACCCAAGGTCACACGGCTAGTAGAGTCCAGAGCTGGGTTTCAGACTCAGGTGAGTACCCTCAACCACGGCTCCATGCCAGTCTCACCATCAGCTGGCTTTTATATTGACCTTCCTAAAATATAAAGGGACTCACCTCTGTATGCAGATAAATTTGTTTGAAAATACATTTGTTTATGCCATTATTTTAAAAGAAAAAGTGATTTATTTCTATTATCTATTAAAATTAAAATTTATGTTAAAATATCAACATGTGCCTAAGAGATACCTGGGGGGTGCAGAGGAAGTCCAGATGAGGGGGTTGTGGCAGTGGCCAGATAAGGAGAGAGCATGCTGCAGCCCTGACTTGGCACCTGGGGCACAATGGGGTCCCTGCGATTTGTGACACCCTTCGCACACTTGGGGGAGGACACTTGTGTGCACTGAAGTTAAAGTCCCAAATACTGTGCTTTGAGGGGTGAGTTCCTTCTGGGAGGGTGGGTGGTTTGGGGGCAGAGGACTTGGTCACTGGACTCCTGGGCGTGTTAGGAAGGGCCTGGGTCCAACAGATTGCTCTAGAGGAGGAAGCCTGGGTCACCATCACCGGGAAATGGAAATTCCCATCAAGTGAGGCCAAGGAGGCGGCTGTGCCCTGGGCCATGTGCGAGACCCAAGCAGAGCCTGTAACCCGAGCCCGGGAAGATCATCAGGAACGTGACATCAGGGCCACTCCTGCAGCCTCACCCCGACAGGTGGGGGGAGCATTTGTGACTGGGCTGGTTCACGGGGCGTGAGGGGTGAGCGGGGTAGCACAAGTTGGTGGCCTTAGCTCTCGGGGCTCCTCCGCAGCCCTGGCTTCTTCCATGTCCGGCTGAGCCTCCAAGTTCAGCAAGGCCTCCTCCTGTCCTCCGGGTTGTCTTTTGTTCCTGTGGCGGAAAATTCGAAAGCCTGGGCGGATTGCATTTCTTCTCTGCACATCGATAAGGCAGAGGAAACATCTGGGGCTGGCTGCGAGGCCAAATGTGTGAAAGATGGGGGCGGGGCGGGGACAGAAAGTTTCTGTCTTTAAAAAAAGCCCATTTTATCTCCTGGCTAGACGTTTCCTTTATTAAAATGAAATTTATAGGTTGAAACGTGAACATGCACACAGAGGAGACAGCAGGTTTAAATCCGAGGGGAGGAAATTCAAAACAAATAAAAAAAGGAAATCCCGAAAAGTCACACTTCCAGAACAAATGCAGGCACATTCGTTTCGGTTTATTACCCTCCCCCACCCCACCATCCAGCTCAAAGGACCCCACCACCTGTGCGACGTGCCTCAGATTTATTATCAGTTTCCAGGGACCAGCCTCACGGCCTCAGGGTCCCGTGGCCTGCCCTTAATCAATCAGGTGCTGAGAGCCATTCAAGATGAGAACTTGGCAGAGGAGACCCGTGTGGCAGAGGGAGCGAGCTCTCAAGCCTCCGAGTGGGGCCATTTGCCATCCTGCATCATCCCCAAGAGAGAGGTCTGGGGGAAGATGTGATCTGGCACTTTCTGGAATTCCACCAGAAGTCGGTGACAGCTGCATTTGATAGCATCCTTCCTCCTTTCTGCCCTTCACCCATCCCGTTCACCACGGCTCAGGCCCTAGGTTTTTTTTTTTGGCGGGGGTAGTATATCCAAAAGATCAGCAACCAAATGCCACCAGGCTGTTGGGGAAGCAGGAACCGACAGCTTCCAGAGAGGGGTGGAGAAATGCCCTGCTTCAAAATCGCCACGGTAAGTGGGCCACGTATTGTTTGATGTGTTCAAAGTTCCATCAAACCTCTGGGCATATTTATACAATTAAAGCAGCCATGGAAAGAAAACAGCCCAGTGACAAATTGGGCTCGTGCACTCTGATTAACTTGTTAAGCTAAATAAATGGCGTTAGGAAACGTGCCCCATTTGAATTTATGAAATTGCTTCTCATCAAGATAGATGGCTGCTGGGCCCTGTCCGGAGTGGGGCATCTGGTACACACTCTGCCTGGAATTAGACACAAGTCTAGAGGAACAGGAAACCATCCCCCTGTTCCAAACCCAGGACGAATCCCTTGCAGTGGCAAGGCAGGGCTGCCATTTGGTCCGAGGCCTGGAGTGTGGACTTGTTCCAATTTGGTCAACTCCTGTTCACACAGAGTCCAGGCAGCGGGGCTGATTTTTCTCACCCAAGGTTTTCTGGTTCTTGGTTTTGATGAGCAAGATGCCTAACAGGAAAACAAGGGAACATCAGGGTTTTAGTTTGAAAATCCTCTAAGATCCAACCTTGTCTCTCTTTAGCCACCGAGGATCTGCTGCAAGGGCTGATTCCTGTCCATTACTAAGAACAGACATTTATCATGTGCTTTTGTGCTGGGAGGTTGACCTAAGGCTTTTAAGTCAATTATCCTATTAAATCCTTGTGGCCCTATGACGAAAGGGCCAGGATTCCCATTTTCCTGATGAAGACAGAGAAGGGACCCTGAAAGAGTGCAAAGGAGTTAGCAAATGGTAACACCAGGATTTAAACCTAGGAAAGACTGGTCCCAGAACCTGCGATGTTAACCTCACCAGGGACTACAAGGCCCCTCAAAGGTAACCCTGAGCCTCCTGTGACATACCAAAGATGATGACCCATTACATCCAGGTTGTATACTATTTTATAGCAATCGCACATTACTTGAAAATTTGTATGAACACAGATTGTCCCCACCAACTCAGAAGACTGGATTAATTAATTAATTATGCCTTAATTAATTAATTCATCATTCTGATGCTCAAAGGAAGTTGTTATTTATAGCACGTCAACGTCGACCACGGGTTGGCAAAAGTCAGACAATTTCCTTGCAGAGTGACAGGCCTGGTCTGCCCAGGTTGGGCTAGTTGTGCAGGGTATGGAAGACCGGTCTAGAGAGGAGGTGGGGCCTGATTTTTCCTGTAAATGAAGAAGTTTCTCCAAGAAAGGTGACTTCTCTTCTTTTGCCGTAGATAAGCGCTATGTTCTGGGTGGGCAATTTAGATCTTTGGCAGGTCCTTCATTGGTTCAGCAGATATGCAGCAAGAACTATGTGACACAGCATGAGTAGAAGGGATACAGACTCTTGGGAGTGAATGACCCAGGTGGGGAGAGACCGTTATAGTACCACATGAACAAAAGCACAATTGGGTCATCTGCGACGAGAGCGATAGAGGAAAGCAACCCAGACTTTGGATCCATCCATGCTTAGAGACATCAGGGGGAGAGGGCTTCATGGTGACTGAGAGCTGAAGCCTGGGAAGGGATCACCAGAAAATGGAGAAAGAGGAAAAATTCAGTCTTGGCAGAGGGCGTGGCAGGGGCAGAGGCCCAGGGACCCAAGGGGGCTTGGCGGGTAGAAGACACTGAAGGAGCTCGTGGGGCTGCTGTTCACAGGCAGGTCTGGGAGGTCAGCAGGAGCCACACTAGCTGGGCCATGTTGGCCACGCCAAGGCATCATCCCCAAAGCCATGAGAGACCATTGATTAATTCAGCATGCAGATAGGCTGGGGGTAGACGTGTATGAGTGTGTGTGGGGGGGAACACGGCAGGGGGAGCGGGGGACAGTGACATTCCATTTGTGTTTGGCAAAGATCACAGCCGCCCGGCCTCATCTGTTCATGGTAAAACCTTGAGCAAGGCTTGGATGCTTCCGGCATGCAGGCTCCTGGGGAATAAGACTTAGTGCTGCGGTCTGGCAGGGAGTCTACGAGGAAATCCCAGCGGAAAAATGGTCAGTCATCAAAGCAGTTTTGAGAGATCTCAGCTTTTAGGCACAAACTCCAGCAGGCTGGTAGCATTTATTGAGGGGTCCCCAGTAGCCTTTGGTTGGGCTTTGTTAACCAGCAGAAGCTCATGCCAATGACCCGGGCCAGAAAAGGTACGATCACACTGAATATTATTAGTTTTAGGTGACCCTGAACGACCTAACACATTGCACGTATATTCCCAAACAAAACAGCTGGAGTCGAGAAAGCCATCGGTGGTCAAGGGATGTCACATCGCACGGTTCCTGAACCATGATTTGTGATGACACGGCCCCTGGACATGCGGAAGGAAGGGCCGACTCTACAAGGAACATCTCGATCAACTTGAGAGCTTTTTACCTGGCCAGGGGAAGTGGGGTGCTCTTGGGTTCAAGACCTAAACGTGCCGCGGTGGCTTTGGACATGAAGAACGGGTAGGGCTGGGAGAACCTTGAGGCCCAGGAAAGACAAAGCCCAGGTTGACTTAAACAGATTGTTGGCAGGAATAATGACATTCAGGGTGCTTCTGGGGCAGGCTCGGAAGAGGGGAGACGCGCAGGCGGAGGAGAAAGAGAGGCGAACGGGAGGTCAGAGTCTGGCATGATGTGGTCACCAGCCGAGGGGGGCTGGCGGCCACCAGCTAAAGCGTCCAGCAAGTGCGACCTTTATCGCAGCCTCGTGATATGAGCTTCAGACTCTGGCTTCCCAAACTGAGGAAGAATCAATGTGTATCAAGTCACAGAGAGTGAATCTGATGTGAGCAGCATTTATTTCGTATTCTGCAGATGCCCACGGTCTCACATGGCTGCTGCCTTCTTGTTCTTGATGTCTCAGACTAAACGACCCCTCCTCGAAGTGGCTCCAGGATCTCCCCGCTGTAGATTAACTCCTGTTAACCTCAAATGCAGCACTTAGTTAAACCTGAATTCTTTCCTTAGTTCATGTCCTTCTATTTTGTCACCTCCCCTGTCCTTGGATTATGGGTACCCGGATGGTCAGGAGCCACGGCATCCTGCTTCCTGCTGTGCTCTCAGCACTTAGCAGGAAGCCGGGAACATAGTAGACGCACCATGAATGTTTGTTGAGTGAATGAATGACCTTTCACGATGGAGGTCAATTGAGATTGATCCCTGTGAGGAGGACTAGTCCTCTAGCTTGCCTTGGCCAACAGCTATTGACGGCTACTTCAATTCTTATTTTGGATCTTTATATAGTCTGTCCCAGTCTGGGCGACTGTTTAATCCTCATTCACTCATTCAATAAATATTTATTTATTCGGGACTTATGATGTGTGAGGTGTCTGCTGATGATTCCTAATTGGGCTATTTTTTTTTCCCTTGTTGAATTTCAATTAAGAAAGAAAACAGCACTTGTAGCATTTTTCAAGGCAAAACAAATCATATAGCAACCGCAGACCACAAACAACGAAATAATCTTTCAGGAGGCTCATTAGCCCTGAGCCTTAAGAAAAATAATAATAATTGCCAATTCTGGAAGGGTCTTTGCACTGAACTGAATAGCAATCTTTCTGAACTGAATAGCAATCAGGAAACTTGAGCCTTTCGCCAAGCCCGCTCTCCGAGAATAACAAGGCACTCTGGATTTGTGGACTGTTGGGGACTTGGATTTGGCCGAATTTCATTCTGATAAAGCAATTTTAAGGACATTGATGGGCAAGAGAAGCACATTTACTGCCCTCGTGGATTCTTTCAACAGACTCCGTGATCCACGACCGTCTCATAATCAGAAGTGTTTCTTTCTGTTTAAAAGCCAGAAGGGTAGCTGACATCTTTTATCAAAAAGACAGACAATTCTTATCCCTTGACAATTCCAGATTATGGATCCCAGGAGGCTCTTCTTACACCGGTATTTTATCACCGGAATCAGAGCGACTGCTGTTTATTTTCTGAACCTCTGCGTAGTTTTCAAGGTGTTGCCAGCAGGGCCTGGGCTGACGGTGACACGTGTTATTGTCACATTGCTAGATCTGAAAGAAAACAGGAGATAAATAAATATCAGTGTTTCCTTGGATGTCTCTTAGCGATCCTGGGCACACACGGGAGGCGCTGGCATTGTTCCTGCACGGTCCGCGGTCCGCCCTGTTTGGTGGGACATGTCCCCTTTCATCTGACAGGTCAGGAGAGGCAGGCGCAGGGCGTGGCTGCGCCAGCCTGCGATCATCTCCCCCCGGGCTGCGGCTGCGCCAGGGACAGAGGGTGGAGGTGGCCTCTGGATAGAGTCCCATCCGTCCAGAGGGAGGCTGTGTCCTCGTTCTTCCCACGCGGCAGGTGAGGGGGCGGGGCTCAGCATCAGGTGACATGGGCTGGGATCCTAGTTGGGGAAGTCGCTGAACCTCTGAGTCTCTGCTTCTCTCGCTGTAAAGCAGGATCTAGAACTTTCCTTCCTCCCTCCTGGGTGACTGAGATAACCCAGCAAGCACTGGCCTTCCACCCGGCCGGTTCCCCACGGCCCTGGCATTCGCTGCTCTTTCCCCTTCTGCCCTTTCTCTGGATCACAGCTTTCCCTGACTTGGGTTTTTTTTTTTTTTTTTAAACTTTATTTTTTCTTTCTTTCAGTGTTGGAGATAGAATCCAGGACCTTCGTATGCTAGGCAAGGGTTCCTTTTTAAGATCTCCTTATCCTACGTCAGAGAATGACACCCACACGCTGTAGTCCACGGGTCACATCTGGCCCACCCCCTGTTTTTGGAAGAAAATGATGTCAACGTGCGATGACCTGCGGGTCACATCTGGCCAGCTCATTTCCACGTCATCAGCAGCTGCTGATACTACAATGGCAAAGTTGCAGCAGAGACCCTGTCACAGGGTCCCCGAAGTCTCAACTATGTACTCTCTAAGGAGGGAGTGTGCCCACCCCTGTTCTAGAGGTTCTTCTACACTCGTGTGCTACACTGATTCTGCTCGTTCTTGAAGGTCCCACTTGAGTTCTTGATGTTCTTGGTGCTCTAGGGCGTGCTAATCGGTGTTATATATATAAGGGTTTCTGTGATCAGTTAACTTTGGGAAATCCTGATTGAAACCAACTTAATCAGTTTTTTTTTTTTTAACCGGTTGCAGGACTTATCAGGAGCCTTTAACATGCTGTTGTACGCCCAGAATCTCCAGCAGGGGATCTTGATGCGCACATTCCTCAGATTCATGGCACGGCTGGACCCCAGTGTTGAGGACAGGACTCCTCTTATCTAACTACCCCTGTTCTGGGCAGTGTCATCTGCTGTCACGGCTTAGACAGACATGACATTTTTAATCCCCAAATTTAATTTCCAGCCTGGTGCTGCAGTCTGGCTGCAGCAAAATAACCGGGGGGGGCGGGGGTGACGAGCAACTTGTGCACATTGATACAGCAGGAGTGGGAGCCGTTGATTGTAGGACAGGAAGGGTATTTATACATTCCACACAGCTTATCTAATTAACATAAACTAGATACAGCAGTCAACCAATCAGGAATCTCCACACTCAATGGCTGGCTGGTGTTACTTCACAAACCACTCCCTCTGGCAAAATGCCAGGCGCCATCCAGACTTGTTTACAGACCCTAACAGCCTGGAATTCTCTCCTGGGCGCTGGGCACTACCCTCTCTTTACAACCCTCTAGAGACATCTCAAACCAAATATGCTTCTCACCACCTGCTCCTCTTCCATCATGGTCCAGGATGAGAAGAGGCAGGACTTTTCCAGTTGCTGCGATTAAAAACCTAAAGCTCATCTTGACTTCCTCATGCCCCGTGTCTAACCCCCTCTACTCCGTATTCCATCCGTCTGTGCGTCTGTCTTCTCTGCCTGCAACCCGCCTCCTGTACACAGCCGCCTCTCACCATCTGCACTGTTCAGCCCGCCGTAAGCCACGCGCCCCTTACCTGGACCCCTGAGACGCCTTCCCAGCTGGGCTCCCTACTCGTGCTCTGCATGGCGGCCGGGTGATCTTTCTGGCTCTTTCTCTGTATGTTTGTCAGTCTGTTAGCTTTTTCGTCACTGTGACTAAAAAACCTGACAAGAACAACTTAGAGGAGGGAAAGCTTATTGGGGTCACAGTGTCAGAGGTTCAGTCCATGGTTGGCCGACTCCTTGCTCTGGGCCCAGGGTGAGGCAGAACATCATGGTGGTAGGACTTAGTGGGGGGGTGGGCTCTGTTCATGGTGGCCAGGAAGCAGAGAGAGGGAAGGGGAAGAGGGGGAGGGGCTGTGGGGAAGAGGAATCCTTTTTGGGGCTCAGCCCCCTGTGACCCACCTCCTCCAGCCTTGGCCTACGGTCACCATCCATTCATCCATTCAAATTAGGATGGCTTGATTAGCTTAAAGGTCTCACCAGCTGTCATCATTTCACCTCTGACTACCCCTGCATGAACCAGCAGCCTTTAGGGAACGCCTCATCTTCAAACCCTAACCGTCAGCTTTCCCTTGCTGTGACAAAATGCCTGAGAAAATGAACTAGAGGAGGAGAGATTTCTCTGGGCTCTGTTGTTTCTGAAGTGTGGTGAGGCACAACATCCTGCAGAGGGACCTGGCAATGAAAAGCTGCTCACTCTATGGCGGTTAGAAAAGAGGGAGGGAGAGAGAGAGGGAGAGAGAGAGAGAGAGGGAGAGAGAGAGAGAGAGAGAGAGAGAGAGAGAGAGAGAGAGAGAGAGAGAAAAGGGAAGGAAAGGGGACAGGCTATATCCTTCAAGGACACATCCCCTGTGACTGACTTCCTTCAACCAGGCCACACCTCCTAGAGTTCCCATCGCCTCCCAATAGCGCCACCAGCTGGGACCAAGCCTTAAAACCCATGAGCCTTTGGGGAAAATTCTAGAGCTAAACTATTGCACTCTGGCTTCAAACAAGTTCAGGAAAATATTTCTACTCCAATCAGAATAAAAACCAACTTCTTGGGTAGCTTTCAGGCCTTCACTACGTCTCACCCCGGCCTATTCTGCCCCTCGAATCCACTAGCCCTGGGCCTTTGCACATGCTCATCTTTCCATCTGGGAAAGTTCAGTATTATACCATCCTCCTTCCCTTGACCCCCTCTTTTCAAGGACCCTTCATGATCATTTATATCCCTTCTCCATAAAACCTCAGGGATACCCTTGCTGACCAGACTGGGACACCCAATTTCTTTGCATGAAATTATTCTACTTAATTATCTTTGTAAACCTTGTTGAAACCCGAGGTCATCTTGTTTTCATGCTTATGTGTGTCTCGCCCACTGAGTCCAAGCCTCCTGAGGGGAAGGCCCAGGTCTTCTTCACCACCAGGCATTGGGAGCCTGGGTGCAGGTACACAGGGGCTTTCTGACAATAGCCACTTGTTGCCAGGCGACGACTCCTTAGCTCCTTTGTCCACAAAGCATCCTGTGTCCTTGCACTGTAAGTCTTTGTGGTGATCACCATGGGGGCAGCACGTGACCTTCTCGGAGGACTCCTTGTCAAAGTGCTTTTCCTTCAATATCACACTTAATTCTTCCAGCCAACCGTGGAGCCTATGAGCAGGTACTCTATTCCCATTACATGGGCGAGGAAACTGAGTGTCTCAGTCCATGGAAGCTGCTGTAACAAGTGACCCTACACTGGGTAAACCAGAAACGTAGGTTTCTTACAGTTTTGGGGGCTGCAAAGCTCAAGATCCATGTAGCAGGGGATTGGCTGGCTATGGAGACCAGCCTCCTGGTCCATAGAGGGCTGTTTTCTCCCTGAGTCCTCATGTGGTTGAAGGGAGCTCACTGGAGTCTCCCTTTCTTTTTAATGAGTCCTAATTTATCACAATTATTATTAGTAGTAGTACTTTTAATTTTTTTGTATGGGGGCAGGATACTGGGGATTCAACCCAGGGCTGCTTTATCACTGAACTATATCTTCAGCCCTTTTTGTTTTTTAGTTTGAGTCAGGGTCTAAGTTGCTTAGGGCTTCTCTAAGTCACTGAGTCTGACCTTGAACTGGAGATCCTCCTGCTTCAGCCTCCTGAGCTGCTGGGATTACAGGCCTGCACCACTGCATCCAGCTGCAATTACTGTTTTGATAGACAATGTTGTGGTTTGGAACTGGAGCGTCCCTCAGAAGCACCAACGTTGAACACCTGGTCCCTAATGCAGCAGTGTCCAGAGGAGAGGCTTTTAGCACGTGACTGGCACAGGCGGGCTCTGACCACAGCATGGATTCATCAGTTGGTAGCTGAATAGACTGTTGGGAGGAGGGACTTAGCGGGAGGAAGCAGATCCCCTGAGTGTGTGCCCTGGAAGGGTTTAACCTCCCCACAGCCCCGCCCTCCTTCCTGGCTGCCATGACCCCAGCGCCTTTTCTTCCCCACATCCTTCCGCCATGTTGGGCTTCACCTCAGGCCCAAAGCAATGGAGCTGGATGATCATCGACTCAAGTCTCAGAAACCATGATTCCAAATGAGTCTTTCCTCCTCTAAGTATTTCTCATCTAGTATTTTGGTCAAAAATACCAAAAAGCTAACACAGACAAGAATTGTCATATATGGTAAGAAAGAGCACCTTCAAATGGGTTCCTAAGTCCTTTGGAAACCACTCTGGGGTCTCTTTCAAAGGGGGCCCTCATCCCATTCAAAGGGCTCCACCTTCTTGGCCTAATCTCCTCCCCAAAGCTCCGTCTCCTCGTTCCAGCACATTGAGGGGTTAGGACCTCAACACAAGAATTTGGGGGGACACCACTGGTCAGCCCATCACACTGAGACTCTGGGAGGCCCAGCTGCTTGCCCACAATGGGACACCTGGTATGTGGTGGGTCCTGAACATCTGCCAGGTCTGATTCCAGATCCACGACTGGGCAGCACCGGCCTCTGGCTATGAGGAGGCTCCGCACCTGAGCCTCTGGGGGTCAGGCTGGTGGCCGGAGGCCTCAGGCGGGACTCACCTCCCACTGCGGCTGACCTCTCTCCCATGCACCCAACTTGGAATATGGCCTCATTGGCTTGTAAACCTTGTTCTCATTTGAAACAAGCAAGTGTGCTTTTTACAGCCTCTTACCTCTCCTAAAAAGTGGCTCTGCCCTCTCTATTAATAGGTGAGCTAATATTTGGAAGGCACTTACTGGCTCATTGCAAGTACTCCATGATTTTGTTTTCTTTTGTTTTGTTTCATAATTCAACTTGGCTGGAAGGGCTTTCTCCTTGAGAGAGAAAGAAGAAGGTGGCTGAGCTGGACTGAGTAAGCCTTTCTTCCTGCTCTCTCAAGGAGGATCGATTAGCTGATTATAGGTGGCACCTGGGCTGACATTAAGTAACATTGACTTAGAGATATCCTTCTGCATCAAAGAGTTTGGCCCAGTCCTTAACACCTCCCTGACACCTGCTTATCTCCCTTTTTAGCAGAGAGAGTTCCTGGAACTCACCTAAGGCTCAAGGCCTCTGGCAGGCAGGAGCATCTCAGGCATGTAAGAACGTTGCTTTACCCCAGGTCTCCACGCCCACAGCACTGGCTGGCAGAACCTGAGCCCTCATGGGTATTTAAATAGCCATGGTTTTCAATTTTATGGTGAACTTTTATTTATGGCAAATGATAGTGCCTTCCAAGTGTCATGATGTTTTCTTTCCAAATAAATTTCTTTAAATGAAAAATTAGTTCAAAACACACAGGTATCACATGATCCGGCCATGCCCCTCCTAGGTACCTACCCAGTGGAACCATAGAACCACATGGAGACTTACATGCCCGTGGTCACAGAGGGGTTGCTTATAAGACCCTGCATTGGAACCCCCCTGAATGTCCATCCACAGCTGGATAAAGAAAGGGTGGCCGTCACACCATGGAGAATTATTAGAGAAGAAAAACCAGAAAATAAGATGCACAAGGATAGAGATGAACTTCAAAAGCTCAGGTCCATTGAGAGAAATCGGAAGCCAATGACCGTGTGCTCCGTGATTCGACTGAGGGGGCTTTCCTAGAAAAGGCAAATTGGAGCAATGGTAAACAGGTTGCTAGGCAGGAGGATTGTGGCAGAAAGCCCAAAGCCCTCTGGGGGATGATGGGAAAGACCTGTATCTTGATGGCATGAGTTTCTCTAAACTCAGGGGCATGCATACTTAAGATCGGGCATGCACACTTAAGGCATGTGGCTCGCCTGTCAGCAACTGGGGAGGCTGAGGCAGGAGGATCACGAGTTCTAAGCCAGCCTCAGCAACTTAGCGAGGCTCTAAGCAACTCAGTGAGACCCTGTCTCTAAATAAAATACCAAATAGGGGTGGGGATGTGGCTCAGTGATTAAACAACCCTGGGCTTAATCCCTGGTATCTAAAAAAAACTTGTGACGTTTTCCTGCATGTAGAGTATAGCTCAATTAAATTGATTAAAGAATTTAAAGAGAAAATATAAAAATAAAATAGGTGTTGAATTCAAGGCCAAAAATCTGGGATGGTAACAAGAAAATAACCATGGTATGGAGTCCATAGTGCTGGCCTGGAGACCCACAACCCCCTGCCGGGCACCTGTCCCCATTCTCTTGTTCTTCTCCTGATTGTTATTAAATGTCTTTCTTAGCAAACCTTTTTTATGTGAGGCGGGCTGTGTTGCCCAGGCTGGCCGGAATCTCTGGAGCTCAAGGGACCCTCTGGGGATCCTCCTGCCTCAGCCTCCTGAGTGGCAGGGACTCCAGGACACGCTCTGTATCTTAATGCAGCTGCGACTTTGATGCCACCAACTTTTTCTCCTGTGGATTCTGTGCTGCATACCTTGCTTGAAACCAGGAAGAACTATTCCCCCACCCGAAGACTATGAAAATTATGATATCATTCTCTAATACTGATATACTTAAAAAATAGGTCATTCAAATTATTTTTAATATGTAGTAAAATACATATACGTACACCCTGACATTTACCATTGCTGTTATTCTCCAGGGCACAGTTCGGTGGCATTAAGTTGGTTCACTTTGGAAGGCAGCCATCTCCACACCCCCATCTCCAGAAGCTTTATATCTTGTAAAACTGAAACTTTGTCCCCCAACCCCCTGTCCCCACCTGCACACCACACATAGATGCATGGGGTCCTTCCTCTGTCCCTCCCATCTGCCCTATGCCGGCTCCACCATGTTGCTCTGTAGCTAGGCCCTGCAGCCTGCAGGCAGTCAGCTCCCTGGTGATCCTGGTCAGGGGTGGGAGGGGCCAGGAGCTGGGAATGCAGGTGTCTCAGCCTGGGGGCAGGTGAGGCCCCCCCCCTTGTCAGATTGCACAGACCCCACCTCCCACGGCCTCGCTGGGGCTTTTGGAGGTCAGTAGGCTGCCCTCTCTGCCAAAGGCTTTGGTGGGAGCAGGGGTGCTCTGGGACGGTTTGAGCTTCTCTGCCTGCCATGGAAATTTGCCATCACCCAGTTGATTGTGAGGCAGGATTCAAGATAAGGCAAGTTAATCTTGGTCCCCCTCCAAGGACATTTAGTACTGACATACAAAACAGAATCCTCTCGAAGTTTGTTCATTCGGTTCAGCAGGAACCCCTGCCCCAGCCCCCCGGGCAGTAGTGGAGAGTCCCTCGGTCTTCTCACACTAGGTGCATACAGCATGGCTGCAGCCACATCTGCCCACACCCTAGAAGGTTGTGACATGGCACTGAGGGAACATGGCAGGCATCAGCAGGGCAGGCTGGTGGGCAGGTCTGAGGCCTGACCATGCTCTGCTGAGCGCGGGACCTGGAATCCCCTGGGGTCTGAGGCTGTCTCTCAGGGCCAGAGGTGTGGGCAGGTGGGAAGGGCTGAGGTTTCCACAAAGCTCTTGTCGTCCGATGTCACATGAGTCATGCCACCGTAGCTCCCCCTAGGTTTCTAGTAGGAGCAGGAGAGATAAGGTGGACCCAGATGGAGCTGAGATAAGCTGGACACCTGTTAGAGAACCATGGCAGCTTCCTCCCCGCCCCTGCAGGCCACCAAGTCACAGGGAGGCCACCTGGGGAACCTGGCAGTTTGGCAGAGGCCCTTTGGGTCAGTGTGTCATAGGGGGACCTGCCGTTCGAGGAGAAGCGCCCTGGGACTGTGGGCAGAGAGTCCCAGGAGGGTGGCTGTCAGCGTTTCCCAAGTCACATCACTCATTTATCACTTTGCATGTTCCCTGTCTCCTGCGGTTTCTACCTTTTACATACACACACACACCTAAGCATGCATGTGCACTCAAAACCACATTTTCCATATAAATTAAGCTTTCTTTTAAAAAATATTTATTTATTTATGTATCTTTTAGATTTTTAGGTGGATACATTAGTTTGTTTTTATGCGGTGCCGAGGCTCAAACCCAGTGCCTCATGCATGCTAGGCAAGCACTCTACCACGGAGCCCCCACCCCAGCCCCTAAATTAAGCTTTCTTAATGAGCAATCCTACACCTGTAATATAGTAAGCAATGGTGAGGAATAGGTAGGACATGGCAGGCACCATGGAAGGCATTTACAATGTATCCACCGAGTCAAAACCAACTCCTTGAGGGTAGTTTCATGCTGCTATTTCTCCCCATTTAACCCCTGAGGCAACTGAGGTACAGAGAGCCCATGTCATCTACCCTGAGTCACACTGATGGAAACCCGGGCTGTCTGGCTGCAGTCCCTGTCACAGGCTGCCTGTCAATAATAGGTCAAATATGGGCTCATGTGAACATTTTCCTATAGTCACATTAATAAATACCAAATAATACATATATGTTATTTGGTCATACATATATATGTGTATGTGTGTATATATGCATATATGTGTGTGTGTACGTATAATATATGCATATATTTTATATACACTTTTACACACTCACACATATGTAAAAGTACCTGTCTGTCTGGGTGCCACCTGCCACCTGGTTCTTTCTGCAAACCTTTTGTGGACACTCACTTAGGCACTACTGGGCCAGGAGATTCAATGAGGGCACCCATACCCTTCCAGCTCTAACAAGTTCCTTCCCCTGGATGGTGAGACCACTGAGACCACCTCCTCCTGACACCTTCAATTTGTGTGTTTAAACCCAGGTGCCACCTCCAAGCCCCTGCAGGATTTGATCTGACCCTGTTGGGTAGGAGGCTGGCAGGAGACCCCCCCGGAAGGTTCCAGGGGGTCGCTGCCCAGGGTTTGGGATGCACAATGGATCAGTTCTGTTGGGGCCACTTTCCTGTCATCTGACTATCCATGAAGCACCTTGTCCTGTTTGCTCCAGAGGGCTTGCTTCTTCATCAAGTCAGCAAAGAGCAAGTTCAAGGTCGGCTTCCAAGCCTCCCACACGGCGTGGAGAGCGTGACCTTTAGCACCTGGCAGAGAGATTTACAGCTTGTTTTGTGGTTTCAATTAGAAGTCACAACATTATCGACACGGCCACAATAGCCTTGGGACAGCTTGGGGGAGAACTGGGCACTCTTTGGGAAAACCTGGGGTGCATTCCAATTCCTCAACCTTCAGCTCACGTTAGAACGGGCTTAGTCTTCTTCTGAAAGTGGCAGGTCAGATGGAGAAAGAATGGGCCTCTCCTCCAAATTGTGGCACCTGGTCACCCACCTGACCGACAGGCTGGGCCTCAGGCCCTGAGTGCGTGAAAGCCTGGACTCATGGGTCCTCTACAAAAATGACCCAACCCTCTGCCCTCTGCTGTGTATAATTATAATCTTTTGGGCAGGTGGCTCCGGGTCAAATCCTGCTGCTGCTCCTAACCCGGAGGGAGTGGGAGGGGAAGGCCTGGGCTGGTCATTAAGCCTTGTTGCAGGTCAGTGTCCTCATCTGTAGAGTGGGCGCACCAGGACTTGCTTTGCAGCATTGCAGGGAGGGTGGGACAGGTCAATATGAAGAGTTTGGTCCCCAGGAGGTGCCTAAGAAATGTTGTTTGATGCTGCTGGGGACATCGAGGCCAGGGTGAGTGTCTGTCTGTTCACTTTTCCGTCTCATGTCCAGGGAGCCCCTCCTCTGGACAAGTCCACACACTGCTAGCCTTCACGGACCCAAATGCCTGTTTTCCCTGGTTCTGGGTTGCTCATGTTTAAAAGGCCCTTGAAGACTGGATCTTAGAGACCTTAGTGGGGAGGGTCCCGAACTCTTGCAAAAATCAGACGCGCGCACAAAATTTGCAGATGATTTTGGGGTGGGAAGTTCAACCACGGTCTCCATTCCCTTCTTCATGCCAGGCTAAAAAATCCTAAAGATAGATGGAGTGTGAAAGGGACAGATGCTCTCAGTGGGTTATGTTCCTCTTATTGTCCCCATTGCAGTCCTGGGGATGCCCACCATTGGGTGTGAAGTGACTCTTTCCGGGTTTCCTTATTTACCCCGGATGCGTTGACTGACAGCCTTTGGTGGCTGGGTCAATGTCATTCTGCTTCCCCTCTTTCTGCCTCTTGGCTTAAAAAGGCAGCAGCTTCACGGAACCTACCTGACAGAACCTCTTTGTGAACTTTTAAATTTCCCCTGCACACGGAATTCAATGACAGAGGCCAGGAGAGTGCAGGAGAGCCATTGTCCAGGCCAGGGTGCTTGCTCCTGCCCAACACTGAGTCCCTCCCTTCTCGTGGCTTAGCCCCGTAGCTCATGGTGCTGCGGGCGGGCTCCCTCCGTACCTGTTTCACATTTTTAATTTTTATTTCAAAGTTTTCCTCCCTAGCTCTGCCTGGAGGCATTGGCCTGACTGATGTGGGAGGGTGAGAATTTTCCGGAAATCTGTGACCACCCAGGAGTTTCTGAACAGACTGTGACTACAGATCCAAGCCTCTTATCTTCTCTCCCCATCGCTGCCCTGATGAGTCTTTTGGGCAACGCCCTGATACTGGGCATCTTGTACCCAGAAGTGAGCTTCCAGGCCCTGGGCTGCCCTCAGCAGACTGATCTGTTCCATTTTATCTGTGATCAGGTGCCACAGGCAGATGAGGCTGATAATACCTTCTCTGTTTTGCAATTGTGGACATGATCAGGACAAGGCAAGAGAGGGGTGTGGAGCAACCTTGAACCAGCTCTCTGGACACCGGGGAGGCCAGGCAACCCATTCTTCTTGTTGGACATGGTGAATCTCCACTCGTCGTCTGGCCAGCCCTCCTGTAATTAACCATGCTAACAGCGTTTGAGGGTCCTCTGTGTGCTCCTCTGACCCCTCAGGAACAAAGCCCTGCAGGAGCAGCCAACGAGGTGATGAAGCTGTCCTGGCTGGTGGTGATGGGCCTTAGAGACCATCCCCCACCCTTCCCCAGGTTGCAGAACTTCCCACGGATGGAACTTGCACATCCCGCAGTGAAGAGAACTTGCTGTTCCCCTTCTAGCAATTTCTCTTCCTGCCAAGAAATGTGGGCCCGGCCAACTGGTTTGCATTTTGCTTTTGCCCGTCTCTCTCTCCCCAACAGAGCTTCTCAAAGCCACACTCCGTGTGTCTGTCCAATTCAGCTCTGGGTCCCCAGAGCCTGACATCGTGCGTGGCATATTCTTGGCTTGCGACAAATGCTGAATGAATGAATCCAGAGGAACAGACACGCCCTAGCCCTTCCATCCCCCCACAGGGGCTGACAGTTCGTTCTACAAGTTCGCTTTCCCTCTCTTCCCAGGTCTAAGGACAAGTTGCCGTCTGTAAAGCGGGAACTGAACGGTTTGATCCCGGGTGTGGGGACAGTTGGGGCTGTGGGTGGGGGACACAAGGCTGTGGATGTCTCCAGAAAGCTCTGCTGCACATGGGTGTTCTTCACGAACTGAGGTCAGCCAGCCCTTCCACAGAGTCGTAGGGGCTATGGTGTGGGTGGGAGGTGGGAGGGGGCGCGCTGCAGGGTGGGCTGCAGGTAAGGAGATGGTTCAGAGTCATGGCTCAAGTTCAGCCAGGGTAGTATTTCCAAATACTAGGAGGGAGAGGTTGGGGAGTAGATGTAAAATAATGTGCACACATGTGTGTATATGTCTCTCTATATCCATATATATTGTATTTAATATGCATGGCTATGTTTTGAACTTTTAATTGATATGATTAGTCTACTGGTCAGAATCCCTCCAGGAAATAGAGTCTAATCCTTAAGAGGTCCAGAGGAAGGACTTGGCGAGCCAGGCACAGGGGTGCACACCTATGATCCCTGCTACTTGGGAGGCTGAGGCAAGAGGATCACAAGTTCTAAGCCAGCCTGAGCAGCTTAGTGAGACCCTGCCTCAAAATAAAAAAAATAAAAAGGGCTGGGGCTGCAGCTCAGTGATAGAGCACCTCTGGGTTTGATCCCCAGTAATGCTAAAAAAGAAAAAAGATGCAACTAAGGAAGGACTTAGTTTCCCAGATATTAAGAGCATGACCAGGGGATGACGGAATCCCAGGAACTAACAATCATGGGTTTGTTGCTACCTCTAGGACTGGAAGGGCAGGGGAGAGAGGGTCACATCAGAGCTCTAAAAGGATGTGGACCATTGAGGAGCACCGTGCACCAGGATCTGTAGCCTTGGAGGGGCATGGGTCACTGCCAGAAAACACAGCCCAAAGCAGGGAGAGACACTCTTCTTCTCCATCCTCTCTTAGGGCCTCCTGCTGGTGAGTTGGGAGCCGTGGAAAGCATGGAAACCCAGACCTGCTGTCTATGGGGGCAGTCTCATGGGGAGGGAGAAATATTTATTTAAGAAATATTCATTGAGCATCTTCTCCATGCCAGTTACAATGCTGGAATTCAATGAGGGATACATCAAAATAGCTAATTAATATCCGATTATTAGGGATGGGTTGTAGCTCAGTGGTAGAGTGCTTGTCTAGCACATGTGAGGCACTGGGTTCCATCCTCAGCACCACATACAAAAATAAGCAAATAAAATAAAGGCATGCTGTCCATCTACAACTAGAAAAAAAATTCCAAAACCCTCACTTATTAGATTGAATCGATATTGAGTAAAGGAATAATGTGGCACCTACTGTGTTCTACTACTGACTCCTAGATACATGAGCCACATACATAAAAGACCAGCCAGCAGTATTGCTCACACAGCCCGGGTAGAATTTAGTTCCAGGGCCAGACAACATCTCCATTGTCTCCCCATCTGTGCTGCTACCCCACTTTCCCCACACCACACACCCATTCTTCCATACTTGACATCCTTTCCCATTACCTGGATTATATGTTTGACTGCCAAGTTACTGTATGTCTCCCCTGACCCCTGGGGGGAACTTCTTGAAGGGAAGAACCTCCTCAATATCCACACTGTCATCAGGGAGAAGGGCCGAGCTGTAAGGATCCCAGGGAGGGTTGGCAAAGATTTCTCCTGAACCTGCCCCACCTTTCCTTCAAGAATCCCTTTTGTGCAGTTTTTCCCTAATGCCAGGAAATCCCAGAACCCTGGGGGGAGCCCTGGGAGACCCAGCAAGATTAGGCACGCTGAAGAATTCCCTGCCACACCCCACCCTCAGCCCAGCTGTCTTTCCTTTGAACAAATGAAGGAATAAGCAGGAAACCACCTGCTTCTAGAGCCTGCAGCTGTGTCAACCTGGAGAATTTTGAGAAATACAGATTCTCTTTCCTCCAGAGAGGGCGCTCTTTGATTCAAACACCCATGGATCCCTTTTATGGTGTTTGCCCTCCCACAATCTAAATTAATTTTTTAAAAAACAGCTCATTGGTTCTGACATGCCTAGTTTTGCACACACCTATTGTGCAAGTCACCTGTTTGCTGCTGCCACCATTTGTTCTAACATTCTTTAAAATACACAGAAAGTTGTTAACAAGGACAGTCCTTGCTGCCCCCTCAATGCTGACCTTGTACCAACTGCGGTAGAAGTGTGTATCATTTAGCCAACACAAAGCTGGGGATTTGGTATAAGTTGGGGAGGGATAGGCACCTGCCTTTAGAACAGTATTCCAAGTGGCTTTAACCGTACTTGGTCTGAGGACCCTACTCTAAGGACATTATTCTGGCTTGGTTTTTGGTGTGAGAATGTGTGTGTGTGTGTGTGTGTGCGCACACACACACGCACACACATCCAGTCTATATTCAGGCAGATTTTCAATGTGACAAACAAGATTCTATCAGAACCCTGGTCTATAAATCTGCCATCTTTAACTCACCTTATCACTTTCAGTCATGATGGCTTTCCTGTCCTTTACATCTTCCAATAGGGTTGCAGCAGATAGGGTGAGCATGTTTCCCTGTTCAACACAGGAGGACGCTGAGTTCTGAGGTTAGGATCCTTTCACCATGGACTTTGTATCCACCAATTTATCCTAGACTTCCGCTGGTGAGAGAGCTGGGGAAGGAGCAGGAAGGGAGCAACTCAGAAAATTTGCCCCACAATGGACGAGGTAAAGGAGAAAGAAAAGATAAACAGACGGAGAGGAGAGGAATGTCACACAGGAGGGTGAAGTACCAAGAAACTACGTGTGCTAAAATGAGAGGCCTGGGGTCACGATGGACCTTAGCTTCTGCTGTCCCCAACTCTCTGCCTCTGGCAGGACATCTTAGCCTAGGGCCAAGCAAATACCCCCTTGAAGCAAATACCCCCAAGAAACCAGTATTTACCCATAATCTCTGTTTTGGAAGTAATTAATCTTCAACTGTATGAGTCCCTTTGTGGTGCAAAGCTGGTGTTGACACTTTTGTGTAAACACCCAGCTTAGCATATTTGACAAACTGGTGGCTGTGACTTTGATCCCCGCCAGCCAGTTCTGAAAGGCTGCCTCAGCAGGCACAATGACAGACCTAGTCCTTGCTATGTTCCTCTCCATTCCTCTCCAAGCCATGTTTAGAATTCGGAGTCTGTCTTTCTGTATCCCTGTAGGTGCTGCTAGGAGTTTGCTTAGGAACTCTCTCCCTTCTTCACGCTTGCTGGTGACTCCTGAGTTCATTTTCCCAGCAAGACAGCAAGCAGAATTCCAAAGTAGCAAATGACCCCAATGAAAACCCTTAAACTCACATAGATTTAATCACTGCAGCAAATTGGAACCATTTGTGGTCAGGTTTGGACGGCGATCTGTAAAGATCTCCCCGGGTCCCCCCCTCTATTTTCTTTTTAAGTGGCTTAGTTAAGGTTAGTAAGAAAAGATGACAACCCTGCCTAGGCTCCTGGGGTACAGAGAAGGGAGCTGAATTGTTTGGATGGACTCTCAGGGACATCTGCCGCCGCCTGAGTGTCTCCCAATGGCAAGGAGCAAACTTTGGTGGTAGTCAGCCTCATCGGTCAGGGGCCAGGGCTCTATGATCCAGAAAACAGAGAGGTTTCAGGGCCATGAGTTTCCGCTGCAGGTCTGAGGCCCTCTTAGGAAAATACTGTGTTCTGTGACTTTCGTCACCTCCAGTTACCCTAATAAGGCGAGGGCAAGGTCAGTACATTTTTTTCATGAGCACAGAAGAAATCGAACCCTCTCTGTTATGATTTCTCCTTAAGCAAACCAAACAGAGAGCGCTTTAATGAGGACACGGGTCTGGGGTGGAGGCTGACCAAGGAGGCACCGTCAGAGTGTCAGATCTGTTTCTGATAAAACCCACGTTGAGGTTTTGAAGAATGAATCAGAAAGGAAGTTCAATTCCATTTCAGGACTGAGCTGAACTAAATAGAAGGGGGAAAGCTCTTCTGTAATTAAAGGGAAGCTTAAAAACAATTTTTTCCCCTGTGATATTTTTAGAAATATCTAGCACCCAGGTTGCTCTCGAGAATCGGTTTATGGGGTTCTGTGTGAATTTTTTGGACAGCAGATGGGAGGGCTAATTTGCGGAGACTGCGGCAACAACATCACTACCCAGATTATGGAAAAAGTTACCCAGTAGGGTCCTCCCTGCCACCCCTGCCCCCGCCACATTGATCCCCTTCATCTCTAGTTTCTGTGATTATACTTGGAGAGAAAATTCGGGTTGAAAGAAATCTGATATTTATTTTCTGTGAACTTTAATAAAGAAAGTGGTGGGTTGGGGACTTTTTTTTTAAAGGTCCTTTGGACAAGTCAATTTTTAATTTTTTTAATAGCACCTTTTGGCAGAAAGCTGCCGGTGTATGATTTATGGGGCTGCGGAGAGCTTGTGCTGAGAGCCCTTCCCAGCAGGTTGGCCAGACTGTGACCAAGTTTCTCACTCTGGGAGCCCAGGGCTCACGGGACCCGTGTTCTCTCTGGCAGCCTTTTAAGAAGTTGAGTTGCTCACATCTTCGCTTGAAGTCCGTGTTTGTTTGGGTTTGTGGAATCCCCTTCCTTTCTTCAACATTCTCAGATGTCCCCGGTTTAGGCCGGGTGATCAGCCCTAATCCACTCCAGCCCTGCCTGGGAATAGGCCACTTTGTTCATAAGCACATAACATAACTTCAGCCCCCAGGGCCTCCGACGTGAAATGGAATCCCAGATGCTCCGAGATGTCTTGGGAGATAAGTGCGGCCCTAATCCCAGGGTCACCCCGACCCTGGAGGAGCAGAGTTCACCTATACATCATGACATCGTTATCAGCCAGGGGACCCCAAGCAGCCAGAGCCTGCTACATTTTCCACAGGGTTTGGCGGTGTTAAGAAAATACCCTCTAGCCTGGTGTTATTTTAGGCTGAGACAAAAGTCCACATGAATGGCTGGGGGAACAGAGGGGCATTGTTCTCCCCATGGCCGGGTGCTCCACAGAACTGGCCCGCCACTGGAAGCCCACAAAAGGAGAAGTAAATGCCATCGCCTACAAATGGACGCCACGGGTGTCCTGCGAGATCAGGGGAGCACAGAGCGTGGCCGGGCTCAGGTCCTGCTGGTGCCTGGGTCATGGTAAGTTAGGTTTCCACGGGAGAGGTGGAAAGGGCCACCTGACTTGTGGTGGCATGATGATTGACACTGAGAGGAAGCCACCTGCTTGTGAGGGACAGAGGAGAACCCAAAGGCTGGGGCAGGGGGCTGGCTTTGTGGAGCTCCAGAGGGGACCTCTTTGGAGTTCTTCAAAATGCATGGCCTCCGTTCCTCTTCCCAGCCACCCTCTGATGCAGGTATTCTTATTTGCCCCTTTTACAGATGAGGAGACTGAGGTCGAGAGCAGTAGACCTGCCAAGGTCAGGTTGCTGGCAGGATGGCGGAGCCAGGATCTAAAGCCAGAGCCTACGCTTTCTCCCGTGGCTGGAGCCTCTTATTCTCATTATTTTTTTTTCCTTCCTGAGACTGTTACTCATAGCACTGGTGTGGTGTCCCAGATGACATCAGGACCCTGCCCAGAAGCCCTTGTCCCTATAATGTCAGATTCAACTGGTGGCCCAACTTCCAACTCCCAGTATCTTTAGCTTTTTGCTTGAGGGCTTGCTTTGGCTGTGAGAGTCTGCTCTGCCCTTTTGAGCCGCAGGCCAAAAGTGCCTGCCAGGATATTAACACTGCCTACTCCAAGATGGATGGCAGGTGGTGATAAATACCCCAGAAAAAACTCAGAGATGGGCGTTCTGCACCTACCCAATGCAGCTGATCTCCAGATGCCTAGAGTGGTCATTGGCTTGAAAATGGACACTTGGTGGCTTCCTCCTCTTCCTCTTCCTTCCTCACTAACCTACTGGTGTTTCCTGGGATTACCTTCCTGATACCATATTAGAATCCTTGCCCCCAAAGCTGCTTCAGTGGAGACCAAGCCAAAACAAGGAGTGCCCCTCTGTGCAATGAATGACTAAGGTGAGCCCCCCTCCCCAGGCTGGAAGCTCCTTGAGAACAGAAGCTTGTCTTCCTGCAGAGCAGCTATGTGCCCGCTTCATAGTAGGAACTAAGTTAAATACCTCTTAAATGAAAGGATTCTGATGTGAAAAATCCCTTCCTATGTAACTAAGTTCATGCTTTGGTAGTTCTTTCTTCTCTTATTAAGTCAACATATTACATGTAAAGGAGAAGGGTTGTTTAGAGTAATTTCATTCTTTATTGGAAAGCTACTTTGCCCGGGTTCTCTGCAGGAGACTGGCAACATGGTTCCATTTGCCCCTTTCTGTCATCTTGCTTAGAGTTGGGATGAACCAGCTTCCCCCTTGGTGTCTGATTAAGACCTTTGGAGGCTGCTTCAGAGATGGGTCTGCTGTTTGGAAACGGCACTCTTTCTAGACTACATTTCATAGTCTTCTCTGCCATTTAGGTGTGGAGGAAGACCATGGTTATGTGCCCATCAAGTAAGGTGCCGAAGCTATCCCCACATATTCCACGTGGAATCACGCATACATAAACAGATACACGTATGTTACCATTTTGAGCTATTGAGATGGGGATGTCATATTAAGTGTGTTTGTATCACATTAAGTATGTTTGCATAACCAATGGTAACCTGCCATCCATCCATGCTATACATTGTTTCTTTGTCTGTTTTTGAGATGGAGTCTTACTATGTCTCCCAGGCTGACCTCCAACTCCTGGTTAAAGTGATCCTCCTGCCTCAGTCTCCCAAGTAGCTGGGAGCAGAGTACACATGCCATTGTGCCCAGCTACCTTGCTTATTTTTTAACTTAATGTCATGTTTCAGAGACGATTCCACGTTATTTTGACACACATATCCTGTTCTTTTGAATGGTCAAGCATCACCTCAGCATGAAGGTATGTCTTAATCTATCAAATTAGGTGTCTCTTGATGAATAATACCTTTGAGTGACCTCCCTGGAGGAGAGAGGGGAAGCCAAGCCCCTCAGCCCTCAGCAGCCCGGGACCCCAGGCCACTGCCGAGGCTCAGCACCTGTTATTTCTTCTCTGTTTGGCGGTTCCCTGGGGAGCACATTCTCTCACTGCAACTGCGGGGACCAAGCGCTGGGCTCTTGTTCTCTACCTAAACGTGCCGTGGACCTCTCCACAGCTCGGCTTGCAAGTTGAGGCCTTCTAATTTGGCCCACAGGACTCTTTAACGTCCTTTAAACCCTGTTAAACCCATGTAATGAGTTTCCCCTTGCTGTGCTGCTGGTTGTGAAAGCTGAGAGCCAGGCCCAGGCCTCCCACCTGTTCCAAAGATTAGGCTGCCTCGAGGAGGTGCTGGGGTGAGGGTGAAGGGGCAGGGGTCAGGCTCCCGGCTTGACGGGGTGGGGAGGTGCTCCTCAGCTGTGGGCAGGCATTCTTCAGGGATGGCAGGGTACCCAGAGTTCTCCTGGTGTGCACAGTGTGGAGGCCACTGTGCCTGGACCAGGACAGTGAGACCAAGCTGGCTGTGGCCTGCAGAGGGGAGAGTCGCAAGCTCCAAGTGGAGCAGAAAGGGGCTTCGCTCTTTAAAGACCAGAAGGTGTAGGGTGGTTGTCTGATGCACCTCTCTAAAATACTGTCCTCAGCATGTCAGTGCCTGTTCCAGAATCTTCTTTCCATGGCTGCCCATTGTATAAGGGCATGCTAGGCGGCCTGCCCCACCCTGGAGAGACCCACCTTCCCCTCTCATACACAGAGACCACGGGTGGAAGAGGCTGGCTCTAGACTTCCTGCTTCCAGGTCTGGGCATGTGACCTAGGATTAGCCAATCAGAGCACCCAAGGCTGCTGCCCTAGTAACTGGTCCAGAAGTAGTCCCCTGCCAGCCCATGATTGGGTAAGGGGTGGAACCCAGGTCTGGCCAATCGGAATATTCAATCCTTTGGCCACTGTCTCTGTTTTAGAGAGGGGCATTCGTTTGATGGTGGTCCAGAGATTCGATCCCTGAGCTCTTTGTGGGGATAACTAGGAAAGTGACATAGCTTTTCCATAGGGGTTACCAGAGGAGAGTGTGTCAGGTGGGGGTCTGAGGGGGACGCATGCCTGAGATGACGATGACAGGGGGAAGCAGGGCTGAGGGGGAAAGGGCAAGAGGGACTTTAGTTGACATCACCCAGTGGATCCAGCCCCCAAACCCTAAAACCTCAAGATTTTTATGAACACGTGAATTCTCTTTTTTAATTTAAATCAGTTTGAGGTGAATTTGTGGGTTTCTTTCAACCAAGAGGCTTAAGTAAAATGTGCCGCCCACGCTCCTCAGTATGGCCTTCAGGTGGCCTCAGACCCACCTGTCCTCCTGCCCCACTCTGGTCAACCCTGCGATTCACCTCCGGCTCAGTCCTTTCTCTACACACTGAACCACCTCCTACCCGCTTTCAATGTGTCACCGTCAGTGAACATTTGATGGGACATGAGGCTGCCCATCCTGGGATAGAGCTGTCCCCACGCTAGCACTTAACTTCCCACCTGCAAGGAGCGGGGAATCCGGCCACGGGCTGATTCACAGCAAGTGGAGGCCCAGACCACGGCGCGAGGGCTGGGCTGGACAGGAACTGGTGAACTGGTGTGACGTGAGCCATGCACATGTGGTGACAGGGACTAGGTCAAGTCCATTTTTAAAACAGGCCTCAGCGGATCCCCATGCATCGTAAGATCACAGAGTTTGGGTTCCTGGATACCAGGAAGATGCCATCAGGACACGTGGGAGAGTCCTTGGTTTGGAGAGAAAATGGCAAGATTTATTATTTATTAAAATAAAAATATTATTTATTTTTTATTATCAGGTCTTCTGATGGCCTGACGAGGCAGTAATTCTCTGGCAAGGAGACAGTGACTAGTAGCTAAATGGCTCACTTTCACTTCAGCCAGACCAAGTTCACATTCCAGCCCTGCCATATATACTTGTGGGTCCAGGGCTGTGCTCTGCTTTCCTCATCTATAAAGACTCATTGATGTGCCCTCCAAGGACATGGCTGGCTGGGGAACCAAATTAGATCATGAATACAAAAGAGATCAGAACACATAACAATGCTGAACAATATCACTAGACGGAATCTAAGGATCTGGTTCTCAGCCTTTTGGGATTAAAATCTCCATTGTATAGACAAACTGAAGTTGGCACAGACTCACAGAAGCCAGCCTGGAACCTGATATATAAATGTGTATGAGTTAAATGACAACCCAAAACACAGCTATCCAGGATCACGGTGGTCACGTGGGCAAAGGGTCTCACTCCTCTCACTTGTGGAAGACCAAATTCTAATGGGAGGTTTGGGAGAATACACGGTGAAAGGAAATGGTTTTAGGATCAGATCTCAGCCAACCTCTTACTGCTCCAGAGAGAAACTTCTAGAGGAAAATGCAGTGCTCAAGTCTGCCAGGCTAGGACATCTTGGATCTCCCAACTGGTGACTGCCTAGGCTTTCCCGTTCCCAGATTTCAGTCATTCCTATTGGAAGATAATTCTCCATGGGCTCCTCCCATCTGTGTGTGTCTTGCAAGGGAGTTGCTAAGTGGCCTTTGTTATCTTTGCAAGGATGTTTGTATAGCAAAGAGTTTAGGAAGATATAGATAGTGTCTCCCTCCAGAGAAAAGGGCAGGCATGCATATTGCCCATTATAAAAGGTTCTGGTTCCCTAGGCTTGGGCTTCTCTCCCACAATTCAGGCATCCACCTGGCCAAGCTACATCATCCCTGTGGGATTAGGGACAACGGGAACTTTTGCAAATATGCTGATGCTCACACTGCTTATTGTGCCTTGAATAATCAAATTCTTTGTTTCTGATCCAAATCTTCTGCCAGCATCTGTGAAATTGGCAAGTTATTTTAACTTGTAAGTTGGATAAAATTTCTGCTCCTTCGCAGTTCTCTCTCTTTTTTAAAAATATTTTTTAGTTGTCAGTGAACCTTTATTTATTTATATGCGGTGCTGAGAATCAAACCCAGTGCCTCACACATGCTAGGCAAGCGCTCTACCACTGAGCCATGACCCCAGCCCCCTCCTTCTCAGTTCTCAACAATTCCTATCTAATCTTCCTGAATTTTGACATATATGCACAATACCTGGTCTATCAACCAGATCTCTCTTTTTTAAACTATTGGTTTATTTTAAAAGAATACTTTACAAGAGCTACCTCAAATGCAATACCAGTTGCTACCTCATACGTCTAAGGTAAAGATAAACACAAGATAAAAACCCAGCAGGGTACATAGTGTAGGAATCCATTTCTATGGTGTTCTGGAAAAGACAAAACTATAGGGACTGAAAACCAATCACTGGTTGCCCATGACTGGATATGGGGGAGAGTTGACCTCAAGGAGCCCAAGAGAGTTTTTTAGGTGGTAGAAGTCTATATCCCCATTGTGACTGTGGTTTTATAACCACATGTCTTTGTTAAAACTCGTAGATCTGTAACTAAAAAAGGTGAATTTTACTACGTGTGAATTTTACCTTGATAAACTTGACTTCAGTCTGGCTAGATACTCTTGCTTGCCCAAGGTGTGAGCCTCAGGTCTATTGCTTGGTTCAAAAGGGAGACGATGAGCACTGGCAATGTAGCCCTTAGCCAAGACTTCATCTTTATCAGATGGACCCAACGAGACTTGACAGCAGCACCTGTCTCCCCTTGCCACTCAGTGTTAGGAAAGCAGCATCCTCACATCCCAGTACTATCTGGGACAATGGTGCCATGTTTTGGGAAATACACTGCTAAGCTGATGGTCCCGTGTTTGCCACCCACTTACTGAATTTCCATCACTCCCTTAGCCTGACGGCCTGAAATCCCTACCAGGTAGCCACACTCCTTTCTGGTCGCACGCTGATAGTCTTAGGTTTATCCAGAGACAGTCCCGCCCATGCCTGCCACCAATAGACTTTACTCATTGAACTCTCTGGGGACCTTGCCTTTGTCAGGCCCAAGTCCTTGGGATCATTTCACTCTTGCTGGATGGACACTTAATGTATGCAACTACATACGCCTGGACCTCCATCTCTCCTTCCAGCTCCCCTCCCCCTCCCCACTCACCTGCCTCCACAGCAAATACATCTCCCAGTCCTAGCAACACCCCCCACCCGGGCCCACCAGTCAGTCTCAAAGACCACCATGGAGGAAAGTGGTGGCCGCCTTTCACTGGAGGGGGTGATAAATGCCACTGGGGTTTTTTTTTGATTGCTTCTTTATTTTTCCTGGCATAGGCCTGGAGTGGGGAGGGCTCTGTGGCCGGGTCAGTGCCAGTTATTAACGTGAACATCATCATCCGGGCTTTTCCTGCTGCCTGGTATGGCAGTAAGTGCAGCCAGGTTTTGCGCGGCTCCTGGGTGATCTCTGTAATTGACTTAGGTGATTCACCGCTGTCCCTTCATTGTTCTTTTTAAGGACTGCAATATCTGTTTTTATATGAGGAACTAGAAACAAGTATTGCCTAGGTCTTCCACTGAACAAGTTTCTAAAGGTCTCCTGCACCCATTCTCTCCTAATGAGGTGCTGTGGACTCCCCCTGCCCTGGTTTCTTGAGGGAAGCCTTGCACCTGAGGACATACCTTCAAGAAGGCACTAGGAGCTTGGTCCCTGCTCCTTCTAAGACAGCTGCTAGGGACCACGTGTAGCCCCTTGCTTTTGGACCAGGTCTAATGTCCAGCACCAGACTCAGCAGAAATGTGGTTTCTGAATAGATGACCTTCTCAAATTTCAACTGTCCAAATAAATAGAAGCTTCTAGAAGGGTGATTTTCAACCCTGGGTGATTTTGCTCTCCAAGGGACATTTGGTGATTATCTGGGGACATTTTTGGCTGTCATACAGAGGGTGCTACTGGTATTTAGTGGGTAGAGGCCAGGGGCACTGCTGAATACCCTCCAATGCACAGGACCATCCCACCTCCCCAAATTCTCTAGCATCAAATGGCAATAGTACCCACGTGGAAAAATCTCAGCTAACAGGGTGCAGCACCAAGTTTATCCTGCCGGGCGTCATTCGTGTTGGCATTTGGTTGGGCTGGAAGAAGCCCCGAGAAGTTTTTTTTGTTTTTTTTTTTTAAGAGAGAGAGAGATAATGAATCTTTCTTTCTTTCTTTCTTTTTTCCTTTTTGTAGATGGACACAACACAGTGCCTTTATTTTTATGTGGTGCTGAGAATCGAACCCGGATCCCGCCCTTGCTAGGGGAGCGCTCTACCGCTGAGCCACAATCCCAGCCCAAGTTTTTGAAGCCTGAGAATGATTGACATTTTGCTTCTCAGATTTTATGTGAGCTGCTGCTAATGCAGCCACCTTGATGACTCTGCAGAGGACACCATTCATATGAACCAATTATGGAGGATTTTTTTCATGTCAACTTTTAACCAGGTAGCCTCAGGGCTTGCTAAGCATAAAAGTCCAATTTAGAAAACATGAGGTTTCCTGAGGTTCCGGGAGGGCCCGGCAGGACGGTTGCTGGCAGGACCGAGAACAGACTTCTGCAATTGGTGAGAGGCTCCAGCCGTGGTGTTGACCTCAACCCTTCCCCAGCGGAGAGGGTGGGGGGCCCGGTCTTCCTGGGGCGGGCAGTCTGGAGAGGCGCGTGGACTTGGGCACTCCTGGCACACCCACTCGGCTGCTCTGTGTTTGTCCCGGGTTCCCAGTGCCCTGCTGACTCACTGCTTGCCCATCTTGAGACCATATGATGGGGTTGGAGTAATTGAATGAGTAATTTCCTCCATCTCTTGGCAGCTGTCTGCTCTGACACCTGGGTATCACCCGTTCATTGGAAGCTAGAAATCTAAGGCCCATGGACTCCCTCGGTCTTGTCTTTCTTTTCTTTATCCCTCCATCTCTGACCTCCCCTTAACCTTGACCTTGATGGGCACTTCCCCTGGAGGTCACTAAGGACTCTCTGGCCCTTGTTTTCTGAAGCACTGTTTCTTCTTCTGCTCTCCATTGTGGAGCTTTTTCTTGCCTCCTTCATGTCTCTGCCTCTTGGCGCCATGGCGATGCTAACCCCAGGCCCTTTGCTAAGCCAGCTGACATTAACAGCAACTGGGCCGGGGTGCTGGAGAGGACTCCACTGTAGATGTCAGATATAGCACTAAAGTGGTGACTTTAGATATTTTCTTTTCCAGGTTTGTGGCCTTTAAATAAATATCTTTAAAAATTTTTGTCCTCCTAGCCATAGAATCATTCATAAATTCAACCAATACCTACGAAGTGTCTGCAACGGGCCAAACCCTATTCTAGCCACAGAGGACAGAGCTGCGAACAAAATAGGTGAGACCCCTGCTCTTTGGGAGCTCATGTGCCAGTGGGAGAAAGCCAGCAATACACAACCGAAAAAGGTATGTCAGGTGCATTGGGAAAAAAGCAGGCAGGACAAAGGGTCAGAGTGACGCAGGTGAGGAGGATATGATACTTCAGGGAGGTATACAAGGAAGCCCCTCTGATGCTCTTATGAGAGACTCCCACACACACTTTTTTTTGGTACTAGGGACTGAACACAGGGTCCCTCAACCACTGTGGCACATCCCTGGCCCTTTTTTTATTTTTTATTTTGAGACAGGGCCTCGCTAACTCCTGAGTCTGGCTTTGAACTTTCGATCCTCCTGCCTCAGCCTCCCCAGCAAGATCTTTTTTGAATGAAATCTTTCTTGAAACCCCAATATTTAAAAATCATTTTAAAATATTGCTGCTCTGCTGGGGGACAGAACAAAACAGGGGAGACTGACATGCCTGGGGTGGTCCAAGCAGGCCTGACTGGAGGGGTAGCATTTTAGTGGAGAATTGAAAGGTGAGACAGAACCAGGGTATGAAACCTCCCTTTATTTTAGCATTGAAAAATGTAACAAATGAACATGTAAAACAAATCCAAACAGTTCAAAAAATATACAACGAAGGTATCATAATTCCCGCAGAAAGGTCCGCTAGTTCATGGCCCCGAAGGCTGTCAGTCCCCAAGAGAAGTGTTGTTGTGTGTCTCCCTCTATATTTTGTATTTACAAAGCACTTATATGCATCTCAGTCTCTATCACCCTTTTAAAATACTACGAGTAGCATGCTATATAAATCTTCTTAAATTTTTTTTTAACATTATACCTTGGAAACTTTTTGGTATTATCTTTTTTTTTTTTTTTTTTTTTTGGTGTGGGGTGGTACCAGGAATTGAACTCAGAGGCACTCCACCACTGAGCCACATCCCCTGCCCTATTTTGTATATTTTATTTAGAGACAGGGTCTCACTAAGTTGCTTAGGGCCTCACTAAGATGCTGAGGCTGGCTTTCAACTCACAATCCTCCTGCCTCAGCCTCCTGAGCTACTGGGATTACAGGCATGTGCCACCGCACCTAGCTTTGTATTATGTGATAAAGATAGTGTCCGTTATTTTGACAGTGAAGAATATTCTTCTCTGAAACTGTATTTTCACATATGCAACCAGTCTCTTGCTATTGGTGTTAAATGGCTTCCTGGATACTTTCAACATTCATTTGCAGATAAATGACTATCGGACAAATATGAAAGGAAATAAATGCATGTAGTGAATGCATTAATTAAATATACATATTGGATAAATAACTAGAAGTCAAATTGCTGGGTCGAAGAGGATGTGTGTTTTTTCATTTTGAAAGTTATTGACAATTTGCCCTACAAAGGGATTATGCCAATTTATATTCCCTGCTAATTTACAAAGGTGTCCCTCCCCTCAAATCCTTATCAACAGTATGTTATTACATGTTTTGATCTTGCTTTGCCAAACCCATTGGTGAAAAAAAAAAAACAACTCACTTCTGTTTTAATTTGCATTTTATGAACTCTCAATGAGGTTGAACATCTTTGACGCATCTACAAAGCTTGTCGTCGTATTTCTTGCCCTGTACACTGCCTGGTCATGCAAATGCTAAGTTGGGGAGCCTATTAGATTTCCATGTGGAGATGTCAAGAGCCAGAGGTCTGGGGCACTTTCTAGTCTGGGATTGGAAGTTGAAGGTCAGCAGTCCTGGGGTGGTGCTGGAAACCACAGGAATGAATGAGGGGACTGAGGACTAAACCTAGGGTCAACCCAACTCCCAGAAATTTATGGAGCAGGATATGTTAGTTTTTTTTTTTTTGTTGTTGTTGTTGTTGCAATAAAAAATCTGGACAAGAACAATTAGAGGAGGGAAAGGTTCATTGCGTCTCATGGTTTCAGAGGTCTCAGTCCATAGATGACCAGCTCCATTGTTCTGGGGCCAAGGTGAGGCAGACCATCATGGCGGAAGGGCCTGATGGAGGAAAGCAGATCAGGAATGGCAACTGGGAAGCTGAGAGAGAGTTCTGCTCACCAGGAACAAAATATAACCCCCAGAGTCACACCCCCAGTGACCTGCCTCCTGTAACCACACCCTATAGTTACCACTCAGCTCATCTATTCGAGTGAACTCAAGTGCTGCTTAGGTGAAGGCTCTCATAACCCAATCATCTCACCTCTAAACCTTCTTACATGGTCTCACCAATGAGCATTTGGGGGCCACCTCACAGCTAAACCGTAACAGAGAGGCAGCCAGAGCTTGAGAGACGGTCACTGGGGAGTGGAGGGGTTGAGAGCGCAGGAGCTGAGAGTGGAGATGCCTGAGAAGGAGTAAGGGACTCGTGGAGAACTGAGAGAAGAGAGGTCCTCTTGGGTTTGAGGGGCATGCAGCTCCCTGACCAACTTGGCAGGCATAGTTTCGTGGAGAGGTAACGAAGTCAAGTTGGTCTTGGCTAAAGAAACAGACACGGAACTTGGAGGTGACCTTTGCCAGAATATTTTGCCTAGATGGGAGTGAGAAAAATCAGACAGAGTTGGAGAAAGATGAGGGACCAGGGAGCTGTTTTGTTTTAGCTGGGATGGTTTTTATGAGATGGGAGCTACTGACCTGTGTGACTGCTGGCCAGGAGGGTCCAGGAGAGGGGGTGATTGGAAGGTGGAGGAGCCACTGGGGAGCAGGCCAGGCCAGGCCAGGAGTGGAAGATGGCCTCAGATGGGGGGAAGGACCTGGCTTCCCCCATATCCAGAAGGATGAAGGAAAGTGGGGCACGATGTAGGCAAGTTAGGGTTTGGGCTGTGACAGAGGAGGCGTGAAGGGGGCTTCTCTCCGGGGGCAGGCATCGCGGTGCCCAGGGACCTGCGACAGGACCTCCCGGTGGCTTGGCCGGTTGAAGCCCTGCCTAGCCCGGGGCTGCGCTCCGCGGGGAGTGGATCCCGCTGCGCGGGGCAGGCTTTGGGTTGCAGGGAGGTTAATTTTCAGGGGTCCGATCTCGGGGCTGTCGGTGGAGTTATTTATGTCTCCAATGATGAAAATCCACCCCCTGCCCCACTCTTCCACTCCGGGGCCCATAAAAAGTGTCAGGGAGGTGGCCGGAACCCCGGCCGCGCTGCTGGGTCGCACGGATTACCGCTGTCACGGGCGGGCCCGGCGCCCCCATCCATCTTAGCCAGACGCCCCAGCTCCCGCCTGTCACGTCGGGGCGGTGACCCCTGCCGCGGCCCGGCTTCCTGGGGCTTGGGCACCACGTGGGCCGAGCATGGCTTCCAGCAAGTGCTTTTAATCAGCGTCAGGTTCCCAGCCTCCCTTTCCTTCCCAGCCTCCTCAGCGTCTCAAGACGGCAGACCTCCGCCCCCGCTGGGCGTGGGATACGGTTTCCCGGGATGGGGTATGTCCTGGGGCCACCGCGGTCATGTCCACGAGGGTTTTGGATTACTGTGTCCTGCGTTGCCTAGAGTCAGGGTCCTTGCTTTCTGGAGTACACTCCTCGCTCACCTCCCTGTCTGCAACTTTGGTATTGGCAAAGTCTGTCTCTGCTCCTCTAAAATGACACTGATCATATCGACCCTAAAGAGCTACAATGTTTGGAGGGTTTTGTTTGAATTTATTATTATTTTTTGGTTGGGGCATGAAATCCAAATAAAAGGTGGACCACAAAATTGTACTCCCACGAGAGATTGATTTTGTCGGGCCACTCCCTGTCCCCTGCCATCTGTACCTCATGCCTAAGCTCAGAGCCAGGCACAAGGTAGATGCTCAATAAACATCCAGGGAATTAATGAATGAATAGATAGGTGAGAAATGCACGCAGGTAAGCCTACATGTGTGATCCTAGCATCAGTGAATCAGTGATTACCATGTGCCAGGTCATGTGCTAGGATTTTAACCAAATGATGTCATTTATACACTGATAGTAAATAATCATGTTTCCATTTTTTTAAAAAATATATACTTTAGTTGTAGATGGACACAATATGCCTTTATTTTATTTATTAATTTTTATTTGGTGCTGAGGATGGAACCCAGTGCCTCACACGTGCTAGGCAAGTGCTCTATCCCTGAGCTACAACCCAGCCCTCATGTTCGAATTTTGCAGATGAGAAAATAGCCACTGAGCAAGGTTGCGTTACCGACTCAATGTTCCTACCAGGTAAGTGCAAGAGCTGAGATTTGAACAGAGCCCTGCTTTCAGAGGCTGTGTTCTTGACCACTGCAGTGTGACAACTTAGAAAGTGACACTCATGTTCTATGCTAAAAACAGATGCATCCTCTTGGGGTTGCAAGAGTATTGTTCCCAAGAGTTTAAGCCCGGCCCCTGAGAACATCATTAAGCAGAAACCGAATGAACCAATGAACATCTTTCTGTCCAGAAAAAGAGAAAACAGATGTATGTGTCTGGTGCCATCATGATGGTTGGGACACATGCCAGGCAGGTGGTCTTAGCCACCCCCACATTCTGGGCTATCCAAGTTCAACCACTAAAGAGGTTGAGATGGAGAATGAATAGACCCAATCCTAAGAATTGACTTTCTGCCACCTCCACAAATCAAACGGCTTTGGATGGACCAGGCCTGGTGGACGTGTGCATTATTTTCTTCTCTATCTTCTTTGGAAGTGGGATTGAGTGTGACAAAATGGTGGCATTTACATCTCCTGACCTTCTAACTCCTGCTACCCAAGGTGGCCCATCAGACCCGGCAGGGGGAAAGACATCCCCTCACCTTGGGGTCCCCTGGACACAGGTTGGGTGGTCTCTGTTCCCCCCTGCTTCCCATTCTCCACAGGACTGAGCAGGGGGCAGTGCCGATCACTTGAGTGCCTGCTCTCTGGCCCTTGGAGAAGAAGAAGCCGAACCCCACAAAGCTCCAGAGTGACCGAGGGAGGCTGCCGTCTGAACTTGCTGCTGTCTCCAGAGAAGGTGGGACCAGCTTTATCCACACAGGAGTGACAGTCCCCCTCAGCCGGCAGGCATGAACTCTTGTGTACTCTGCTGGCTGGCTGCTGCCTCGTTCTAATAAATTAAATCTGTTTTATCATCACTGTTCTATTCCTGAGACAAGCACTTCCAAGGCAGATTAGAAAGGAACTTAAGGGGATTAAAAGCTTCTCTTAGTGAAAAACAATGTTTCAGATGGGAAATCCATTTACCAATATGAATTTCAGCAGAAATGCATGTTTTCTTTAATGCAATGTTACTGCTCCCAGAAACCGGGATTTCCCCTCTGCTTTGCATAAGTTATAATGTGAATTCTGTTGAGCGTGGCAAGCTTTCAGGGAGATGGATGGCTTCCGTAAAGTTGCACGAAAACATTTCTCCTTTGTTCACGAGGGAAAAGCAAAGTGTCTAATGGATTTGGAGTATTAAAGAGTGTGGGTCTGTTCTGGAAACCAGGGGAAGTCTAGGAGTAAATACCAGATACAAGAGGAGACAGAATCCTTGGAAATGGAGAGAGTCCACTCTCAGTTATCTGCCTGTGGCTTATCCGCAGGGAAGTTTAAGAAAAAGAAAGGGAAAGGAAAGAATCCCAGGGTTCCGGCTCCCTGCCTGGCTGTCTCTCCTGTGGACTCAGGGAACTGAAAGTCATTTGAAAAACTGGACCAATATAATTTGGAGGGTAATTCTGCTGCTGCAGCCATACAAAAAAAAAAAAAAAAATTAAAAAAATTAAATTGCGGAAGGCAGGCCAGGAGGATATGTAATTAATTTTTTCCTCCATTATCCACAGGTTGGGATTCTCTATACCATTAGAAAGTTGACTTAACATAAAATCAGGAGCCAGATCCCCAAAGCCAAGATGGACCTCCTGCCAGGGCTGCAGGAGTGTTGTGTAAAACTTGGGGACACTGCTGAGTCAGCACAGTGCCCTGTTGGAGGGAGTTGGAAGGGAGGTTCCCCCCCAGGAGGCTGGGGGTGCCTAGACCAGAAGAACCTGAGAGCCTGGGCAGACAGGGGCCAGGGGCTGCCTGATTGGGTCGACCAGTTACTAAGTGTTGATTTGCTCTGGGTGATCCTCAGAAATCTGGGGGTACCATGTGCAAACTCAGTTTTCCTCTGTGCTCCCCTGGCACTTGGTGTCCAAGAACACAAGCTCTTGGTCTTGACCCTGCAGGGAATGTCCCCTCTGACATTCACCATGTGCCATCCGAGTGGTGCAGAGAGCTCTTGGTGGCCCAGGCCAGGAACCGGCTCCTGCTGACTGGCTCAAGTCAGGGAAGGCTCTGCTGCAGGGACCGGGCTCTCGTGAGGTCTAAGGCGTGGAGCAGGGCTGTCGCCAGAGTGCAGGGGACCAGAGGGTCTCCAAGTCCCCAGGCTCTGCTGCACATCGACCCACTGCGGCTTCTTTAAGGGGTGGGCTTCAGCCCTCAACCCTGAAGCCAGGATGGTCCTCGTGCAAAGAAAAACCTCCTCAGCCTTGGAGAAGGGGCCCCACGTGTCACCACATCGACCTTCCATTTTGTCTGTTCTGTGCAGCCGCCACATGGGGTAGAAGTCTTAAAAAGAGAAGCCGAGCATCTAGAGTTACCCCTTCATTTCCACCCCTAATAAATGATGATATTTACCCACAGCTACTGGGTACTAACTAGGTCTGTCCCAGGCTCTGTGTCCTGAAGTACTTTATATGAAATATCTTATTAAAGCTTTTTGACAACTCAAGGAACTAGATACTGTTGACATCCCATTTTACATCTGGGACCATAAGACCCAGAGAGGTGAAGTTACTTAACTAAGGTCACACAGCTGGTACATGAAAATGCAAGCCTGGGACCCAGGTATCCAATGTGATTTGTCCTTGATCTTCTTACTGGAGTTCCTGTGTGACTTTACAAGCGAATCTTGCATGTTGAAAATGCCAGTCTTTAGTTTAAGAAGCCAGTTTTCTACAAGCATCCATATGGAGGTGAAAATTGTTGATTAAAAAAATACACGTTGGCTAGCACCTGGGGATTCTAGCATCTGTGGGATTTCTTAACCTGTGTTGTCCAGAACCTTCACCCCTCCTCCCAGACCCCATCCCCATGGCACGCGCCTCCCCTGGGCTACCTACCATTCTCGGGATCCAGCTAGAAAACCTGGTGCTAAAACATTGCTCAATTTTAATTACTCTCCCAGCACCTCGCTGTCAGCTGCCCCTCTGAAATTGTTTTAATTGAAGTTCCCCGAATCCTGGCGAGTTCAGACGGAGTTCATCTCTAAGCCCATTCCGATTTCATTAAAGATTTGATCTTTCTTTTTTCACCAATAAAACATTTATTATCGTTATCTGTTTCGTAACCATTTTCTTTCTCCGAAGGGGTGGGAAAGGTGGGGGAAGTCAACCTCATCTTCATGCCCATAAGACAGAGCAGTCCGTCATCTGTTGATTTTCCTGGCACTCGAGAGGAGTCACATGCTAAAAAGAAATAATAACTATTTTCCTTGTCAATGGAAGCAGTCCTCATTCAAGAGGATTTTATTTATTTATTTATTTTAATCTGCAAGTGCACTACTTGTGAATTAGCAGCACACAGGTCTGGGGGAGAGAATCATCTTCCTGAATCTTGATGGTTTCTTTTTCTTTTTTGTTTGTGTGTCCAGAGGAGGAGCCCTGGGGACTCAAGGTCATAGGGAGATGGTGGCTCCCTCGCACCCACCCCTGGGAAACAAAGTTACAGATGAGCCACAGAATGCAAAAGTTAAACCTTGCCCCAAAGTAGCTTATTGACCTCCGAATGTTAATAATTAACAGTTAATTACCATTAAATCATCGTTGCCCAGTCTTGGCCGGGATCTCGATTGACACTCAGGAGTCAGGTCCCGGGCTATGTTTGTGATTATCCGCTGCGACATTCTCAGCAAACCCAATACCTGCCTCCTGCTCGGTGGATTTGAGTCACGATGTTTTTCGTTAAGGATTCAGCAGCTGCTCCTTCGAGATCTTTGTTTCATGTATGTAATATACTTAAAATGCACTAAATGAGAGTTTATAATATCATTATCTACAGTTAAAGATATTATAACTTCAAAACTGAAAAGAAAGTGCAGCCATATGTGGAAATGGTCTATTTTGTGCCCTTTTGACCCCCCTCGAAGTTTCAAGCGGACCAGACAGGCAACGGCACAAAAATCATAGGTCTGCAAAACCATTTTGCTATTTTAGCTCACGGTTGTCATGAAAGGAAACTGGGTTATTTAGACAGTAAATAACAACGGAGGACTAATTTATTTTGCTTTTTCTTTCTCTCTTAAGATTCTTTCGGTCCCGGGTTCCAATATGTTCTTTATTACATGGTTTGATAATTCAAGGATGGCTCTCCGTCACCCCCCACCACCACCCTGCCACCACCTCCTCCTCCCCAGCCCCCAATAACATGGGACTTGATTTAAAACTTCACTCTGAGCAGCCCCCGGGGTTATTAGGAACTGAGGACGGAGTATGGATTAGGTTTAAAAGTAATAAAAAAGTAGACCTGTTGGTTAGGTGAAAAATTCACTATCAGATTCCTGAGCGCAGGGTTTCTTTTCATGTGCAAACGGTACTAAATGAGGCATTTAATTCAACAAATCCAAAGTTCTGATCCGCCAGAAATAGAGACTGGGTTAGTTCAATTTGTAACAAACGATCCCCGTATGATCAAAGTCCTGAACGCTGATTTCAACATGCTGCTTAAATTAGTCTAACACCAAAGTCTTTGGCTTGGAGACAGTATTTGGAATGTCTTACCAGAGGAGAAATTCTTTCTCACACATGGTTCTAATATCACGCCATGCCAGTTTTGCTTTTTTAATGGGCTGACAAGAAGGCACGGTGCTAACTCTCTGACTCTGGAAAGTTCTGGTGCTGTCACCCGCAAACCAGCTAGGATAATTTTTCCTTGGCTTCCTTATTAAAGACTGAATGAAGGGATTGTGCGGCTTTCTTAATGTCACTTGGTCTGTTTGCCATAAATTCAGGTGCTCACGATGAAAGCCGCACTTATATTTCGCTGGGAAATGGAATCAAGGACCGTGCACCGAGTTCACAATAAATAACTAAGCGTGAGTTATTAAGTGAATTTCATATACCAGAGCCTTATTACATCAGCAGTTTAGATAATGGTCGCTGAAAATAATACACGGATGGACGGCCTTCGCGGCCAAAGCCAGGGGGTGGGCGGGTGGGGGGTGTCCAGAGGGGATCAGGGTACCCAGAGCCTGATGGGGTGGGAAGGGAATAGGTGGTATTTGAAAAAAAAAGAGAATAGGATATTTACATTTTTTGTATGCTGTTTGCCCTTGGAGCTCAGCGGGGAGACTCGCAGGCCTCTGGGCCAGCGCGATCCACATCACTCCAGGCTTCCTGCCTGCCATTGTTTGTTTTCTTGCCCAAGGAAGACTTGGGGTTGTTTAGACTATGCGCCTAATTCTAGAGGATGATAATTATGTTACTTCTAAACCACATATTTTCCAGAAATGGCTGCCCCATGAAAATAGCTCGGCCTGTGTGCGTGTCCAGCCTGGCTGGCAGCCAGTTCGATGCCCAGGACCTCAAATCTCCTGGTCACCCAGGGATGCTCCCGGTGACTGGGACCAGGGCGCTTGGCATCCTGGACAGGTCTGAGTGAGGGCAGGCAGGAGAGCTGAGGCTGACCTCCTTCCTCGGCTGTCCTGGTGGGTCTTGGGTGGACACGTGGAGCCCAGGACAGCATATTCTCAAGGGTGTTGTTCTGCAGAACGCCAGTACTACAAACGCTCTGCAGGAGGCCAGGGTCAACAAAATTGGGGAGATTCTGCAGCTCTGTTCTCTTTGGCATGATCCACCACGCACATGGGTTCTTCTTCCAGGTTATCCTGAGCCCAGCTCAAGCCCATCTGTCTCTAGGTCTCAAATGTACTCTATCTATCTATCTATCTATCTATCTATCTATCTATCTATCTACCTACCTACCTACCTATCAGTGCCAGGGATTGAATTCAGGGGCACTCGACCACTGAGCCACATCCTCATTCCTATTTTGTATTTTATTTAGAGACAGGGTCTCACTGAGTTGCTTAGTGCCTCACTTTTGCTGAGGCTGGCTTTGAACTCACCATCCTCCTGCCTCAGCCTCCTGATTCTCTGGGATTATGGCTATGTGACACTGTGCCCGGCTCAGAGGTACTTTATAGTATGAGTCACAAGTGCAGTGGATGAGCCAGTTACTTGTGAAGGAGTTTCATGATCTCAGCGTCCACTCAAGACTAAGTCCAGATGGTGGATCCTGTCTTCTGATGAATCCCTGCTGCTTAGTCCAATACCTGGCACATAATAGATGCTTAATAAAGATTTGAAAACTTGAAGAATTGAAAAAGTATTCATGAACATTCATACCAACTGGGGTGGGGTAGGGGATCTTGTAAAAATGCAGGTACTAATTCAGTTGGTCTGGAGTGGGGCCTGGTTCTGCATGTCTAAGATGCTCTCGTGGAGGCTGATTTTGAATAGCCACGGCTAGAGAGCTCTGCTATGTTGAACCCTAAATGGATTGAACTCTCTTTACCCCTCTCTGGTGCTCCACCAGGTAACACCTATGAGCTGAGACTCAGTTTGTTCATCTGCCACATAGTCTAAAGGCTCTCTAAGGGTCCTTGTGGTGTGAAACATCTGTCTGTGATGTGTCACTGTGATATTGTTGCGGAGTCATCTCTGGGATTGGGGGGAGGCTCTCCCCCTGCAGGTGATCTTAGGAGCTGCCTGGTAATTACTGAAACTCACTGGGGTGCATGGAGCATTGATGGAGGGGGTGCTCTCGGTCTGACTGAACTTTTTCAGGTTCAGTCAAGACTCCTGGGAGGCAGCTGGTGACATTGAGAAACTGCCCCTCCCTGTTTCTCTGAGCCTGAGCATGAAGGTGGGGTGATGTGACATTTCACGGATTCAAGATGATACAGGTGCAGGGGTCAGGGGTGGCGTGGATACCCTGGGTATGACAGGAGAGAAATGTATACGAAAAACTCTTATAATTCAACAGTAACAAAACAGAACTGCCCAATTTAAAAATGGGCAAAAGAGCCGGGCGCTGTCGAGCACACCTGTAATCTCAGCGGCTTGGGAAGCTGAGGCAGGAGGATCATGAGTTCAAAGCCAGCCTCAGCAACTTAGCAAGGCTCTAAGTAACTCAGTGAGACCCTGTCTCTAAATAAAATATAAAAAAAATGGCTGGGGATGTGGCTCAATGGATAAGCACCCTTGGGTTCAGTCCCTGGTACCAAGTAAATAATTAAGGGCAAAGATTTGAACGGATACCTCCCCCAAAAGATAAACAGGTGACAAATGAGCAAATGAAAAGATACTCAACGTCATCTGTCATGAAGACACTGCAACTTAAAATAACAATGAGATGTCACTGCACATCTATTAGAATGACCCAAATCCCCCAAATGACAACATCCTGACCGCACTGCAACTGGAGCCCTCGTCCATCCCTGGTGGGGATTCAGAATGGCATGGTCACCGTGGAAGTCAGCGTGGTAGTGATTTTACAGAGCTGAACCTAGTCTCACCATGTGACCCACCAACCGAACCCCTAGGTGTCTGCCTAATTGATCTGGAAACACATCTGTTCCAAATCCTGCACAGGAGGGTTCATAGTGCCTTTATCAATCATCGCCCCAAATGGAAACAACCAAGTTGTTCTTCACAGGACAAAGAACAGACCAGCTCTGGGACAGCCGTTCCACTCACCAACTGTGTTGCGAGGTGCAAGAGGCCCACCTGAGCTCACATCTAGCCCAGCACAGGTACCGAGTGCTGCATGTGGACATTTTTATATAGACATCTCCTTTGCTTTTTCAGCCAAAGGGCTGACACCCGCTTCTAGTTGTGATGTCCACACCTCGTGGCCCGATCTTCGCTCCTATTACCATCCCTCAAAGAATGGAACGAGGGCTGGAAGAAGTGGCTGACCCGGGACACTCTCCTGAGGGCAGAAAACATACACGGGTGGCTGGAGCATCCTGGGGTTGCAGAGAGTGAGTGAGGAAGGGCTAAAAGCCAAACAAAAATACAAACACAAAGAACCAAAGCCCTCCATGACAGGGACAGGGAAGGGTCGTAGGAGCCAAGGGGAGGAACGGAGAGGGTGAGAGAGAGAGAGAACAATATGAGCCACAAGTAAAGCCCTGGATTGTCCCCTGAAGAATAAATATCCCCGAGTCCTTGCTGTTATGTGATTGAATACATAAGTCAACAAGGAGGAGTAGAGCAATGTTCCATATAGAAGAGTTAGAATGATTATGTGGATGCTGTGCATTTAAAGAGACCTATAAAGCTGGGCGCAATGGCTCACGCCTATAATGGCTTGGGTGGCTGAGGCTGGAGGATCGCAAGTTCAAAGTCAGCCTCCGCAAGTTCAAAGTCAGCCTCCGCAATTTAGTGAGGCCCTAAGCAACATAGCAGGACCCTGTCTCTAAATAAAATACAAAATAAATAAATAAATAAAAATTAAAATTAAAAATAAAATAAAATAAAATACAAAAAAAAAAAGGGCTGGGGATGTGGCTCAGTGTTGAGCACCTGGGTTCAATCTCTGGTACAAAAAAAAAAAAAAGTCCATAAAGCTCCCCACCACTTCATTGTGGACGGCACATAGTAACTATTTTTGGGGGAGCAGAGGTGACAGGGATTGAACTCAGGGGCACTTGACCACTGAGCCACATCCCCTGCCCTATTTTGTATTTTTTAAGAGACAGGGTCTCACTGAGTTGCTGAGCACCTCACTGTTGCTGAGGCTGGCTTTGACCACACGATCCTCCTGCCTCAGCCTCCGGAGCCGCTGGAGTTACTGGTGTGTGTCACTGTGCCCAGCTCATCGTAACTCTTTTAGTCAGTTTTTTGTTTGTTTGTTTGTTTCTGTGACCAAAATACCCAAAAAGAACAACTCAGAGGAGGAAGTTCATTTTGGCTGCTGGTTTGAGAGATTCAGTGCATGGTCGGCTGACCCCATTGCTTGGGTCGAGGTGCGGCAGGGCGTCATGGAGGAAGGGCGTGGTGGGGGCGGCTGCTCCGTTTCCGGCAGCCAAGGAGCAGAGCTAGAGATGGGGCTGCAGGGAAGATGCCCCCTTCCAGGGCTGCCCCCAGCGACCCACCTCCTCCAGCCACGACCCCCCTGCCCACAGTTACCCCCGGGGTCTGTTCAACACAGGATGGAAATGACAGTCCAGTCACTTCACCTCTGGGCACTTGGGGGCACCTCTCATCCAGACCACAAGAGCAGCTGTCTTCCCAGGAGCTCAGCAGAGAGAAGGAGACAGACGAGGACCTTCACGGTGGAGAAGCCTGGCCGCCAGGCATCGCGCCAGGTGATGGAGGTCAACGTCAGCAGTGACACGTCTGTGGGTGGGATGTGAGAGGTCAAACCCCACCTCTGTGCTCATCCTCCTTAAAACCCATCACCCAGGAGCATCCTAACCACGGGAAGGTCCTCAGACAAATCCCATCTGAGGGACATTCTGCAAAATCCTGATCAGCGCACCTCAAAACTGTCAAGGTCACGGCCAAGGAGAAAAGGTTGAAAAATGGTCACAGCCTAGAAGCCTAGGGAGAGAGGATGATCTGGTGTATCCTGATGGGATCCTGGGACCAAGGAAGGTCACCTGGGGACAACTGGGAGGATCCCAATAAAGTATCAACTTTAGTTAATAATAATGTCTCCCTATCAGTGGTGATCTGTGACCACTGTGCCAGACTGATATTAAGGTGCAAAGAGTGTGGAGTGTACACTCTCTGTACTGTCTTCACCACAACTTTGAGCAGCTACAAATCCAAGTTTATTCAAAAATTCATCATCTCTCTCTCTCTCTCTCTCTCTCTCTCTCTCTCTCTCTCTCTCACACACACACACACACACACAATCATCTTCAGTTGGAACTGAATTGGGAAGAATGGAATTAGCTTAACGTGAGCACCTAAATGTGTCAGGCTCTGTCCTAGACTCCCTTTGCCCTGAGCAAATGAGCTTTTTAATCTTTTCAACAGCTCTGTGAGAAATAAATTATGATCAGATTTTCTAGGTGTGCACAGAACTAGGAATGTGAGGGAAGATAGGAAAGAACTAGGAAGGTCAAATAGCTCTAGTGGGGAAGAGTGAAATCCTGCACAACTATAGGCTTTTCTCCTCTGCATCAAAATGCACAGGAAATTGTCAAGGATCCTCTGAATTGAACCTCCTTTATCAATTGTGTTGGGGGCCTGGGATTGGAGGGTATTTCTGTGCAGAGTCTGAAGCCTTTGTGGTTGGAGACAGAGTGGTGTGGAGCCCTCGGCTTAAGGAGAACAACTAAGATTGGGGAGCTTCCTGGGTATCTGGTATTTTTGTCTGTTTTCTGTTGCTATGACAAAATACTTGGGACTCGGTGATTTATAAAGAAAAGAGGTTGATTTTGGTTCACAGTTCTGGAAGAACAAGAGTGTGGAGTCACCATCTGCTCAGCCTCACCTGGCTCTTCCATGCCTGGTGGAAGGAGGAAGAGGTTGCATGCAAACAGAGGAAAGGGACTCAAACTGCACTGACAGCTGACCCATCCCTGAGAGAAAGCCATTAATCTCTTCATGAGGACTTCGTCCCCAGGGCCAGTGACCCCTCAAGGGCTGCTACCTCTCAACACCGTCAGGTTGGCGACTGTGTTTCAGACCACAGCAGAAAGGGTCCTTCCCTAGCTCAGTGTTTCTCTCTGGTTGGAAGAAGGGCCTGCCTAACAGCTCTCTGTGGGGAGATCATTCAGGTGCCACCAGCAGAGAGGTATGGCTCTGGTCTCAGGTCCCTCTTGCTCTGTTGTTCTGGATCACGAATTCCACAAACTCTTCCCTAAAGTGTGAGGCTTCCCAGTCAGAAACCTTGACCCTACTCTTTGATGTCATTTCTCCCTCTAGGCGCTGGATCCTGCCTGATGACTAAGGTTACTCCTCTGGGGTTCCCTGTGCCAGGTCTGCTGCGACCATCTAGGGCCAAGGGCTCCCTGCAGCCAACCCGGGTGCCAGTGCTCACTCTGGCCTTGCTGGCTGGCCAGCAGTGGGTGCCTGCGCTCAGACAGGGTTTGTACCCCAGGGCTGCAGCTTCTGAGCCGAGCGAGGAAGGGAAATCTGGGTGATCATTCCAAGCCTCAGTTTGCTGGTCTGTAAAATGGGACAAACGACAGTTCCAGCTCATAGGTTATGTGAAGGGTAAATGATGGCGTGCTTAGCGCTGGGCCAGGACAGGTGCGGAGGAAGGCCAACATCGCTCTATGATCACGACTGTCCTAAATACGCCTGCTTGTTTTATGCTCGTCTTTTTGCAACATGAAGTGCCCCTTCCTGTCAACCTTGGCTGGATCCAATCCTTCCCTCCCTTGTGCCTTTTCCTGATCTGCACTTTCTCTTTTCCTGTACTTAGTGCAAAGACTCTGCTGGGTGGAGGTGGAGGAGGGGCTCAGGTCCCCAGGTCCTCAGGGAGGGGTGGAGGGGTGGCTTTGCTGCTGGCTTGGGAGCTGCTTCTCCTGGTTTCCAGGAGGGTCCCTGGTGGGAACTGCCTTGAGCCTGGGCGTGGCTGTGGCAGGGGAGCCGAGGAGGCTGCTTCCCCGACCTGGTCACTGGTGGGTCCCCTCTCTCCCTGCCCGAGCACTGCCTCGCACCGCGGCTCAGGAGCTCGCTCCTGCTGCCTAGGCAGCCCCCACCAGCCTCCCGCCCCAGCTCTCCGTCTCACTGCAGATGCTGCTGCCATGGGGGCACAGGGTAGCCTACGTGACAATCTGAGAATCCAAGGAGGAGCAGTCCCTGAGCCCTCGGTGCGGAGATGGGACGGAGCTCCGAAGGGGCTTCCTGCTCCTCGCAGACTTGGCTTCTCTGAACCCTGAGTTGAGCTGCGGCTCGCCACCCCACATCCTGTATTTTGACAACTGCATCCTCTACTCTGAAATAATTGGAACTGTAGTTGGTAATTTTCCTTCTTGAAGTGTTATTTCAAGAAAAGAAAAGAAAAAAAAAAAACCTTTAGAATATTCAACTCAAGGAGTGCATGCAAATTTGCAACAGTGGATGAATCTAAATATCTGTACCCCCCTCCCCCGGGTCACCCAGAACTTATACTCACTGGGGCCAACTCGAGAGATCAGAGGCTCAGGCGAGGAGATACGGGTCTCCTTTCATCTTCTAGAATTTGGAGAATAGATACTTCATTTCTGCTCTTCATCATCATCACCATCATCACCTTAACCATCCAACCCTTTCCTCTATTCAATTTTTAAAAATGGTTGTTCTAGAAAGTTCCGGCACAACAGACTTAAATACCTTTCAATCTCCTTTCAGCAGAAAGAATCCAGAGACACCCTGGGTCTGATAAAGCTGCTCCTCTCCTTAAAAATAAAAAAAGGCCACTGGGATGGGGTTTAAGTGTCTTTGTTCCCTCGATTCAAGTTGCCAGAGATACATGTCATTTCGAGAAGCATGGAACTAATTGAGGAGTATGTCCAGTTCTTGCAGAGGTGAACAGGGCAGATAAATAAAAACTCCATCGCACATAAATCTTGGCTCCCAACATCAAAGAAGCAGGATCCTGCTAAGTGTATTTGTATAATGCAGTAATTTATGCAAAACGCAGCTTTGATAAATGTCCCCTAATTTATTGTCATGTATCTCAAATCAAAGTCAAACATTTACAGCTTGCGTCTGAAGGAAGCCAGGCCTCGGAGAGCCAAAGGGGTTTGAAGTAGGTAAAGCTGTGTTGGGCAAAGGTTAAACAGGGTCTGGTCTGCATGTTAAGAACTTTCTACAAAAATGGCCAAAAAGAAAAAAAAGAGGGGACTAGTTTGGCTCCTAGACACAAAGTGGGGCAGAACTGTAGGTATTTTTCTTCCAAAGACAGACAGGATCCATGCACTAAAATGTTCTTAAGGGAACAGAACAAAGGGCTAACACATACCCTTTTACAGATTGTTATAATATGGAAATAACAGTGATCGTCATTTATTGCATGACTCTATGTCAAATGTTGCGCTAAGCGCTTTGTGTTCTTTTTCTTGTCACTTGTCAATGGAGACCTATGAAGGGGACGTTCTTGCCATAAGACCCCCTTTTTTTTGGTACCAGGGATTGAACCCAGGGGTGCTTAACCATGGAGCTGTATCCCCATCCCTTTTGATTTATTTTTTTTTAATTTTGAGTTATCTCATATGGGGGTCTCATGAAGTTGCTCAGAACCTCGCAAAGTTGCCCAGGCTGCTTTGAACCCACAATCCTCCTGCCTCAGCCTCCTGAGCTGCTGGGATCCGCTGGCAGGCACCCAGCTAAAGCCGAGGCTTTGTGATTACAGAGACCTGGATTCAAGTCCTACCTCTGCCAATTTCTGTGTGATTCTGGGCAAATCCTTAACATCTCTGCTCCTCCAAATGCACATCTACCGAATGGACTGCACAGCCGTGCCCATCGTGGGATGGTCATGAGGATGAAATGAGTCACCACCTGCCAAGCCCGTGGCAGATGTGCCGTCAGTGGAGGTGGCTGGAAGGTCATTCTTACTGGTCACTGGTTGTCATTCTGGGGTCAGCATCTGAATGATCGTAGAATTCCCCCAGTCAACCTCTGGGAAGCAGACAGGATCCTAAGGTGCTGGGCAGAGGAAGCAGCCTTTGTAACATGGGATTTTTAATTTCCAGGCTGCAGGACTCTGCTCCCCCGTGATCCCTATAAAATAAACTTACAGCCCAGGCAGTAGCGCCTGCAGACAACAGCTGTTTAAAAGATTTTCCTGCCCATCTGGAGGCTTGGCATGGTCTTCGGGCTGGTTCTAGGAGCAAGGCTTTAGCTCCGTGATTCCACCAGCTGGTAACTGGTACTGCAGACCCACAGGCCGCGCTCAGCCTTCTTTAATGAAATAGAGAGAGGGACCGACTCAGAAAGGGCAGGATGGTTCCCGGCCCAGGGGGGGTCAGCCCCCAAGACCTGCATCGGGACGCTGGGGCTGGTCTCTGTCCAAGGCGAGGCCCTCGGCAGTTGTTAATCTCATGACTGGGGTGTGTGTGGGTTTACAGGGGCTTGAGGACATGTTTGTCATCGACTTGTCGGCTTCGCTCAGTTCCGATTGCCATGGATGTCACGGGAGGACCCGGCTCTTCCCACCCAGATGGTGGCGGGGATGTCTTTCCACTTGACTTTTGAAGCATGCAACCGAAGAACTTCCCCAGCACGTACGTGCTCCTCTGGGGTGGAGGGCGGCATCCCCAGCCTTCAGCGTGGAACCAGGTCACCAAGGATAAGCCCAGAACAAACTCTTCCTGATATCCTCCTGTTGGAAAGGAAGAAGAACAGAAAGAATCTGATCCCCGGGGGGTGTGGGGGGGCAGCTGCTTTCAGGAAGACCAGCTCTTGGTGATGAAGACCTGGGAGCCTGTTCTGTGACTGCCCCCAGCTCTGCTTTCCCCATCTGTACAATGGGCATTGATCACAATGTCCTTTTAAAAGGAGCTTCCGGAGCCCAGGAGACCAGCGTTGATGGAATCATCCCCAGGGGAGTTGACACTCGTGACCATCCCTTCCTGGGTCTCAGTTTCCAAATCTGTAAGAAGGGGGGAGGCTCATTTTCCTCCTGATAGAGCTGCTGTGACAATTCTTCAATACCAGCTGGTAGGGTCCTCACTCGGCCACTAGCCCGCCCCTGCCCCTCACCCAGCCTCAGGGACTGGTGGCTTAAAACTGAACTCAGATACCAACATCCACGTCCCTTCTCCCACGGCTCTGCCATCCGAGCTAAAATCCCACTGAAAAACCGGGGAATTTTTAAAGGCTGTTACAGAAAGGAAGGGTGGCCTTCCAAGGGCATTGGTGAGACTCCCCAAGGCCTCCGTGGGAGGCCAGATCCACCCTCAGGTGCCCGGACTCCTTCAAGTTCACCAGGCACCAGCTGCCCCCTGTCTGCATGGTCTCTGGCCTCCAGGGTGAAAAGAGGGAGGACTTACTCCTGGTCCTAGGAGGGTCCCAGTCAAGAAGAATGGACAGAGTTCCTCCAGCCAGTGCCCCCGGGGCTTAGGGAATCCTTCAGGGTCACAGAGGTGAGGACAGGGGGTCAGCAGCTGGCCTGGTCTCAGTCGGTGCCAGCGCCAACCCGATCTCCACCTCCAAGGGCCTCCCAGAAAATGGCCCCCACCGGGCCCTCTGCTGAGGTTGGAAGGAGCCCGTAGTCTCCTGCGGCCAGTGGGGAAACGAGCTGCCCATTTCCAGTCCGAATAGCTGCTGCCCAGGGATTCCGCCGACAGCCCTCGGGGTCTCCAGCTGCCTCTCTGGGGGCAAGGAGGCCCATCTAACGGTAGGAGTGGAAGTGACTTGTCCCCTTGGCTTCTTTTCCTCTTTTCTTTTGTCTTTTCTCACCCCCCCTTCTTCATTTTTCTCACCCCCCCCCCACCCTCCCTCCCTCCCCTCTCTGACTTTTAACTTTCCTCAGCTGTTTGGAAACTTTCTTTGGTCTCAGGCAGGACCTTGCTAAACTCTAAAAGTCCAGGGTGCTTTTGTGCAAGTTAGAAAACGATGCCCCCTTCAGGCAGGCACATGGCTTCTCAAGTGGACAGTGGAAAATGGCTCCCTTTCCCCTGAGAAGCTGCAGTGTTACCCCGAGGGCCCTGCTTCCTAACTGCTGCCCAGCCCGGATGTCAGTCCCCACTCACGCATCCCGAGAGTCTTGCGTAGTGTGCAACCTGCACATCTGTCAATGGCGGCTCTGTCCCTGGGCCTCTCTCCTCCTCTGCCATCCTGGTGGCTTTGAAACTATTGTTCTCTCTGGTGTGGTGGTTTTGTCCCTCATTATTCTTCCTGAGCTCGTTATAATGTGACTCCACTTTGAAATCGTGTCGCCCAAGGAGGGGGCCTGGAAATGAGACAAGTCCTGTGGAGGAACTTGGGGGCAGGAATGGGATCCCCTTGGCACCAGCCTTCTCCAGGGTGCACAGAGAGGAGAGAGGCAAGGGCAGGAAGAGGTGGGAGACGCGGGGGCTGGGCTGGATTTCTGCTGGGGTGGCCCACAGGGGCTGCCCATTCTCCAGAGCGCGCCTCCCGCTACCTCTGGGCACCTTCTGGGCGAGCAGGCTGCATTTCCTCCGGGCTCAAGCCCTGGGCTGGCCCTGACCGGGAATTCCCAGTCCTCCTGGACACGGTGCTCTGCAGATTATATGGCTCTGTTCTCAGCCCTTGCCAGCCTTTGGGGGCACGGTTTGCATGAGGAAGGGTTTGTTTCTGTCTGACCTCTTCGCACACCTACTGTGTGTCAGGTCTCGAGAGGTAACAGTGAGCAAAGCTTAGTAGGTACCAGCTCTGGGGGGGGACCCCAGGCAGCAGGAGCCCAAGACAAAGAGCACCAACCACCAGGTGAGCAAAGGGGGCCCCTGGAGAGAACAGAGATGCCCGAGGATGTGGATCAGGGGCGCAGTGGAAAGGGTTGAGACGGGGAGCCTTCCGATGAGCCACGGCAGGGACCTCTGAGAAATGACATTGGACCTGAGGTCCTCTTGGTGAAAGCTGTAGGGACAGGCCGGGGTGAAGGGGGGACCTGTAGGAGTGGATTATTAATTTATCTGTTCATTTGCTTCAGTGCTGAGGATCAAACCCAGGGCCTCATGCATATTAGGGAAGGGCTCTCCCACGAGCCACATCCCCAGCCTCTGAGTGTGGATCTTAAATCCAAAGTTCGTAGCGTGGGGAAGGACCCGTAGGTAGGCGTAGTGACAACCACCCTGTGTTAAGCGGCTACTCTGCTCTAGGTATTTTATAAGCATTGACCCTCCTGAAGATCCAGACGAGGAAACTGCCGTCTCATGGCCCCCAGTCACCCAGCCCGTGAACAAGCCAGCTGAGCTAAGGTTCCCACTCAGCCCTCCCTCTCCCCCGGCTGCCGGCCAGCCTTGTGTTCTGGCTGCCCGAGGGCGGGGTTGTTGGCTCGCTCTGCATCTTATGTCCCTTCCTGGGCCAAGGGACCTCTGAGCTCCAGGCCTGGAGAGGAGAGATGAAGCCGTCTTTTGTCACGTTCGCTGGGGATGGTGATGAAACTCTGTCCTGTGATCACTTCAACAGAGCCCGAGGGAGACACAAACAAGCGCTGGCCCGACGTACCTGTGCCCCGCACGGTGTTTCGGCGGTGCCCAGCTTCAGGGCTGGCAGAGAGAGAGACCAAAACATATTAATTAGTCCTAATGGAAGCTCCTTCTTTAAGCTCAGGGGTCCAGAAATGGCAAATCAACTTTTATTTTGGACAGGCTCCCAGACCCCTTCGTCTATGTGCGCGTCTCTTAAATCTAAGAGTCCACGTGGGCAAGACGTGGGGCTGAGGACCGCTGGGACTATCAGAGGCCCTCTGACCTGGATGAAGGGGCACCATGGGGTGGGGCTTTCAAGCAGGTGTGTGACAGAGGCGGAGGGGACGTGAACAGGGTATCCATAGTGGACACGAGATACATTTTGCATGCACACATAAATTTATATGTAAAATCAAGCACCTACTGTGTGCTTGGAACTGGGAGTTTGGCACTGAGCAAAGTGGTCGTGGGTCTCACATTCTAGAAGGGGAGAGAGACCATCAATAAATAAGCAGATGATCGAACACACTCCTGTTCAGAAACTGAAGGAGACAAGGAAGTTGATCAAAAGACACTGCGGAAAAACCAGGAGAAGACTTTGGATTGGGTTTCCCTGCGGGGTGGGGATCTCTAGGCCTAGACCCAAAACATGGGCAAGAGAAAGAGAAAAGTCTTCCAAAAGGAGCAGGTGATCCCAAATTGAGAAATCACAAAGACACATGAGAGTCCATGGTCATAACAGTCTCTCAGAAGGGCACCCAAACCAAGCTCCGTTCCCCTTATTTCTTTCACGACATTGACTGCAAAACAGGTATTGGTATCTAGGTGCAGGCCGGGGCTTTGTGAGGAATTCACTGTGTGACCTTGGGGAAGTCCCTTGACTGTTCTTGGCTGCTTCTTAGAAAAAGGACCAGATAAAGCATAAAGATGTCAGAACATTCAATGTCACTAATTCCCAAATCTAACAGATCAAAGCAAACCTCCGGATCGGTCGCTAGGAACACGTGATTCTCCCGGATTCTGACCTGGGATCACAGCAAAGCTTTGGAGCTAGAATTGCGCTCTCGGTCTTGATCCCCAGCTTGGCCCGCTCAGGAGCCCTGGGTACGTGTCCTGGCCGCACCCACATGTGTCTCTTGTTAGTGTTATTTTCTTAGTGGCAACTGTCCTAAACCCTCCCCCTTTTAGTCTTGAGTTACTCAGCCTGGTCTCACTGTCACTGACTGTCACGTAAGTGCCATCATCTCCAGCCAGTGATTCAGGGGGTTATTTTATTGATTTATTATTATTTACCTTCTCAGCCTCCCCCCTCCGTGCCCAGGCGTTGGCTACGGCCCTCAAACACGGAGTGGGCCACCAGAGTGCTGCTTTCCAACCCTCCAAGACTCGCGTTTGAAACTTTGCTTTAAGAAAGAAGAAAGAAAAATGCTTGTCGTGGGGCTTCAGGCCTCTAGTGTCTTGTCCATTTTGTCCACGTGGGATCCCGGAGGAAGAGCAGGAGAGTGCGGGATGGTGTTTGGGGACACTGCAGAAAGAGCCGTGGGAAACGAAGAGCCAGGGGACACCGCCTTTGGCTTAGGGCTGCGTGGCCTGCAGCTGGAGTCCAGGTAGGTCACTGACAGGACCCACTCCCGGGGGGACCCAGGACGGTGGCCCACTGGGCTGCAGGCTGGTGTGGAAAGGGAGCATCCACCATTGGCTGTGCCTTCTCAGACCCTGCTGTCATGATGGAGGGTCAAAGAAGGAGACCCCTTGAAACGCCCTCTGCAGGGCGCCTCACCTCAGTTGACCAAATTTTCAGTCGTGCGTGCCACTTCCGGGTTCTGGTGTCCTGTGGTGTCCTGAGGTGTCCTGTGGGGTCCTGTGGGGTCCTCTGCAGGCTGCACACACCCTTCCTCCACCCACACACCCCAGACCTGCAGGCCCGTGTCCTGGATGATCCGTGAGCTGATTTGTGAGTTCCGCAGGCCACGTTTAACAGACTCGTTTTTTTTTTTTACAAATGTACCAAATTTTTGGTGGAAAATTTTCTATGGGTTGTGGTCATCCAACTTCCCAAGGTCAGTTGAACAGCCTGAAATGGTGGCTTTTCATTTTTTAAATTTTCCATCTTGACTTTGTGGGTAGATGCCATATAATCCAACAACGCCGAGTGCTGAGTGCTAAGCCCTGTCCCAGGCCTCCCTCCCAGGCTGTCACACTCCCCAGAGGGTCCCCCTGCACAGGTGCAGATACACACTCCAGGCATTCAGTCCCCCTCTGTGCAGGGCAGGATGCTCACCTCCGTGCCCCTGCCAGGGGGGAGTGGCTCTGGGGCGCACTTCCGCCCACCAGGCTGCCACCGCTCTTTACACCATCCCAAGAAACAGTTAGGAGGAAAGGATTTGGAAACCTGGTGAAGGAAGCCACACACACCCCGGAGAAGAAGGTAGAGGGTGGCCCTAGGCTTCATTTGGCAAGTCTTTAAAAATGGAATACTTATGTATTAAAAGGGAAAGGAGGGGCCAGGGCTATAGCTCAGTTGGTAGAGGGCTTGCCTTGCATGCACAAGGCCCTGGGCTCAATCCCCAGGCCTACAAAAAGTGTCGGGGGAGGGGGGTATTGGGAATGGAGCCACCATTTGACCCAGCTGTCCCTCTCCTCGGTCTATACCCAAAGGACTTAAAAACAGCATTCTACAGGGACACAGCCACATCAACGTTTACAGCAGCACAATTCACAATAGCTAAACTGCGGAGCCAACCTAGATGCCCTTCAATAGATAAATGGATCAAAAAAATGTGGCATATACACACAATGGAATATTACTCAGCAATAAAAGAGAGTAAAATCATGGCATTTGCAGGTAAATGGATAGTTAGAGAAGATAATGCTAAGCGAAGTTGGCCAATCCCAAAAACCAAATGCTGAATGTTTTCTCTGACATAAGGAGGCTGATTCATAGTGGGGTAGGGAGGGGGAGCAATGGGAGGAATTGACGAACCCTAGATAGGGCAGAGGGGTGGGAGGGGAAGGGACGGGACATGGGGTAATTAATGATGGTGGCATGTGATGATCTTTACTATCCAAAGTACAGGTATGAAGACACGAATTGGCATGAATATACTATGTGTACAACCAGAAATATGAAAAATTGTGTTGTATATGTGTAACAAGAATTGTGATGCTTTCCGTTGTCATACATACATTTTAAAAAGTCAAAAAATTGGGGGGCTGGAAAATTCTCGAATAATAGCAATTCAAAATTGGAAGGACCTTGGGATTATATTAAGCCATCTCTGAGAGTGATTGTGACCTTCGAGAGGAGACCCATGGTAATGATGAAATATCTCCTCACTGATTTCTTTTTTCTTTAGAAAGTAAGATAGAAGGTGACCCGAGGGGAAGAGGAGAGGAATAGAGAGACGGAGAGAGAAAGAGGAGAGAGAGGGTGAGAAAGAGCAAGTCCAGGCTTGGCCGGGGTGGAGGGGCTCCTGCTGATGCCTCCACGTGCAGGTGACCGTGTCCACCAGACCCTGAGGAGAGGACCTTCGAACCCGCAGCGGCGAGTCCACCCCCTCGCGATCCTGGAGATGGAAACCCCGACGTCTGCTCACCACCGCACATAAAGGGGACTGCTGTGGCCCCAGGATGGGACTTTTTAGAGCAGTCAGCGTGTGGAAGGGGGTTTGTGCACCTAGAGCTTCAACTCAAATGGGGACCCAGGTCAGAGCACTCGGCCCCAAACACGCCGATGTGCAGACGCGGCTTCCCTGGGGTCCGGGTAGGGGTCCATCCCTGTGCTGGCTCGGAGCATTCATCCTTCCATTTCAGCATATGTGACCCCCAAATGGAAGCTCCCCTCTGCTGAGAGGATGGTCACTAATTTGAGAGACAACCCACGGGTAGGCGTTCATGGTCACTAACTAAAATACTCAGCGGAAAATGATGGGCAGTGACTGACACAATATTCACAGACGGCTTCTGCTGTCCTCTGCCGATAAGGACCAGGGACCCTGAGAGGGACCTATGATTGACTGGTCTCAACATGAAGGAAAACTTCTACTAAGGAGAGAGAGGAGGGGGGCCAGTTCTCGGGAGGATGTACAAACAGCGAGTCTCCTGGTGGCACGTGTGGGCCTGTGGATCCCTCCGGGGGACTCTTGTTGCCTATCTTGGTGAAGCTGTTTTTGTCCTGGTTGCAGTGTGGCATCCCTGGACATTTCTGTCCTGGGGCTTGACGTGGAGACAGCCCCTCTCAGAAGTGGGATCATGCAGTGTTTGTTCTGTGCTCGGGTGAACCTTGGTGGCTGGCATTGGGGCCACATGTTATTGGCAACATGTCTCTAATAAGGCTGAGCTCTGGATTTCACATCAGTGAGTCTAGGGCACCCCAGAGCACTGCTGTCCTTTGCAACATGTGACCCGAATGTAAGGCAAAGAAACTACCCTGTTTTGGGGGTGTCGAATGCTCCGAGTCAAGTAAGTCCCACCAGCAGGTCTCTTAATATGGTTGGAGACCACTTTTTAATTCTGTCTCTCTTTCTTAGGAAAATCAATGGGAGACTAGTTCCTCTTCGCCTACCCGTGGGTTGTCTCTCAAATTCCACAATCACTTTCTAAGATTGCTTAAGACAACATTGATTTGGGTTGTTCAATCGGCAACAGGGAGTTCTACGACTGGGAAGCGTCGAATATTTTCAACCTCATAGTTCATGTTATATTAGTCGAAAACATATTTTTTAAGATGTGTATTATTAATGACACAATAAAATCTCATTAGCGGATGGGGTTGATAGATGTGGTTTATCTAACATTAAGCAGAAATTGACATCTTGAGGGGAGTATCAAGATTCTGTGATCCCAGACACTGATATTGAACAAGCAGGGGCCAGGAGCAATCCGCTATTGATTAGATGGTGCAAGTAATTATATTTACCAAGCTGTTTTATTGGGTGGGGCAGAAGGTGAGGTGGTTCTTCTACAGAGTGGAGAGAGAGCAATCAAGAGAGACAATGTTGGCCAGAGCTCAGAGCCAGGGGGGTTCTCCGGGCTCTGCTCCGGTCTTGCCCCGTCCTCATCAGTACTTAGTAATGCAGCTCGGTGCCTTCTGCAGTCCAGATGCCTGTGTTCCCTGGCAGTCTCTTGGAATGGTTTGCAGCTGGGCTATGCACTCACATTCTATCTTCAATCCTTATCTCTGGTCTCCCCAACTGGGGCCATGATTACCACCACCACCACCACCACCACCACCACCACCCACACCACCGCCACCATCATGACCACCACCACCATGACCACCATGATCACCATGACCACCACCACCACTACCATCATCACCATCACCACCATAACTTTCACCATTGCTACCACCACCACCACCACCACCATACCACCATCACCATCACCACCCACACCATTGCCACCATCACCACCACCACCACCACCACCAATACCATCATCACTACCACCGCCAGCCCCATCACTACCACCATCACCACTAGCACATTACCACACCACTGTCACCACATTCACCACCACCACAGCCACCACCACTATCAGCCCCATCACTATCACATTCACCACCATCACCACCATCAATATCAGCACATCACCACCATCACCACTGTCACCACATTCACCACCACCACAACCAGCCCTATCACTACCACATTCACCACCATCACCACATCCACCACATTCACCACCACCATCACCACCACCATCATCATCAATATCACCATCGCCACCACCACCACCATCATCACCACCATCACCACCATCACCACCATTACCACTGTCCCAACCGTCTCACTGCCACGGCTACCTCCACAGTCATCTCTATCACCAACTGTGACCAACACCCTCCAACATCAATACAGGTGTCAACCGTCACCACCATTGTCACAAGCATTACCGACATTATCACCATGGAGATCGGCACAATTAGCACCAACACTGTCTCCGGGTCACCCACGAAGGAGCAGGTGGCTCAGGCGTCCGACAGCCCTGGTCAGAAGCTGGCTCTCCGCTGTCTCCCTCACTGCCATGCGCACCAGAGGGCTGTGACGAGGTCTGAGTGAACGGCCACCAAGGAGCACTAGGCCGGGGCAGGCGCAGGAGGTGGGGGCGGCGTGTGAGCCTCGGAGGAGACTCTAGGAGTTCTGAGCCATTCTGCCTCCAGTGCGGACTCCTCTCCCTCAGGGTGGGTCACGGACTTGGGGTTTCCCTCCCTCCCTCCTTCCTCCCTCTCTCTGGATGCCTTCCTTCTGTGGCTGCTTCTTTGGTAAAACCCTCTCACCCACCAGGTTTGCCATTACCTCATCTAAGTGGCGTGTCCCGGAGAAGGGCTCTGTCCTCCCACACCTCCTCTTCACAGTGCTGCTCCCGGTCGGGTCTTCAAACCCCGGCTGCCCTTCAATAGGCCCGTGTATACAGCAGGCACACACGTGTGCACACCCATGGCTTTGACTTATATTGGGCCTGAAGGCAGATCTTATCTCTTCCTACTAAAAGATAATTTCATAAGCAACAAATACTCAAAGATAAGCATATAAAGAAGTTCATGAGAGCATCGTCCATAATAGCCAAAAGGGGAAAAAGAAATAGCCTAAATGCCCCTCAAATCCGGAATTCACTAAGTGCTTTACTCTTCATTCTTATTACTAAATACCACTCAGCTATTTTAAAAAATAATGTAAAATACATTTCTTGACAAAATTGCTTATACTATATTATAAATTTAAAAGGAAGTCGCAAAAACAGCAATATGATATGGACCCCCCTCCCCTTTTTTCTGCTCTTTAATGGATCATGTCTAGGTACACACAGTCTCTCTAAGCACAAACCACGGTCTGGGGAACACAGACCAAGGGGTCAGCATGCTGACCTTCCTAGAGATGTACTAGGGTTGCAGGTAATTTATATCTATCTGTCTATCTATTTATCTACCTTTTCTTCAATACTGAGGATTGAACCTAGGGACACTCTACCCCTGAGATACTTCATATTTTTTTATTTTAAGACAGGATCTTACTAAATTGTCAAGGTTGTCCTCTACCTGGAGATCCTCCTGCCTCAGCCTCCCAGGTGGCTGGGGTTACAGGTGTGCTCCATCATGCCTGGCTCCTCATTATATTTTTCTGTTGTCTTTGGATTAGTTTTATCAGTGAACGAGGTGATCATTTCATAATCGCCAACAAACACTGAGCCTCGTTGTGCTGTCCTGCGGTGCCGCCGCAGTGCTGTTACTCTGCTTCTAGGAATGACACAGCAGCGGAGTCCTCCGGGAGAGTTCCTGGGGACCTTCAGAGGGCCAGGGAGGGCCAGGCAATCTTGGGACTTTCCAGACAGGAGGAGTATGGGGCATGGGAGTTGTTGGTCCTCTGCTGACTGAAGAGGGCCGACCTCAGAGTCCTCCTCAGGGAGTGTCCACAGGGCCGCTGACCTTACACTTTTTCAGCACGTCACTTAGCGGCCCTAACGCCTCCCGCACTTGAAGACGTGCGGTGTCCTAATATGAGAATGGGAGACGTTTTCCTGCAGCTGAGCCCACCATCCCTACAGAGAGGTGCCTGCGACCTCCTGGCAGGGGCAGTCGCTTCTGTCCCCGCTGACCCCTGACACACAGATGGACGAGGCATGTTCATCTTTGGAATTAATTCTTAATTTCAGATTGTACGGGAAATTTCCAATGCCCTTACATCTCCATAGTCCCTGGGTTCTATTTGGCAAATAGGTTTCCAAAGTGCAGCTCAGATCAGGCAGGCTCATCCCGACATCCATGTGTGCCCTGCGGCAGCTGAAGAGTCAGGCAGACAGACTTCCTTCCTCCCTCCCTCCCTCCCTTCCTTCCCTCCCTCCCACCCTCCCTCACTAACCTGTCTTGGACACCCTCAGAGCCAGGCACCCGGCTCTTTACTGGGGATAAAGGGACGGACAAGGAGGTCCCAACAAGAGGGGTCAGACCCGTGGGCAGACCGACTCGTGATAATGACCTTTCTCCCTGACCCGGGAAGGGATCTGCTGAGCAGGTGTCAGGGTGCACTTCAGGGGAAAGGGGTGGGCTCCTTGGTGCAGGGCCACCCAGCCCATACCGTGTCCTCGTGTGGGTGAAAGCAAAGGTCCCCTCCTCCAGGCAGTATCTGCTCTGGTTGAAAATTCATTGTAACCCTCCTGCAGGACATCGTCCTCTGGACATCAGAATCTGAAGAGGCTCAGGTCCCTTGTGAGAGCTGTGTTCACACGGGGCGTGTGCGTGCCCCCAGGCACTGTGGCTCCTCACTGGGTACAGTTCCTAGTGCAATATCGTGCTGCATAAGGCCGTGGACACGGTACCTTTATTCCATTTATTTCACGGCTACCTCCACAGTCATCTCCATCACCAGCCATAACCAACACCCCCCAACGTCAACACAGGCGTCAACCATCACCACCGTCGTCACAAGCACTGCTACATGGTTTAGGGAAGAGTGACAGAGGGAACCTCTGTACGCGTCCAGCGCAGATGGCCCCATTGCAGCCCTAACCACCTAGAGTCTGAATGGGGCACTCAAGAACACTGTCCAAACGAGTGCTGGACAGACGGGGGACTGTGCCAGGGCCGGAGCCCACAGTGCACGTTCCAGTGCATCACTTCATACACCTGGATTCCACGTAGTGCTTGGCGTGTAGAAAATTCAAGAGTCACTTTTTTGGAACTTTCTGGAACTTTTTAAAAATGATGTTTAAAACATGACTGGTCAGTTGAAGGTGTGAATGCAGAACCTACGGAGGACTGAAGGTGTCATAGTCTTCTATGACAAAAGTGTCATGATCAATTTAGAAACCTACAAAAGCTATGATGTGCATGGCAGGCCCTTAGACCTGGCCTCTTGTTCAGGATACAACCTGCACAGCTGTACCTATGGTGACTTTAAAGTGGGAGCAAGGCCAGGGTTGGAGGTGGGAGCAGGTCCTGGCCTAGTTGAAAGTTGGGATTCACATGGCTCCGTTGGGCCTTCCCCTCCCTATATGAACTCATAGTTTCTTATGAAATAATCATAATCTGCACCCCAGAGTCTGGTCTGATTAAACAGTTATGAATGCACAGTCTCTGATTTCGTAGCTCAGATGGGTTCTGTGAGCCCATGGCTGGCATATCAAGCTTGGGAGAGAATTGGAAGGATCTCATAAGGAAAAGACTATAAGGACTGAGAAGAAGACAGGAAGCATGGATAGGGAAAGTAACAGCTCAGAGGCCCAAGGGGAAAATCAAGGACATCTATTCTTAACAGGCCCGCAATGCATGGCTTCCCCAAGCTAATCTACAAATTACCTCATCATTGATTAACTCTGACTTGCACGGTTGGTACATCTCCATGGGGCCCCCAAAAGGGGCCTCAGTTGAAAGACGCCTGCCAGGAACAGCCAAGGTGTAATTTAAGCTGAAGCTCTCTAAGTCAGCTTTCCAGGCTATAATGAAACGCCTGAGGCAATGAATTCTAAAGAGAAAAGGGTTCTTTTATCTTGTGGTTTCAAGGTTCCAGTCCATGACCCCAGGGCTTAGTTGCTCTGGGCCGCTGGTGAGGCCACACATCATGGAGGGACTATGCGGTGGAACAAACCCGCTCACCTCACCAACCAGGAAGCAAATCGAAGAAACAAAGAAACAAACAGAAAAGAAGAAAAAACTAGGATCCTACAGTCCCTCCAAGGGCATGTCCTCAACGACCTACAGCCCTCCCACCAGATCCCACCCCCTAGAGGTCCCTCCACCTCCTAGAGTGGCTCCTGGGACCAGCCTTTAACGCACATGGACCTCTGGAGGGACACTGCCTCTGTGTAAGCCATAGCTGGTGGGATGTGACAGTGAACAGACAGCTTTCCTCTCCCACACAGTGTGGCCTGTCCTCTCTCCTGGAGAGCCCAATCTCTTCCCTACTCGCAGGCTGGCCTAGGAAAGAGATGTGACCCCTTTCCAGGCTCTGGAAGCATCGCCCGGAGAACACGTCCCCTTTGCCTCCCCCCCTGATAGGCAGAGGAACTGAGATAAAGGAAACAGATATGCATCTGCTGTTGCGAAGCTTTGTTTCCACACATGATATATGGTTCCGGAGGAGGAGTCAGAAAACAAATTACAGTGTCCCTTCCCCGCCGGACAGGTCTTTAGTGGTGCCGGCCGGAGAGAGGTGATGCTGGAGATTAGCCGCTACCTCACAATGGGTCCCGGGTACAGGAAAAGTGTCTTAAGTTTATCTATTGTTAAGTGATATAATTTATCGTCGCCCAGGGTTAAGGAGCAATCCCGGTTCTTTCCTACTTCAGGAACAGAGATTTATAAGATGATGCCCAAATTTAGATATTGCAGGAGCTGCCGGCAGCAGCAACTGTCCCCAAAGGCGCACGGCTGGTGCGCGCTGGAAGCCAAGTCATTCACGGAGCTAATTTGAGGCTCTGCTCAGAAACTATATTTGCTTTCCGAGTGCATGGTGACTTTTCATCTGGGCTCTGACCAGCTGACAGCTATGCAAGTTTGTAGATACCAGTAATTGAATATAGATAACCTTGGTGGTTGACCCCGCAGGAGCCGGGCCTGGCTGCCTTCCATTGTTTCTCGTTTTACCAGTTGATACTAAACTGCTGCTGGATGAATTTATATATTAAGAATTCGCTGCCGTGGGAATTGCTTATCATCCCCCCGGTCTCTCCTGGAAGCTTCTATTTACTCGCCACCGTGAGCGAGGGAATAAAGGCCGTGATTTGACTGTTCACCACGAGGGGCGGGCGGCGGTGCGTCGGAAACGCTTTATTAATTTCTAAAAACAAAGCAATCGGCGAGAGCATGTTTTTCCCTCTATCCAGATCGCAAAGAGGGGCCCTGGATCCGCCAAGCCTCTGCGTCCCTCTGAATTGCTGCCCAGCCGTCTTCTTTTTAAGTGTCCGCTTAAAAGCAGAGTTTGGATGGAGCCCCGCGCGGTCACCTGCGTGAAGCCCCGGTGTTTTAGGGGAAGCACTGGAAGCACTCGAGAATTCATGTTTAATTCAGCAAGACGCTTTAAAAAGTCTCTAAGAGAGGAAGGTGACCACGGTCCTGTAGTGAGGGGACAGCAGGTGACAGGGTGGCATAAAGAGAGGGGGGTCCGAGTTAGGCCGAGCGTTTGCAGCCGGGCAGCTTGGATATTTAGACATGGGCTCACCCGCAGAATATCAATGCCCGGGGAACCTCTCCAAAGCAGGGGGGGTCTTCAGCCATCTCCACTACCCTCTTACACTCTTCTCTGCTGTTGAAATGTCAACGGTGACCACAGATGGCTTTTGCAACCAGAAATTGTTTAAAAAAAAAAAAAAAGATGAAACTGTCTAGAAGAACATTTTTCTAGAAACTGTGTTTCTGTCCTCTTGGAAGCTGATCTGTATTTCTTGGGGGCTCTCCTTCCTCAGACTTTGAACTTTGCAGCCGAGCCAGAGAGGGGCCTGACAAGGGCAAGTCCGTGTCCCCAGCAGAGGCGCAGGGTCAGAGGGTGGCATCGTAGACCCAGGAGGAGGGGGAATAAATGCAAGAGCAGGAACCGCCCAGGTGGCTGTGGCCAGGCTGGTGGAATACGGGCTGCTAATAAGGCAGGGTCCCTGGGGAGGGTCTGGGCTCTGGCAACGGTGGGGGTGGGGGCTCCAGGGACCTGACTGCCAAGTGACTGTGTGTCACTACTCAGCTGAGGGGATCAGCCTTTGATGCTTTCAACATCAGAACATCAGAGCGGTTCTTCATCCTGAGAAGGGAGGTTCGGGGTAGTCAGCCAGGGCAAGTAGCTCAAGGGAAATCTCGTTTCCCTTTGTCGGGGACCTGCTTTCATCTGTGGGGTGTACACTGCAGCTACCACCCGGGAGAAGCAGGCTGGCTGGACCCCCGAGAGCACAGCCCAGGTGGGACCCGCGCGGGAGCAGGTGCCCACCTGGGCGCTCGAGGCCTTCTGGGCGGAGGAGGCTGGGACCCGCCTGCCATGGGCCTGAGCCAGCCTGTCCCCGGGGCCTGTCACCATCACCCTGGGGATCCGTGGGGGGATTTTTCAGCCCTGGCCAGTCTAACCGGTCTGGCCTCCCTTCCAACACGGACAGGCCTCTTTGTGTGCCTGTTGCTGAAGGCGTGTCTACCTTCCCAGGAAGGGAAGACCGGGCCCAAAGCCACGCAGGAAGGGCACCAGGGCATGGTGACCTGCACTGCCCTGAAGCCGAGGTCCCGGGTTCAAATCCACGCTCTGCCTCTCTTAGCTGTCCCCCCCCTGAGCGACGTCCTTCCTTCTTCTCTTGCCTGCTTTCCTCATCTGCAGATGGACTTGGGATTCGGGTCCATCGGAGTGACCTGAGAAGACCTTAAGCAATTAATATTTGCGCAATGCATGCGGCTCTGCTTGGCCCGAGAAAGGCCGCCACAAACATCAGCTATCGTTTCATATTCATTTGAATGCAGTCCAGAAACCCTCAATATCTTAAAAGCACCTACCAGAGATGACGTGAAGGGGAAATAATGTTTATAAGGCAAAAAAAGAAAGAAAGAAAAAATGTAGTTTAGCTAACCACCCACTCCCACATGAGCACGGAGCGCTCTGTAGCTCTGAGTGACAGGCCCCTCTTATTGGAATGACCCTGCGCTGGGACTCAGTTCTTGGGAGCTTAAAATGGCCTGAGTATGGCAGGGTCTGGGGGAGGGGCAAGTGGGGGCAAACTGGACATGAAGGAAGAGAGGGTGGGACGTATGCAACGCGGACAATCAAGCCGGGGACTTGGGTCCAAGGGGAAAGTGATGGTCAGAGAAGAACATCAGGGGGATAGAAGGAGCCCTGAGATCGGGAGGCCAGGGAGGCCACGCGGCTGAGGACAGGGAGGGGAAGCGGCTGGGATGGGCTTGACCTCTGGCTCCCTGGGACGCACCGTCCAGGGTGCTTTGTGGCATCTGTGAAATCTGGAGGTCCCAGGGGTTTGCAGGAAGTCCGTGCAGAGTGTTGGGTGACAGCAGGTGGCCTGAGCCTGCTGGAGGAAGAGTAGGCGTGAGATTGCCACAGGGGACTCTGCTCCTCCTCTTGGGAGCCCAGTGTGGCATCAGAGAGTAGGTTCAGGGATCCACAGCTCAGGAACTGTGACTGGAGGGTGCACATCTGTCTCTCAGGACCTGGTGAGGATGGAAATGCTACAACTACCCTGTGGCATGATGAATACATTCACTCAACACTTACTGAATACCAAGAGACTGTGCCAAGAGCTAGAGGGGATTTTCCCTAGAGCCAGAATGACCTGCAGCCTCACACGCACGGCGGCTTTTTATGCCAAAAACCATTTAAACATACCCAAATCTGTTCAAAATGCAGATTCCAGGGCTCCAACAAAGAGATCTGGACCCACCGAGTTGAGCCGGAGGACTAGGCATTTGCATTTGAGGTCGATGGGCCTGATTTGCTGCTTGTCCATCCACCTAGCTCCCATTTCCTGAGCACTCACTGCATACCAGGCGCTGGAGAAGGCTCTGGGGATTGCAAGAAGGCATCCTCCCTTGCCCTCAAGTCACTGGCTGCTGTTGGAAAGAGTTTGGTTCACTGACTGTCAGTCCCTGACAAAAATCAAAAATGAGAGGCAGAAACACATGGTAAACACCTGGTAACTAGCTTACGAGGTCCAGCAGTTTTGAGGATGCAAAATCCTGCTGAGCAAGTGGTCATTCTGTTGTGAAAAGAAAACTACTCGCATCTTACAGAACACGAAGCATCTTCATCTTCTCGGGTTCCGAGGTGGGAGTGAGAGGGTGGGGCCGAGAGACAGAAGGCTTCACTCACAGATAGCAAGTGTAAAGGTTTCATCTCACATTCAGCTGGAGATCTTGACTTTTGGAAAACACATTTGGATTGGCGAAACTTAAAGGGTTGAATCATGTTAAAATTGGGAAGGGTGTAGGCAAACAGCTATTCCCATGCATCCTAACCATCTTGGAGGGTGACTCTCTAGAAAATTTCAAATGTGTATGCCTTATGATTGTGCAAATCAAAGACATCATGCAAATCACTCCCCTAGACTGGTCCATGTCACATGGTGTTTGTTGTGTATTGCTGCATAGCCTCCATGGAGGTGAGATGGGACGGGGTGATAGTAACGGTGGTGATGATGACTGGCAAATGGTGTCCACGTGTCTCAGATAGTAACACCATGCAAACAGCAAAGAATAGAGTTCAGAGAAAGGACGTTGGTGGGTATGAACTCAGGCAAAAGTTGATCCTTAGTCACAAATTTGATAAGCTCATCTTGTTTTCAGAAAATCGGTCAGAAAGTCATTGGAGGTGGTGTCTGAAAGAGGGAAATGAATCCTAATGAAATGAGGTCCTTTCATAGGAGACAGATTGGCAGGGCTTAGCATGGAGGCATTGATGTATCTACTAGGAATCAATATGGTGGCCATACACATTCTCACAGCCATGGTGAAGCCAACAAATGCTTCATCCCTGGAGACAGAGATGGTATTGTGGCAACCACCTCCATTCTGGCCATTAGGCCAATATATTTTGTCCACCCAAGAGTCTGAAACATGGTTCAGGGTTTTCCCACAATGAAGGAAATGTTTTGAATGGGGCAAATCCAACAGAAATGTTGCTGCTTTGTAAACGTCCTTGAACTCCAGTATCCAAATGTCAGCTCTTCTGCAGTGACCTGGCTGCTGCTCTCTGCACCTCACCTACTGCCCCTTGGGGATCCCCAGAACCAGCAAGGGGGATGGCTTGATATTTAGCAATTAAGACTCTCTTTCATAAAGCGCATAAGCTCTTAACATTAAGGAGACTGAGCCGATCTTGCAGAAATCTGCCCAGTTTTCCTCCTTGGTGATAAATGCCAGATTCTCCTGAGTATTAAAGCCATCCTGCACCTCCAGTTCCTTGGCTTTGCCATGAAGTCATTTTCATTTCAGCGGAAGACGTTGGACTCCTGTTCCAAACTGCTACTGAATAATTGTGAGGCATCTGCAGAGATTCCTAAGCAGCCACTGTGCCCTGTTTACCAACACAATTAGCCCTCTGCTGTCCCCAGTGCAGCACAAACAGAATCTTATCTCCTTAACGTCAGCCGATTAAGTCATCGGGCTGCAAAAGGGTAAACAGATATTAATAACCAGCCTCTCAGTGAGTCATTTGAATGGAGTGGGATATCGTGGTAAGTTCTTAGGCCCAAAGGCGGAAAAGTTCACACCTTCCTGACACTGCTATAAAAACACTGCAACATTACAACTTTTCAACCATATCTAAAAGGCCAATTTAGGTTTATTCCCATCCGCGTTTATGGCCATGGTTCAGCAGGTGTAAACCGGTAATAGCTGCCGTCCAGCTCTGGGTGGATGCCAGCACAGATGTGTTCAGTCAAATGACTAATTGAAAACCTTAGACAAAATCAGCAGCCTGGCCATTTTGCCTGCATAATAAAACAGTGCTGATAAAGGCAGTCAGGAAAAAAAAAATCCACCCATCTCATCATCAGTGCCATTAACAATCATGAGGAAAGATGAAAACAACGCATGGCTTATTTTGCAAATGAAGGCATATAGCTAGATGGTTTCCCAGGGGCCCATTACCCATTTTAATAATACATCAAGGAGTCTGAGCAAACAGTTTGTATGTGCAAACCAAACAGAGCAAACTATTTACAGTTACTGCATACAGAGCCAACTCCCAGCACTCTGGAGCTAACAAATTTATAAAGGTACATAACATGATAGCTATTAGCAAAATTAAAAGAGAACCATTATAGACTTAGAGGCTGCTCTGTTCACCAGCGAAGAAAGAACACCAGCACCAACTTTGAATTCAGGAGGAGCTCCCCCCACCCCAATCACCTTCTTTTTTTTTTTTTTCCTCCTCCAAGAGAGCAGCCTGACTTGGACTCAAATTATGTGCATGAATAATAAAATACCATCTAATTAAAAACTGCAGTTAAATATGCAAAAATTAATGGTAATGAGATTGTGCAATACCTCCGAGTATAGGCACTTTATGAATTACTCACAAGAACTCCTTTGCTGGGCCTAAACAGAGAATAACAGGCTTGGCTTTGAACCTGATGGGTCCTGGTGCCCTGCAATGCTTTGGACCAAGGCAGTAAATGGCCAGCCTGGGGGTGGAAAGGTGACCTGCCAGCACTCTTTCCCAGTTTTTAGAGGTGACCAGAGCTGGAAAGGTTGGGGTGGACATTGTTCAAAAGCCCGGGTGGGTGTCTGGGACCGGGCAGGGACTTATCATCTCAAAAGAGGAAGGGCCTTTTAGCAGACTGTGGTGTGGCTGGACCGACCCCATCCAGCAAGCAGGTGGGAGATTTTATTTTTGCAGGGACACGTCATTTCAGGGCGTGTCCCTGCAAGCTATCCAGGGCCCTCTTTTTTTCCTGGTCACCATTCCACCCACACACTGCGGGTCTACCAGATCATGTTAGGAGAGCATCCTCGGGGCGGGCACTTCTGCTTCTAGAAATTTCTCCCCCATGGGCAACTTTAGCTCAGTGGTTAAAAAAAAGAAGAAGAAAAAAGAAAAGAAACAAACCACATAGGGTGAGTCTCGCTAAAGTCACTGGTCAGATACATGACACTTAGGCTTGGTGCCTCTGCTACATTGTCAGCACAAATCCTTGACCGTGTTTTTCTCTGGCCATGTCTGGAGAGGCCACTGCTCTCATTTTGCTTTGAGACCCTCTTTGCACTTGCCTTGCTTTGGGGACTGGCCCGGCACAGACCCCGACCTTAGCTTTGGAGGCAGGAGGCCGGATCTCACCCGTGGCCTTTGCTTACTTAGAGCCTCTCAGTCCGACCTCCCTGCAGTCTCTACCCTCCCACTTCTCCCAGGCTGCCGATTGGCCGAGGAGCGGTGACGTCACGGTGTGGGCGTGGTCCTGGTACAGTAGGCAGCGCCGTCGTCGGGCCTCCAGATCCCGGGGTTGGCCTCCACCCCGGTTGAAATGGAGGCTGACATGCTGAAAAGTAAGCATTTCGTGGGGAGGCGTTGCGCATGACGATGAACCTGCAGGAAAACCTGCCTCTCAGCACCTTCTGGAACACGCCCGCGCCTGCTGATGAGGGTTTCCTGCCGAGTCAGGGGTGTCTGAGCTCCTTCTCCACAGCCCTGTATCCAGGAGGCGCATCAGCTATGCAGAGCAGCCCCGGGGAAGTCAGCATCGTGGCGATGTCGCTCCCTGACCGCTGACCTTGACCGACTCTGAGATTTGTTCAGTTATCACCCGGGGCTTGTGGGAGATGGTGAACTTGACTCAAGGGCCTCGTGGACTCGGGCCTCTTCTCCTTCTTCTTCCTCCTCCTCCTCCTCCTCCTCCTGTCCAAGAAGTAGGGATTCCTCCCTCCTGGCTTGGGTTCTGACTGTCCTTCTCAGCTGGCCACCCGTTTCAATGGCAGAAGCACAGCAGCAAGAATTCCTAGTGCCTGCCCTGAGAAGGGATGAAATCACACCAGGTGAGACCCTGTCTCAAAATGAAAAATAAAGGGCTGGGGTTGTGGCTCAGCGGCAGAGCGCTCGCCTCGCACCGGCCGGACCTGGGTTCGATCCTGGGCACCACATAAAAAATAAACGCACTGTGTTGTGTCCATCTACACCAAAAAAAAAAAAAAGTATTAAAAAAATTCATAAAAAAAACACAAGGTAAAAAAAGGCTGGGGATCTAGCTCAGTGGTGAAGTGCCTCTGGGTTCAATCCCCAGTGCCATATATATATCTCATATTTGACTTCTCTCTCTCTCTCTCTCTCTCTCTCTCTCTCACTCACTCACACACACACACCAAGATGAATCTTCTTAAAATCGCTGGGCAGATACATCACTCCTAGGTTTGGGTGTCTTCAAAAGGACTGGTGCTAATAAGTAGGCTCTTTATTGGTTAATTGACTGGTTGACTGATTGTGGGACAAAAGAGTGGTATTCAAGAATCCGGCTGAACATACAGTCTCTGGTGTCACTAGGACCAGATGTCAGGTTTCAACTGTTCTGCCTGTCGATTTTGTGACCTTGGGCGAGTTCTCTCTTCTCTCTGGGCTCCAGCCTACTTACCTATAAAGGGGGATAATTATATTTAATCTCTGGATTAAATGAGATAGGCCCCACAAAGCACTTAGGACATGACCAAGCTCAAGTAAGTACTCTATGAACAGTGGCTGTACTGTGTAACAATCACAAGGCTTACTAAAGCTGATTTTTAATAAAAATCATTGAAAACAGCATGGGAAAAACAAAGATTAAAGTTAGGGGTCAAGAAGCTTTTTGGACAAAAGGGGGAATAGCTGTCTGAGGAATGAACATCATCATTATGATAGCATTTTACAGGTTTTCAGTGTTTTGGTGTACATTTTTTAAACCATTAAGATAGTTCCGACTATAAAAAGTAGAATGATTAACTATCAATGGCTTACAAGTTTAGGACATTTGTTGTCCTATGTAACAAGAAGCCTAGAAGTTTCCAGAGGATGTTTAGGAAGTTTATTGATTTCAGGATTGGAGTCCCTGGAAATTCTTGGCATTCCCATTTGGTACCAAGATAGCTGCCACTGCTCCAGCTCTTTCATTCCCATAAACCTCACCCAAAAGAAGGAAGACCCAGGGGCTGGGGAACAGGACTGATTTTTCTCCTTTGTTTTCTCCCTCATTGAGGAAATCTTTTCCCATACTAACCAGCAAACTTCTCATATTGACTCAGTCGCCTTAACTGGGCCACATGTCCATCTCTAAAGCAGTCACAGAGGAGAAAGGGAGTATCCTATTTGACTTTGATCATTCTTGACCCACTCTCTAGATTGGATCTACCGTTCCTGAGCACATGGCCTTTGAGAACCTGAGCAATTCAGGACATTTGTTGTGGAGAGAAAAAGTGAAGCATCACTGGGAGGTGGGCGACCTAGAGTGTTCACTAAACTTTTGATGGCACACAACGTGTAAGTGACAGAATCAGGTCTGGAAACCAGATCTTGAGGCTATTTTGTGTTCATTTCACTGTTGAACCTTAGGATGATATTAGATGTAAAATTCTGAGCTCCCTGGTAGATGGAGTAAAAAGACCAAGAAGATGGTTCGCCTCATGATCTAATCAAAAGGAGGCGTAAAAGTGTATCTGGAGAGAAACATTTTTCATGACAATAAACTCTTGAAGAAATTAACTGCTGAGATTCTTACATAGGGTCATAAGAGCATTCTGCCAGATGTCAAAAATGAGGGCTGAGCTGTGCTCTGCCACTCTGAAAAAGGACGTGGTTTTTAACATTGTACTTTCTGTTGGGACCGACACAAATGTCACAAGCCCAGGTTTTGACTAACCTTAAAGTACTTGGCAGAGAAGCTAATCTCTATAGTAATGGAACAAATCAGGACTAATAATAGTACATTGGGAACAATTACTCAGGACATTTTTTGGCAGCCTGCTGAGCCGGGCTTTGGGATCTGTGCAATTCCTGGTGTGCTGTGGCCCCACCCCTTCCTCTCCCCTGGAAGAGGCCGAGAGTGAGAGTTGGATTGGTCCTTCTGTGGATCACTTTGAACCGGCTCTGAGTTACATGAATCAGTCACTTGCAGACCTTCGCCAGCTATTATTAGCTTCATTGTTCTGCCTATTTCACACGCTCCAGAGGCAGTGCAGACACCCCCGCCCCCCCCCCCACACACACACACACACTCCACATGCAGAAGAGCAAGGAGCAAATTCGCTTCCAGGAGGAAGTGCTTAATTAGAGAGAACACTCGCCGTTTCCTGATGTCCGCCAAGTCATGGCTCTGCAGAGTCACCTTAAATAAATCTGTACCCTGTCTCCACGGCCGGAACTCACTCTACTGGAGAAGGACCATAACTCACTTTCTCTCTATTTTTTTTTTCTTTTGTACTGGGGGATTGAGCCCAGTGGGGCTTAACTTAACACTGTGCCATATCCCCAGCCCTTTTTATTTATTTATTTTTTTATTTTGAGACAGGTCTCCCTAAGTTGCTTAGGGCCTTGCTGAGTTGCTAAGGCTGGCCTTGAACTGGAGATCCTCCTGCCTCAGCCTCCTGAGTTGCTGGGATTCCAGGCTGTGTACCACCACATCCAGCTCTGGCTAATATTTTTTTAAAGCCCTATCAGTGTCCGTAGATATTCCTGCTGAAGTATCTCTTCAAGTTCTATGACCCTCGGTTAGTCACAAAGAGAAGAGTTGGCCTGCTTGAAGCCCCCGAGGCCCAGAGCCACACCGCTCACCGCGAAGGCCGACTGACCTCTTGATCTGGCTTGTGGGTGAGGCCGGTGCTGACCTTATTTGAAACAAGAGCCTAGGTTGTTTATGAGGGAGGAAATGAAGTACCTTCTGCTGTCGGAAACGTCTTCTTGTATATTAAGGTGTTTATTCGTCTGCTTATGGAAATGCCCGACAATAGTTCCAACTTTTTAATAATGACTATTTCATTTCTGGAAGAAGATACTGTTTGTAAGCAAGGGTAGGGAGACCCCTTATTAAAGAGAATCCATTAAGCACAATGAGTGAGAGTCAGCAGATTGATTACCAAGTAGGGAAACAGAAGGAACTTATATCTGATTATCTGTAATTATTTATTGAGCACCCACTGTGTACCTGGTTCCCGAGCTCAGTCTTGGAGAGCATAGAAAGGTGTCAGACTTAGTACTCGGCACCTGCCCAAAGTGGTTCCGTCTTTTGGACTCACAGAACCAGGTGCTTACAGGGGGCTGGCATCAGAGGACGTCGGCAGGCAGAATGATGTTGAGGAGGAAAGAAAATACGTCAGTCTTCTGTTTGCTCTGGATCCATTTGTCAGTTTGGTGGTATGAAAACTGGACCTTCCTGGAGTTCATTTGCTGTCCATTTTGTCTTGTGAAGAAATTAATTACACTTGTGTCAGCCAAAAGTACCTTTGGGTCTTTAAATCCTTTTTTTTTAAAGATGAAAGAATTTCTGCCTAATTGACCAGCATCTGCCATAGCGACAGGCTGGCTCTCGAGAGAGGTGCTGCAGGCGGGCGTGAGGGCTGTCAGCGCATTTCAACTTGGTTTCTGTCGCAGGTTAAGACTTGCTGTTCCTTGTGTCACATGGGACTGGGGCTGGCGGCGAAACCTGGCGGTAGAGTGAAGTAGGACATTTTAAAAATTTAAATAATGCGTTTATTCATTCATAGGATTTTATTGAGCATCTATACTGTGCACTGGTTTCGGTTTAAGTGTGGGATGTTTGGGTGAATAGATCAAAGTCTTTGGTCTCATGAAGTTACATTCTAGCAGAGGTCTAATAAAGCCAGACAAATAGGGTCATTTGAATGGCAGGAAGTGCTAATCAATGAACTGAGAAGAGGTCGTGTGATGTGACTTGGAGTTACCCCGGGTGGGAGTGGTCAGGGAGGCCTTTCCGCAAAGATGAAATTTTAGCCCAAACCTGAGCAATGCAAAGGTCTGCAGGGGAGGTGGTAAGGGATACGGGGCGGAAGGATCTTGAATTACAGGCTACTGATTCCTATTTTGGATTCTTTTTCTAGTCTGTTAGCAAAGGGAAAAATCTCCAACTGGCATTAGTGGGTCTTCCTATTAGCAGCATCTCTCCATTAGGTGCTAACCTGTCTCTCCAGCAAAGAGGGAGCAGACCACAAGCTCAGGACCTGCAGCCAATGACTGTGGCTCTCGTGTGTTCCTGTTATTCTATTTGCTCTTTATTTTCATGATTTTATTTCTGATTTTTTCCCCACCTGCCATCACGATATAAAATTTCCCTTTTGAATAAACATAGTTCAGTGAAAGAGAATGAACGAAATAAAAACACTCATGTTCATTAAGCCATAACATAGAACCTTCCAGAATTAAGATGTTTTTCTGCCCCTTTTCTCCCAGATGTCCCAAAGAAGGAAAAAACGAAAACACAGACTCGTGTCTCCTGAACTTAGAAGCCGTTAGAAGCCAGTCTGTAAGGTTTAGCCGTGATAGATCAAAATGGGGAGCCTCTGGAGGAGAGGAACTGAGGGAGCACAGAGAGGGTGCAAGAAAACAGGTGGGTCCAGCAAAGGCAGGTAGGCGTCACCAAGGGGTCCAGCAAAGGCAGGTAGGCGTCACCGAGGCCCCGCTGGGCTGTGACCTGTAAGTAGGAGGTGGACGGCTGAGGATTCCCCCTGGAGAAACTAGAACCAGAGGACATGGGCGGGAAGACACTGAACATCTGGGTGGCCGTCTAGACACTCAGCAGTCAGCGAGCTCTCCGGGTACGTGGACCCTCTAGGCGGTCAGTATCATTGTAATCGTTTAGTGCTGCCATCTTTTTGTTTTAGTTCCACAGACAGTAGAATGCATTTTGACACCTCACACACACACACACACGGAGTGTGACTCCCCATTCTTGTGGTTGTACGTGGAGTCTCACTGGTCGTGTGTTCACATGTGAACAGGGAAGTGATGTCTGATCCACTCCACTGTCTTTCACATTCCCATCCCCCTCCCTTCACTTCATTCCCCTTTGTCTAATCCAATGATTAGACACCCTCACCATTGGGTATTAGCATCCACGTATCAGAGAAAACATTTGGCCTTTGGCTTTTTGGATTGGCTTAATTCACCATAGCATGATAGTCTCCAGATCCATCCACTTACTGGCAAAGGCCATAATTTCATTATTCTTTATGACTAAGTAATATTCCATTGTGTATAAATACCACATTTTCTTTATTCATTCATCGGTTGAAGGTAGTGCTGCATTGTTAAATATAAACTGATTAAAGGATTCACATATATTAAAAGAAAACCTGAATATGGAAGGCAAGGCCTGAACAAGAAATCAGAAATAAAGAAATTCTAAGGTAAGAGATGATGTAAGGAATAGAGATAATATAAGGGATAGAGATAATATAATATAAGGAATAGAGAAAGCATGGCAATAACATGATCAATATTTGCAGAGAGATGAAAGGTATTGCATCCATGAAACCAGAACAAGATGCTACTCCCTTTTAAGATTCAATCTAAGACTAAACAAGGAAAAAAAACAAAACTCTATCAATCAAAAATAGGGTTGCAGAAATTCAGCGTAAGGGTTGGAAGGGATGGTTGGAGAAATCTCTTAGCAAATGAAACAAAAAAAACCCCGGAAAGTGGAAAGAAAAATTTTTAAATGATAACTTTGAGGCTGAGAGGTCTGACATCTGAGTCGGGCATTCCAGACAGAAAGAACAGAGAGGATCAAGATGGAAGAGTAGAAATCATCAAGGAAATGCCGAGAACATCTTCAGAACTGAACAACATGGATTTTCTCATGTGGGTTAAAAGAATCCAAGCAGAGTCTCGCACGCACCATGAACCCCCTCCCCCATATTTTTCATTTGGACACCATAGTCACATGTCACGGTGGAATCCATTGTTACGTATTCGTACTTGCACACAATATAACCGTACAGTCTGGCTGATACCATTTCACAGAATTTCCCCTTTGTCTCTTCTTCTCCTTCCCCTGGACCCCTTCCTCCACTCTCTTGGTCTCTCTTTGATTTTTATGAAACTCACCTCTTTTCCCTTTTCCTCTCTGGCTTCTACATACGAGAGAAAAGAGAGGACCCTTGATTTTCGGAGTTTGGCTTATTTTATTTAACGTAAAATTCCATCCATTTCCCCACAATTGACGTAATTTCCATCTTCTTTATGAATAAATTTCCGTTGTGTATACATATGCCATATTTATAAATCCACTCATCCATTGACAGACACCTCTGCTGGCTCCCTGGCTCGGCTATAGTGGTTGCCCCACCCTGAATTTTGAAAGCCCACCTTAGGTCCATCAGTACGCCAGAGACAGAGACCTAAAACCTTTCTTAGAGAAAAAAAAATGAAATTGTGCCATACATCAAGGACCAGGAAGGATAATGAAATCAAATAGCTAGCAACATTAGGAAGAAGGAGATACAACCTTTAGCAAAATGAATGAAAATGAGTTTTCAACCTAGAATGCTATAGACAGCCAACTTATTAAACTGGGGCCAAAATCAAGGCATTTTACAGATGAAAAAAAAATATACCTCCCCTGGGGTCCTCCCCACGAGTGAGAAACGGATTTAACTTTGCCATCTAAGGAAGCTGGGATCCAGGAAACAGAGCTATCACAGGAAAAAGCAAAGATGATTCCAGAATGAGGTACTCTGCACAGCCGTACCACAGCTCTGACAGGCACCCAGTCCAGAGTAGTAGAACAGGGCTCTGGATGTGTGGTCTGCAGGGAAAAAAATTAAGCCCTAGATGATCTGATATAGTGAGTCTACGAATACTTAGATTAAGAAGAGGGAATGAGAAGACTTTAAATAGAAATTTTTAAAAACTAAGAAAACATAAAGATAATGAGATTTTTTTTTTAATTTCAAGGGAAAGTACATTAAAAAAGAAAGAAAGAAAGAGAAACATAATGATGGTACCACAGAGTGAATCATATTTGCCTGGCCACAATTGTGCAAAGACTGGTTATTTCTTGAACTAGAAAATTGTATGTGACCCTCGTGGGAAAATCTTGGAGAAAGGAACAGGGCAGGTGTGTGTGTGTGTGTGTGTGTGTGTGTGTGTGTTTGAGAGAAGGAAAGCAAAATGGTTATTTACCAATGTGGAAAGGCAATTGAAAAAGCCTAAAATTAATAAATCAAGAGAAAGCTGTATGGCCATATTATTTGTTAGAAATGTGGATGTAAATTCCAGAAGAAACTGCTAAAACCAAAAACAAACTAAGTTAAAATTGACGCTTTTTGAGAGGTGCATTGGAGCGGCAAAAAAAATTATCTTTTTCCATTAAAACCTTTTCAGCGTTATTTGGCTGTTTCAATCAAGTGCCTGTATGACTTGGGTAACTTAAAATCTGCTTAAAGTAAAAGAGATAATAATGTAGATGTTTCATCATAGAAATTTCTCCTTGTCCCCGGTCACCCTGCCCTTTTGCGTCTTCTCAGATGGAACCCGTGACTTCAGTTGTCTGGGAAAACAAACAGCAACAGTCTCAGAACCCTCCCCCAGGTAAGCCAGGGGCCCTGGCAGCTAAGAATGGCCCTGTCTCTAAGTCATGGCCAACACGTGATGATGCACGGTAGAATGCATGATTCTGAGATGGGTCCTGCCAGGGTGTGGGCACGCTGAGGTCCCTTCCTACTCCCTGCAGGGGCTCCAGAGCCCTGAGGGTTTGGAACACCAGCCACAGAGGGCAAAGCCACAGGACACAAGGGGCCTGGGTCTCGTGCTCATGCAGTATCCCGGATGCACCCCTTCTTGGCTTCTAGAAACCAGGGAGACCTCCATTTCCTTCGAGAACCTTCGGTATTTCAAATCTGTTAAATCCGGACAAACTCAAATCCAGCGTATGCATTTGGATATGTCAAGTCTCATGGGAGGAGCACGTCAATGACAGCGTTGGGAGAGAGCTGGTCTAGAGGGCAGGAGTGAGGAGGACAGGACAGGCACTAGAAGGCTGAGAGGCAGAGCCCTTTCCTGGGCAGCAAGAGGAGTCATGTAAGTGGGAGGGTCCATGGATTGTAATAGGGTCAGCCCCATTCAAGAATATAATGTGTGCCGGGCGCCGTGGCGCACGCCTGTAATAACCAGCTACTTGGGAGGCTGAGTCAGGAGGATCGCAAGTTCCAAACCAGCCTCAGCAATGGCAAGGCGCTAAGCAACTCAGGGAGACCCTGTCTCTACATAAAATACAAATAGGGCTGGGGTTGTGGCTCAGTGTGGTCAAGGGCCCCTGAGTTCAATCCCCGGAACCCCCTCAAAAGAATATAAGGTGCAGTTCAGAGGAACAACTGGTTGCCTGTTGAGAATCTGTCAGTGGGACTCACTCAGGGGTGCCTTCGGCTCAGAGCCTGCCTTGAAGTTGCCAGTGCTCTAGTGGGAATCTTGGTCTCCATGTACCTCTACCAACAATGGTGGCCAGCACTGGGTAAGCCGAGCCTGGTCCTACCCAGGTTCTACGCGTGATCTCACTCCACCCTCAGACAACAACCATGTGACGTAGATACCTCTATTAATATTCCCATTTTACAGAGGAAAAACCTAAGCTTCCCAGGGGTGGTGCAAGTCCCCAGGCTGTGTGGGTTGAATTACGGCCTGCGTTGACCCCAAGACCCAGGGCAGATGATCACGTGATGAATCTGAGATTCCAGCCAAAGAAAAAGAGATGAATCCCTAACGTGGTGGAAAAGCCCTTGAGGGGGGTCCTGGGGTTCTGCAAGGTGAAGGTGGCCATGGGGGGGTTCATTCTAAGTGGTTGGAGCAGTGTCAACAAGGGGGCCATGGCAAACAGCAGCCACAGATGGACAGGTCCAACTGGAGGAGAGAGTGCAGAGAACTCGGGGGGCTGAGGCTGGGGGGGCAGTGCCCCCGAGTGCACGGCAGGGATGCCCACGCGGCTCTGTGGGGCGTGAGGGGCACAAAGTCTGGTTTCCTGGCTTGTCTTCTTTTACTTTTATTAAGCCCACCGGATGCCGCAATGCATCGTGGGATGGAGAAGAGGCCTTGGTGGGCACAGAGAAAGGCCACCTTCCCCTGGTCTGCTCACCGTCTTCTGTCACCGCTACCGTTCATGCCCACTCAGGTCGCAGGACGACCAGGGGGGTCCCTGGGATGTAGAGAGTCCTCTCCTCCTGATAGATTTATGCTCAGCTGGTACAAAGTCTCATTAAATAGTACCAAAAAAATGATTTGGTAAATTTATTTTATTTTTTTGCCAAAAAGCTTCACCCCTGACCTTTTTTTTTTCCCTCAGGTGGGAGAAACAGAACTGGAATCGGCTTCTGCGCGGGGCTTTTATGGGCCTTACAGAGGGAAAGGGTGGGTCCCCTCCACAGAGGGCTTCACTGCCAGCAGCTGGGACCTGACCTTGGAGCCATTTTATAAGAGGAAGTGCCTTCTGTCCAGTGGCCAGCTTCCAAAGGTTGGAGGTTGGACAGAAATCTTAACGGCACTTAAAGAATTAAAAGATGAGGGAGGCAGAAAGGGCTGGAATTGGCCCAAAGAGAGAGCCATGGTGATGCCAGAGGAGTGGCACCCCAGCCTCCCCTGCACTGCCCGGGCACCTAGGGGCAGGCACCCACGGGGCTCAGTTAACTCCTGGAGACCGGGTCGGGGGCAGCCCCACGACATGGGTTTGGGGTGATTTAGAAGGAAACTCTAGGGTCCTGGGCAGGGTCTAGGCCGATGGTCACTACATCCATGGACAGGTCCAGCCCGCTGTCTTTTTGTTTAGTTTGCCAATCTCAGAAGGAGTTTATATTTTTTAGGTAATTGGGGAAAAGGAACACACAAAAATAACATTTTATGACTCATGAAAATGATGTGAAATTCAGACTTCAGTGTCCATAAATAAAGTGTCAGTGAGATCGGCGCAGCCACATTCATTGACCTACCGAAATATCAGTCTTAGCTGCATTTTTTTGGCGGAACCATCGCTTGGTGCTATGGGTTAAATTTGAGGTGTCCCCTCCAAAGCCCCCAGTTTAATGCAGGAACGTTCAGAGGTGAAATGTCTGGGCGTGGGAGCTGGGGCCCCATCAGCCCAGTTTTAATGGACGGACTGGGTGGAGGAGGTGGGTGACTGGGGATGAGCCCTGGAAGGGGCCACCTTCCCTGAAGCCCCTTCCCCTCCCCCTCCCATCCTTTCCCCCACCCCCACCCTGCATCCTGGCTGCTTTGCGTGGAGCGGCGCCTCCCCAACACGCCCTTCCATCATGAGGTCCTGCCTCACCTTGGACCTGGGGCAGTGGACGGACGGACGTGGCCCGCCACGGACCACACCTCTGAAATTGTGAGCCAAGATGAGCTTTTCCTCTTGTACCTAGCTCTTGTGGTGGATTTTGGTCATGGTGACTCAAACCTGCCTAGGATACTCAGCCCAGCTTGAGACCACTCCAGTCTGTCCCTTTATAGAGAAGGAACAGCCTGAGGACAGATCATAGGCTCAGGTGACCACCATGACATTCTTGCCCATGGGCAGGGGACACAGTCCAAGAAGTACCTGAGCAGGGGCCTCCGAAATAGTGCCCTGAAGACCCCGGGCAGTGTCCAAGGGCCTATGGCTTTTTCAATTTGAAGGCGGTCGTGTTTAAATACCGACTCTTATGTTGAAAGCCACTCCTCTTTCTGGGAACATGCAGGTTACTCTTTGCTGCAAAGAAAACCCCTCACTGGTTGGGCCTCAACCTAAATTCCAGCTCCTTCCCCACCTACACACCAGCCCACTCTTCAGGGTTGTCCCCTCTTCTCTCGGCCAATGTTGAACCCCTCTCTCTCGGGTCACCCTCAGCAGCAAGGATTCCCAGGTTCACAGTGTTTATGATGTTATTAGTACTTTATTTTTATTTTCCTCTCACCAACCTTTAAATCTTAAATATACATATTTAAATGGTATATATACATTTATATTTGTAGATATTTTAAATTGTAAACATATATTTGTAAAATAAACACACATAACAAAATCAAAAATCACGTAACCATCAGCACCACCCACTTCCAGAATTCTTTCATCTTCCCAAATTGAAATTCTGTCTCTGTAGCCAGTTATTTCCTCTTTCTCTCCCTCTCAGTCCCTGGTTACCATATTTCTAGCTTGTGCCTCTACAAATTTGACTACTTCAGGAATCACACGTGTGTGGATTTATGTAAGATTTGTCCTTTTATGTCTGGTTTATTTCATTTAGCATGATCTCCTCAGGTTTCATCTATATTGTAGGATCAAATTTCCCCCCTTTTTAAGGCTGAATAGTATTCCGTTGTACGTCTGTACCACATTTTGTTCATCTGGTCATCTGTGTGATTGACACTTGGGTTCCTTCCATGTTTGGGCTGTTGTGGTTAATACTTTTATGAACATGGACATGGGTATACACAGTCTCCTTAGGACCTCAAGTCTTCGAGGTACACGTCCAGGAGTGGAATTGATATATCGTTGTCGTATTTAATTCTACTTGTGGTTTCTTGAGGGGCTTCCGAACCCTTTGCCACAGCAACCATCCCATTTAACCTTCCACCAAAGTGCTCAGCCTCAGTTTTTAAATCCAAAAAGGCCCATGGAAGTGTTTGCTTGACCAAAGAGCCACTCAATTATTATTTTTTTAATTCTAGTCTCCCTAGGGTAGTAGTTTTTGACCTTGGATGCACATGAGAACCCTCTAAGGAGCTTTTTGGGGAAAATACCAATAGGTAGTGGTAGAACATGGGTCTAGGGTGCAGGAGGCCCCGGGTTCATTCTCTAGCACATACACACACAAAGACAAATAAAAACAAAGCCAAAGTCCCCAAGTGTGCATGTGTGTGCAGGGGGCAACCCCAGGCCAATGGATGGGAGTCCCAGGGCGGGGTCCAGGGCAGGTATCCTTCCCACTATTCCCATCACTCCCCCAAACAACCGGGGTCAAGAGCCACCGCCCTAGGACAACCAGCCTGTCCCGCAGCCAGCTTTTAAAATAACTCGTCTCGAGTCTCGTGCAGCAAGAGCGGCTTTCTGAGCACCAGCTCAGGAAGCAATTGACATGTCCCTGTACTCACGAGTGGTGTTGGGCACAGAGGTGGTGACATGTGGCTTCCTGGAATGATAGCTGGTGTGTGGGAGACAGACGCCATCTGGAGTAGAGGGAAGGAGGGCCCAGATTGGGCTGACCACACCCTGCCCTTTCAGCACCTAGCTCCTTCTGGGGATATCTGGAAGGCTGCTGCGTCCCAGGCTCCTCGAATCTCTCTCTTCCTGGGGGTGGGGGACACACCTCCTCCCAGTCCCCACAACTCAGGGGACTAAGCCCTCGGGGATGGAGCCTTTTCCTTCATCACTAAATGAACCCACCTTCTGGCTCTTCACCTTCCAGTCACAAAAAAATATGCTCCAGGATCAGAGTCGCCCAAGACCGGCGGAAAGGAATTATTTTTACATTTTTTTTTTCTTTCCCTGGGAATCCGAATCGCTATTTTCTTCTGCAGAAAGTGGTTTCGGGAGTCCCATGCGACTTGGGGATCTTCCTGGAGATGCCAAAATGCCCAAACCTGGCTTTGGTGACCGAGATTGACACAAGGCTACAGTGTGTGCTGGAACAATCTAGAAGGAGGAAGACCAGGCAGGACTCTTTTTTCTTCTCTCTCTCTCTCGTTTTTCCAAGAGTGGCCTTGTAGGCTTAATTGTAAAGTGTAATTACTTCAAGACATCATAATTTGTTGTGTACAATATAAATCAGGGGAACTCCATGGAATCATGTTTTTAATGTAGACCCCAAATAAAATGTTGTTTTATGACACAGCAGATGTTTCTTAATTCACTAGCGCCAGGCATCGGAGTATTGAGATTATTCCTTGGCATTTTATTATGAATAACATACTTGCTCCATCATTAAGTGGGCCATTAAAGACATAAACAAGCTTTTTATGCCCTGGTTTTCAACAGCTGCTGGTGGTCTACCAAGTGATAATCCAGCTTTCAGCAAATATTCCTCAGCTCCAAGAAATAAATACATTTAACAGGGCAACCTGGGGTCAGGCCACAGCTTCTCGGATCCTGGCTCGGGAAATTCTTTAAACAGGAACATGAACTGATGGGTCGTGCTCTGGGCAAGTTGCTTCCAGAATTGTTGTTTCCTTGAGAAAGTGTGCGTGCGTGCGTGTGTGCCTGTGTGTGTGCGTGTAATAATCATTTCTTTCAAAGGCCCAAACATGTAGGAGAAAGATCACGTGGTGTAGAGGGTGCGGGGTGGGGTTCCATGTCCTCACAATTCCTATAACGTGTGCTTTGAAAGAAATCAGCTGAGTCGGTTTTAATGCCACAGACAAAGGGACACGGAGGACAGTGTAGGTCACAGGCCCAAGCCCCATCACCGGTGAGGAATCGGAACGGATGTGACCCCTTGGTGACAATGTTCCCAAGGTGTACAGGGAGGCGCGTTGTGTCTTATAACTAGGCGGGGGGGCCAGATAAGCCTCCCCTGTCCTCTACCCTGCACTTCCTCCAGATAACAGGGGCGGGCGGGCGCGAGGTGAGTGGGGAGCGAGGAAACACCCAGCCTTGTGTTATGGTTGGCTCCAGCTCCAGTGTTTCCTGTGCCAAAGGTAGCTCCGAAGGGCGCTAAACTCTACAGCACTAATGTACACAACGACATCCTCCTACAAGCAGATGTTAGCAGGAGAAGGGAAAGAACCTGGGGCCAGGCTGGGGGCAGTGGGGTGGGAGGGAGGCTCGTGGAAATCTGCATTAAACCTCTGCTGCCCTCCTCCCCGGAGACACTTGGGACGTTGAATGAAAGAAGGGGAAGGTGGAATTGATTTTCAAGTCTGGTCAATTCCACATCTATTACAAGATCTGTCACCCACAGGAAGCAGGAGAAAGAGTTACAATTTGTATAGAGAATCAGGTAACATGGACCCACCTCCTGCAGAGGCGCTTCCTGGGTACCAAGTCAACATCATGACAACATCCCAACTCCAAAGGCCACGGGGAAAGGACCCTGCGCGGAAATAGTAAGCATCTTGTCCTAAATGCTGAGCCCCAAGGCAGAGAATGTCAGAAGGCCTTTTGTCTTGAGTTGATTTTCTTTAAATAGGGTTTAGTCATAAATTTTCTTTTCCTTCTTCTTTTTTTTTTTTTTTGCTGTTACTGATGAGGGTTTATTTTTCTTTGTGGGTCCTATTTTATTTTGTAGTTGGATGTGCCATTGTTCTGGGCTGGCCAAAAAGAATAAAAGAGAGAGAAGGGGGCAGGCGGCAGGCGGCAGGAACCACCTTGTAAGTGAACTTGGCCAAAGAAATTAGGAGGTGACTTCCCTGCAAGACACAGCCCCCGAGTCAGCCTCGTTCCGGGCTCCTCTGTTCTGCCAGGGTGGCCACTGAAACATCCCTGTGCCCCACTGGAACCGGGCACATACCCAACATGCCCTCTGTCCCTGGATGCGCACCTGATTGGAAAGTGAGGTTGGAGATGACTTTTCCATCACGTCAATCACAGCCCTAATAGGATTTTATTGTGTTCCCGATGATGTCACTTTGGAAACATTGTTCAGCTGGGTGGCCCGCCTTCCTGCCCATGACCGTACCTGGTGAACACCGGAGCCTTCTTCTCATGGCCCAGCCTGCGTCTCTGAACCCGTGCGCCTGCGCCTGCCCACATGCATTTTTAACCACGTCAGAAAGGAAGGGGGGCTGCCAACTTCACAGCCTCAGACATGATTTTGAATTAATATTCGTCTATTAAAAAGAGCTGTAATCAGAAGGAGGGAAAAAAAAAAAACTTAGCCCGATTCGCACAGCAAACACATTTCACAGTTGTTTTGGACAAATGCCCTCAGCGAATCTGTTTAAAGTCATGTACAACAGGAATATGTTATCACGAGTTCCCATGTTTTAATAAACACTTCATCTTTTTGTATTGCTTTCTTTTCATCACAATAATAGAAATATAACACCATATATCACTGTAAAACACATTTCCGCATAAATGCTGATAAGCGCAAAATATTTTTCATCATTTACATTTTAACTGTAATAATATATGGCAGGATTAAAGCTGCATCCATCATGTGTCTAACTAACCCTGCTGTAATGAATTTTTAAATGTAATGGTTTCTGTCGCAAAGTAAAATCATACATAATGTCTACTGACACCGTGGGCCGGTGGATGGGGTGGTGGTGGTGGGGGGGTTGGTTTAAAATGTAAATGCAACTTCCTATTTAATTAGATTTATAAACTTCACCTCCGTTTGCCCCTCCCCCGCACCTGGCTATTTAAAGCAAGAAAGACCAGGAGCATGAATGGGCGAGGTACTGCCAAACCGCTCACCCCAGAGTTATTGAGAATCGCTTGCTTGTGGAAAATCTGAATTCTCTGTGCGTGGGTGCAATCTCGGAATGGCGAGGCACCCAATAGAAACAAAAGCATATGGAAATCATAGCGGGAGCGGCTTTCCAGCGCGTCTAGAGGGGCTTTGCTACCTGGGGCATAGGCTATATGACAGTTCTAGGGATCAGATTTAGGGTGGGGGGGGCCAGCAGGGGTGTGGGCTGGGGGGATTTGGGTCAAGGACAAATGCATTCCTCTCTCTCTCTCTCTCTCTGTCTCTCTCTCTCCGACTCCTCTGCTTGAAATAATAAATAAGCCGACTTACCAGAGAAGAATCATTAAAAATAATTTGCACAAGCTTTGGGTTGTGTGAGCTCTTTTTTGATACAATATTTCCTTCTGTGATTATCACTGCGGACATGTTCCAGCCATATGGAAGCGGGCTGGGCTGGAGCTTCCACAATACCTGAGTGGTTAATTAAGAGCCGTTGCCCGGCCACAAGAAGCGGGTTTGAAATCCCTCTTCAGTCTCCGACAATGAGTAGCTTTTTTAGCAGGAGAAGTCACCAGGGACAGCCAGAAGCGAGGGTAATTATTTGAGATAACATACAGCTGAAGAGCGTGTGTATGAGTGCAGAGAGGGGCGGGGGGAGCTGGGGGCAGAGATGTGCAGTTGAAAGAAGGGCAACAGTACAGAAAAGTCTATAATAAAAAGGTCAACATCTCCTATTTTTCTGTACAGTGTCGACAGTCTGTAATGCCTTTTTAGCATGAATGACAACGGATTCTGTCTTTTTTTTTAAAAAAAAAAAGGGGGAATATCTTATTTTGTATTCAAACTTTGCAATTGTGAGTTCAGGCCTGCCAGCTCAATCTGAATAAGCTATTCTCACTTTATCAGGGTTTGCTGAACTGACTTTGATTGCATTGTTGCAAAATAGCAGTAATTTTTCCATTAACCCATACAAACCCTCCGCGAGCAGGAGAACAAAGAAATATCCGAGGGATGAAAGCAGTGAGCGCTGGGAGGGGAGCCGGGAGTTTCCTAAATGGCTCTCAACGCAGCCGCACCAACGGAGCACACCCGCTCCTCGGGCTGGCTGGGGCTCATCGGGGATGCCACTTCGGGCTCCCTCCGGGGTCCCTTGGGGTTTGGAGTCTCAGTGGGCACCGTTCATCCTTCGTGCCAAACTCTATTGTGTGCTCTGGGTAGCAGGCTAAGGAAGGGCTTCGGGGCAGCAGAGGGCTGGGTTTCCCTCCCTCTTCCTGTACCTGTCCCCTGCCAGGGACCTCAGTCTCCATCCAGAACCCGGCTCAGGAAGGGCATTCAGAACCTCCGCTTCTCTGAACATGGAGGGGGCTTCCTCCTCTCCAGCAGCCATAAGCCCGTTCCTTTGGCAACTGGAAGGGAACAGAAGATCTCCGAACCCTGAACCGTTCCATCTGACATTTGCCTTGTCCAGCATCGCCCTGAAGGGCTCGCGGGCTGTGGGTGCTGCTGCTAGGGTTCTGGTTTCAAGATGGGTGAGCCCGGCTGTTGTTTTATACAAATGGAGCCATGTTGGACTCTTGTTTTAAAGATGGGAGGAAACTGAGGGCAAGCAAGGTCTCCCTCGTCTCTCCCATCTTCGGGAAGCATGATCAGAAGGTTCAGGGGGGCTAAGGTGCTGCAGCAACACCCCAAAGTCAAGACATGGGTGGTGATGCGAATCCATAAGGAAGCCTTCCTCCCTCCCTCCTCCTCCTCCTCCTCCTCCTTGGCGCGTCCTTCTCCTCCTCCTTCTTTTCTTTTGAAGCATCTAGACCTTGAGTTCCTCCTCCTTGACCTGTGACTTTGGCTGTGGGACTGGGCAAAGGGCTAAAGTGTAAAGGAGCATCGGTGCCCCGGGATCACCCACCACCCCACGCGCACAGTGTTGGCTTCACCCGGAATCTGCATCTCAGCCTTCTGGAGGAGCTGCCCGATATGCTAATTACCTCCCTTCCCTCCGCAGCAGCGTGGGACTGTCAAACCCTACACCAGTCTTTAGAAAATAAAAGCAGAGCCAGGGAGCCCGCGGTACCCAGCTCCCGGAGTAGCCTGGTCCCTGACGATGCCTGAGCTGTCAGATGAGAGGCGGCGTGGCTGGGATAAAGGTGGGCAGATGCGTGGTAATGAGACAGAAGTGTGCAGATGCTAATAGTCCCCTCATCAGAACAGGCCTGCCTCGGCAGACAGAGCCAGGTAGCAGCTGCCGACTGTCAGGGAGCCCGGATGCTACTTTCTCTTGATTCTCATTTAAGAACTGCTTGCGCGGGCGGCTGTCTGTCAGCGAACTTCTGCCTCTCAGGAGCTCCAACCCCTGGGTGATCAGTCACATTTCTACATAACTAGATGTCAAAAGAAGTTTAAGTCGGATGACGATCTCTGATGCAGTCACCGCCGGCCCCTGGCCTCTGCGGCATCTCCTTAATGATCCGCCTGCAAACTCTGGCCCCTTTTCCTGCTTTTTGTTTTCTTATTAAAACACTGGTTAAGTCTTTGTCAATATCCATGTCAGCAACTGTGAGCTCAAGACAATATTATCCCAAGCATAATTTAATTTTAAATGTGGGACTCAGATCCGATCTGGGCCAGAGAGAGAGGGAGGTGGCGTGGAAGAAACAGGAACTCCCTCCAAATGGCCCATTTGAGCACCGTTGATTAGAATGGGGTCATTTGGGGACGTATTGTCTGCTCGGGTTGGGATGCTGGTGATGGGCAGGGAAAACCCTGGGTGTCACTGTGGGATGCTCCTGAACCAGGGGCAGGTGGGAGTGAAGCTGAGAATAATAGACCAGGCTCCCGAGAACCTGGTCACAACCTACGAAAGCCAGGAAACAGAGTACTGTCACGTCAAGTACCGGTGACACCTTCCAACGGGAGTCTGAACTTCTTGAGGTCCTTCTGGGCCTCTCTGAGCCATGGGTTGGTGGGCACCTGTGAGTTGCAAGGGTGTTTAACAGGGTCTGGGGGCCGTTAGGAATAGGTGGCCCACGCCTTCGCGGGTGCAAGGGGACCTGCCCGCGCTTGCCCTTCTTGGGGAAGCAGGCATTTCTTGGAGCCTTTAATTGGGTCGGGTCAGTTTGTTCTCTAAATATTTTCATCTTCTCCCACCACTGTTTACATTTCCATTGGGAAAATAAATACTGCACGTCGCTTCTGCCTGCTCTATTTTCTTAGAGATTTTAATCCCAATTCCTCATGAAAGGTACACACACACACACACACACACACACACACACACACACACGGGCTCCAACCTGGTGCAAAGGCACCACAATTCACAAAGTGCTTTTCTTTCTTCTCTTCGGAGGCGGAAGGAATGTGCTGGGGAAACCTAACGCCCTGTTGACATAGGGAAAGTTTGGAGGGACTCGAGGTTGATAGTTCTCAAACAGAGAACCAGCTGGTCTGGATCCAGAATGTTCTAAGTCACCGTTCCCTGATTCGTCTCTCCCAAACCCGGGTCCCACTCACGGGCTCCCCTGCAATGTGGTTCTCCCCGACACACCTCCTCGAACCCACCACCTCCCAGGCAGGCGCTCCTGAGCTCCTACGTGAGAGGAGCCTTCTCCTCCAGACTCTGATATTTCCTAGCCCGAAGCTCATTAGTACTTCTCTGCTTTACCCTGGAGTTTTAAATTTTTAAGCAGCTAGGATTCGTCTAAGAGGTCTTAACCTTATAATTTGTAATAACTTAGAGATCGAGGATCTAAAGTGTGGTTTATTAAAATATATATATATATATATATATATATATATATATATATATATATATATATATATATACTCCTTTTCCTCCACCAGCCATTGATTGGCTCCCTCTTGCAGTCAGCGAGCCCCATCAAATCAGGAGGTGGAACACGCTCATTTGCTTCTCTGAAGTCAAACACAAGCAATTAGGAGATATTTCTTAACATGGATCGATCTTCTTTTAAATGAAAACCCCAAATGTCAGGGGCCACAGAGGGGAAGAGGTGAGGTAAAGGAGGAACCAAGTTCCACCTGACCTCATGGGACAAGACCAACAGCAGAATATCAGTAAACCTGAACGTCAGCCTCCCACCGAGACGTGGACAACAGGTACCGACTGATTTCTGACCGCGCCGGGCCTTTACAGCATGGTGGGAGGCACATCATGACTTGAATTCAGGCAGGGCATATGAGCTGTTTAATTCTAGCCAAGCTGCTTAACCTCTCTGGGCATCCAATCTTTTTTCTCTATTAAATTAAATAGTCATAGAACCTGCCTCGTTAGTTTAATAGGAACACTAAAAGAGACACCGTAATAAATTATTCAACATAATGCTGGGGATATTTTAACTAGCAATGGAAATACCACCTTCGGGGTCTAATGGGGTAGGAGGGAAACACATACAGGGTTATGACCCGGCCCTAGCCCCTAAGATCTTGCCAGTCTCCAGGAGGGGAGAAGGAGGACCATGCAGATAGGGCTGATTAGAATGTGATAGGAGCCACCCCAGGAAGGTCTATTTCCTTTTATTTTCCCTGCTTAGAACAGGGCCGGGATCCTGCTCCGTGGACTAAACTTTGTCCAGAAATTGTCTGAGGACCACCTAATGTGTGTCGATGCCACACCGTCAGACATGTCAGCGTCTTCCGGTGATGACTCTCCGACATCAACAGTAAGGAGGAGATATTACAATTACCGAGGGGGGCTGCAGAGCCATGCATTTTCATGAGAGGCCTCCGTCAAGAGCCCCACAGGCCGCGCCACCCGCTCCCCCCTGCCGCCGCGCTGGCCGAGGGAAGCACTCGTCCCCCCAAAGACAATTAAAACGAGCTCGGTGAATTAGGAGGGCCCTTCCCAGGGAAAGTAGAGTCAGGGGTTAGGAGCGGTAGGATTCGGATTTATGGAAGCGCCGTGGTGCCAAGCCCAAGGAGTGGGGGGGTCACGGGGGGGGGGGCGTTTCAGTGTGACCTAAGCAGCGGGCGAGGTGGGAGGCGATCTGCATAGTGCCACATTTCTGGGAGACAGTCTTCGCGCTGTGTTTATCTTGGCTTCTTGGGTCAAGAGAAATATATTTCCACCCAAAGTCAGAGGGAGCCAGGAGGGGAGGGAGAGGGAGAGATGGCATTCTTGTATTTATTAAAACAGTGGCACAAGAGGCACAGCAGGACAGGGATCCCCCATTTTGACACAATGAGAAGAGCGGGCCTCAAGGAGGGATGTCCTAAGCCATCTTCGACCCCGTACTAGATCTTCCCACCACCTGCCCCTCTCTAAGTCCTGAGGATTGAACCCCGGGGTGCTCTACCACTGAGCTACATCCCCAGCCCTTGTTCTTTTTTTCTTTTTTTAAATTTTTGAGACAGGGTCTCACTAAGTTGCCAAGGTGGGCCTCCAACTTGTGATCCTCCCGCCTCGGCCTCCAGAGTTGCTGGGGTTACAGGTGTTCACCATTACATCTGGCTCCAGTCATGACTCTCTGAACCACTATGCGCCTCAGTTTCTCCGTCAATATAAGGGGGACCCATAGCTTCCGCCTCGCCCAGTGTGCCTGGTAACTGAGGGACCGACGTCTGCCTAACGCTCCTCGGGCTGCCTGCTGCCGTCTGCACTCTTCATGCCACAGGGCCACGAAGCGACGTGGGGACAAGGGTCTCAGGAACCTCGCCCCAAACTTTCCTGAGCACCAGATGTTGACAAGCCACAGGGGTCATGGGTGTGGGGGGTGGATATTCAATATCCCCAAACATCCCGGTCCCCTGCCTGACCAGGTCTGCTCTCCCTGACTCCTGCCTCATTCAGTGGATTTCCTAAGACATCCAGGCAGCCTCCTGCTTCCCTCCGTGGGCCCCTGCCACCCCCCACGTCCCCAAAGTCCTCGAGGGTGTGTACTCGCTTGCCCATTACATGCACAAACGCCATCAGAAAGCATTTGTCCCCACCCTCTTTATTCACTTTCAAAGGGTTAAACAGCCTATTTACTGGGCTGTCAACAATCCGAGGCCCAAATCACGGAGAGAAAGCCCCGCGCAGTTTTGTGTGGCGAGAAGCTCGTTGTCCCTGGCCTGTTCTTGTTACTGTCATGTAATATCCATGACAATCGTGTCGGGCTTTTTTTTTTTTCCGGGGCTCTGTGGGGCTCCATCGGAGGGGCCACTTTAAGCCAGGAAAGGCCTTTATTTTATGTGGATCTGAAAGAGCCTGAGACCATCCTTCCCCCAGAACCCTCTTCAGCAGGTCACCGCGGTTTCAAAAGGATTTAAATGCAGAGGCTGCCATCGGGACTTCCCATCACATCAGCACTTCCGTCACGTTCTAATAGACTGACATGAGTATTTGAGCCTGAAAGACGGGGGAGAGAGGGAGGCAGATTTTCCCTAAATTGGACTGACGTACAAAGCCAGGGTAGCCGTGGCCCAGGAGGTAACCCCCTCGCTCTCTTCTTTTTTCCACGATCCTAACCAGAGTCGCACAAAGAGAGCCGTGGGAAGCTACCCAGGAGCCGGGCCGGGGCCATTTCCATGGGCCATATGGAAATTTTGTTTTGTGTACAGAGAAAGTGTCTGATAACAGTGACCTTAACTGCCATATGTAGCCAGTGAATAGGCCAGAGGAAGGCACTCAGCAATCTGACCCTCAACATATGGACCGTCCGCCTGAGGAGGCTTTCTTCGCTATCTCTGCCAACCCAGGGGATTTCATTAGATTTGTTAATGAATTGCTCTATTGACTTATATCTGAGCTTGTCTCATTAGAGGAGAAGAACGCAATTTTTATCTATGTTTTCGTGAAGGGGACCAGAGCGTCCCCTCCTTGGAGGGGCGGTGGTAATCTTGCGGGCTGTCATCGGCTTTGAACTAATTTATTGTGTCAGAGGAGGAAGGCCCTGCCCGGCTGGCTGAGGCTCCAGACTCTTCAGATCAATGTGTTCCTCGGGAGCCGGCTGTTTCCTAGGCTCCTGCTCCGTTGACAAATAGCCCGACATGATGTTGTCCTGGTATTGTGTGTGTCTCTGGGATGCGGCAATCAGCGGATCCGAGTCCCCACGGCAGCACCTGTCAGGACGTGGCTTTTCAAAGCCACGGGTGGGTGTGCTAGGCACAGAGGTTGCCCATTCGCCTTCCCTTCCTCCCACCTGTCACTTAAGCGACGTGCCTTTAAAAACGGGCCAAGGGGCTTCCTGTTGGAACATCACCGCCTAAAGACCAGCCCCTCTCCTCTGCCAAGTTGGCAGTCCTACCCGTAGCCCCACGTCGGCGTCTTATTAGTGATGGCTCCATTGTGTGGGCGTCTCCACGTGGGAAAGCTTGAGTCTGAAAGCAGTGAGTGCAATCAATTAACACAGTATTAGGGGTAAACCAATAAAGAACCCATTATGGCTAATAGCAAGTGCGCTATCCCCAGGAATTAGCAAAATGAGATTCAATAAAATGGCAACCATAAAGATAAACTTCTGGAGATCGGATCTGGCCTTTGGAGCTTACGTCTCAAACAAACAAAGGAACGAGACTCACCAGAGCCTTCCCTTGGCTCCCCTTTCCCCAGCCTGCCCATGGCAAGGCCAACTTTCTGAGGGCGAGTTGGGAAGAGGGAGTTGCCCCTGCAGCTTGGAGCTGGTTTATTTCACGGGGGAGGAAGGAGAGGAGAAGGCCGAGGCAGCCGCAGCACAGCCACATGTTGGGCTAGTGCTTCCTACGCGTGTCTCTGGCACAGAAGTCCCACGCCTCTGAGTGGCCACTCTGGCACTGACTCTTGGCACATGGAGAGTTGGGGAAAAATCTTTCTGTGGGTGTCACAGTGAAAAGCTGGGACCCCCATAGGTCCTGTCCCAGGAGCAAGGAGATGCTGCAGATGAAAGTGTGTCTCTCCTAGATGGAGTGTCTCTGGGTCACTCTTCACCAGCTACTGAGTCAAAGGGCAGAGATAAGGCTGTCCAGTTTGCTTCTGCCCACTCTAGATGCTCAGACCTTTCTTTTGTGCAGAAAGAAGCACGTTAGTAAGTATTGGGACCCATGCAAGATTCAAAGAAAGAGGTTCTAGCATGCAAGAGAGAAGGGTCCGTGTTTCTTTGGAGAAAATGGACTGTCCATGGAATGAGTTCCCCTAAGATCTGGGAACTTCCGTACATGAGGATTGGGTCCAGCAGGGGCTGGCAGGGACTTAATATTGTAAGAACATAAGAAGATCTTCATTAGAGTTTATCAAGCATGGTGATTTCACCAAGACAGGATTATGGGGCTTGCTTGAAGTTGTCTCTCGCCTTTGTGGTAGAAATACCACTTGGCTGGGTATAAAATTCTTCTTCTCCTTCAGGATTTCATATACATTATCCCATAGCCTGTTGGCACTGAATGTCACACTAGATATTTTACCATTTGGTTCTTGGTTGAATGTATTTCAGCATTGAACAGCTTTTTTTAAGTTCTTCAACAAGGAGTAGGGGTGGTTATTTCATAATATATTTTGTTCCAAAACATTTCCCGATCGCTTTTCTGCTTGCATGACAGCTTGACTGGGGATAATGGACTTGAGTCACACGTTCTTTTCCTGGGAACTCCGTAGACAGACCTTCCCCAGTCATCTTCTGGCTGAGAATGTTGTTGCTTGGGATGACTTTTCTATTGCCAATGCCTTGATGTGGTTCCTGGAAGCCAGAAAATGTTTGTTCCCCCTTGAAGTCTCAGAACTTGAACAGGGAACGTCTCAATGTCAATAATTTTTCAATGTTTCCTGGAACAAAACAGACCTCAGGAACTGCAGATTTTGTATTTTCTTCATTTCAAGGAAATTCTATGTTGCTATGTCTCAATGTTGTTGTTTTTTTTGTTTTTGTTTTTGGCTGGGGGTGGGGTTCTCTTTGTGGAATTCTCTGATTCAGAATCTCCACTTATTCTTATCTTGCACAGACTTCCTAGGATTTTAATCCACTGGTGATTAACATCATTATCAGGTTACCGTTACTTATGTCCGACCAGACCAGAAGCCCCTGAAAGGAAGAAAATCATCTTATTTATCTTTTTTTCCTTTCTCTGATCCCAGTACACAATAGATCCTCAATAAAGCAACTATGGAATTAACCTGCATCTGACCTTGTCAGTTGGAGTTTAAACTTTATTTTGAGAAAAAAAAAACAAACAAAACAAAACCCAGAGCCACGGAAAGTTCCTGATGTGAAGGGCAGTGATTGACGTGCCCCGACGGGAACACATTCCTGCAAAATGCAGTGGGCTGGGAGGTGAGGGCGGGCTTCCTGTTGAATGGTGGTGGTGTCCGGCGGTGGCCGGGGCTGCTGGTTTACTAGGCAAAGCGGATGTGATGAATAAAAATGAGTACTCTAGACTCCTCCAGGTAGAACAAGTCTGCCCGGCCCCCATGCTGTAGAGCCGTTGGCTCATGGGAAGGGACACTTGTTTGTTTCCAGGAAAATAATTGGAAAGTTCTTGAAGCTCCTTCTTTTCTTCTTGGATGTACAGTTTATCAGTTGATCTCTGATAACAAACTCCCCCCAAGATTATTAGGGTTTTTTGGAAAGCATTTCATCCTTCATAGTCCTGGCAAATAACAGGTGGTGGCAAGGGCTGGACCCAAGACTTTGGCGGTGGCACCGCGTGCAGAGGTGTAGGCTGGGCTACAGGACCACCAGGGGACACGGATTCACCAAGGACAGGTGCTACTCTTCTAGGCCTAAGGGAACAAGAACAAAAAATGTTGCTGTGGAGACTGGCGGAAGTGTGAGCCACGGAAGAGCCATCTCTATCAGGGCTCTGTACAGAGCACTGCAGCCTCAGATCTCAGCCCCCGTCACAATCCAGGGAGGCCGCAGGGGTGCCCCTCTTCTGCTCGTCTGTCTGCTGACCCTCCCACTGGCCAAACCAGCCATCGCAAGGGGAATCCATGGATCCCAGGCCCCCCAGATCCAGAACCTGCCAGAAAAGGGCAGAATGTGGTTCCGGAGAGGCCAGATCAACTCCCGGGAGACAGTCTCCTTCATTATCCAACAACTCAAATAAAAATAAATCAAACTAAATAAATTCCATTTTTCTCCTATTCCATTGACAGGGATGAAAATGTTTAGGAACAAACCATGTGGGTGAGGGTGTGTGGAGAGAGAGGTGGCTTGGTGCACCGTTGGCGGGAGGGTAACCAGGAACAACCTCTGAGAAGGTACTTTGACAGCATCTGTCCAAATGGCAAGGGCACACACCCTTTGATGGAGAAATTCTATTTGCAGGAAGCCATCCCTAAGGAAAGGTGCTACTCTCTTTGATACATTCAAATGTGGACACAACACTCTGTATACAAGGATATCCATTATTGCATTGTTTGTAAAAGCAGAACACAGGCAAAGCCCAAACATCCATCAGTGGGGGACAGGCTACATAAATCACAGTTCACTCACACAATGGAGTACTATGCAGCCATCAAAGAAGAATGAGGTGTCTCTTCCTGCAATGATTTATTGTTAAGCAAAAAAACACAAGGTGCTATCATTTGTGCTAGAGGGCTGGGAGGAGAGATGGAGAGAGAGCCATGAGATAGCTTTTGGACTGTGGACACAAAAGACCTGAAAGAAATTAGTTGGGTCTGGCAAGGGGATTAGGTAGCCAGGTGACAGAACAGGTGGGAGATTTCATTTCATGACTTTTTATAGTAAAGATAGGCTTTGCCTGTTTAAAAGAAGAATAACGTGCTGGGAATGTAGCACATGCCTGCAATCCCAGTGACTTTGGAGGCTGAGGCAGGAGGATCGCAAGTTCAAAGCCAGCTTCAGCAACATTGCCAGATCCTGTCTCAAAATAAAAAATAAAAAGGGCTGGGGATGTGGCTCAGTGGTTTAGCACCCCTCGGTTCAATCCTCAGTACCAAAAAAAAAAAAGGAATAAAGTCAGTGTTAAAAAGCTCATACTTGACCTTCTGTGAAGAGGGGGAAATGCATTGAAAGTTGAGTGTGCAAAGAGCAGGGGTCCAGGGTACTAGGCTTCCAAGATCTGCCGAGGACACACTCCTCACACACACCTCTGTCCCCACCCAGGGTGTGAGGATCTACAAATGAGCAAAATAATAGAAAGGCGACCTTCTCCTAGACGCTTTCTTGCTCCAAGTAGAATAGAACAGAAGTGCCCAGCGACTCCCTGGCAAGCCTCTCTCCTCCTGGACCGGGGTCCCTGTGGGCGTGGGCGCAGAGGTGGAGAGAGCCTCTGGGGATCTGCGGCTGTGGGCAGCTGGCCCCTGCCCTGGGTTCCCTGAGCGCTCCTCCTCCTTGGTGCCTTGCCTCTGTTTTGTTCTGCCATGTCACCTGAGCACCCCTTGCATTGCGAGTGTCATTCCCTTCCGCTGCTGACCTTCAGGGCTGCAATCTCCTTATCTCTGGATAAGAAAGGAGAGATAGCACATGTCACCAGGAGAGTAAACCAGGATACTTGGCTTTCGTCTGTTTCATATCTGCGCTTATCATGCTGCTCCATCTGCGCCTTCCCACGCTGGGTTCTCTTCTGGAAGCCCTGCACCCTTGCTGGACACAGAGGCAAATGCACCCTGGGGGCAGCACAGGTGAGACAGGGTGGGCAGTGCTGGGTGACCTCGCTTGGGGTGCTCCCTCCACTCCAGCCACAGTGGCCTCCTGACTGTTCTTCCAGGACACTCAGGGGCACCCTGAGGTCCCTTTATGCTGGTTATTCTCTCTGCTTAGAAAACTCTTCCCTTGGACATCAATATGGCGTCTTCTTCTACTTCCTGCCCAGCCGCCAGGAAGTGGAAGGAGACGCCATATTGAACAGGAAGGTCAATGTTTCAAAGTTACTTCTCAGCAGGGGCTGCTCTGGTCACCAGGAAACGGTATCCTCCTCCCAGGAGGGCACTTCCTACATGACTTGCTGGCTTTCTATTTCTCTATACCTCTGATAGCCATCTAATATAAAATAGATTTTGTTATTTATTTGATAAATTATGCTTATGGAAGCTAAGCCTCGTAAGTGCAGGGACTTTTCTTCTTCCTTTCTTCCTTTGGCCAGCATCTAACACCAGAAGAGTGCCTGGCACATTTCCAAGCTCCCTGTTTGTTGACTGACTGACTGACTGTGGCCTTCCTCTCACTCTGCTGTGTCTCTTTACTTTGTAGTGCACCCCCTGGACCTTGAGCTCCTTCCATATAGATTCTGTTACAACCCCAGAATCTGTGATGGTACCTGGTGGCTGATGACACCCAGTGACCCAATGCAGGAGGAATGGGGGCTCTTTACTTGACAGTCTTATCCCCTGAGGATTTGGGTGCTGAGGATAGAGGACTGACACAAGCTATGCTCAAACACAGCCAAGCTCTCCTCAGTGGCTTTGCTGGTACTTTCTCTATTTGAGTCCCTTCTTTTTTAGTTTTTCAGACACATTTTGGTTTAGAATATGCACATTGGGTGATGAGCACAGTCCAGGAACCGTGACCTGTGGGAAGTGTCTGGATGAAAGAATACCGGAAGGTCGATCTGAGGGACCTTTGCCTCAGGGATCCCTTTGCTCCTGCACCATGAGGGAGAAGCAGTGGTGATGGTAGTTCATGTTCATATGGAAAAGAGAAGCACCCATGTGCTGATCGTCAGCCCTTGTCCATCACACACGTTCACTGAAACCTCAAGGCAACACCACGGGTTGGGGACAGTTTATATATTCTGTTTGCAGAAAAGGAAACTGAGTTTCAGAGAAAGAGAGTTAATTTGGCGAAAGCCCAAGAGCTAGAAAGTGGTGGGACTGGGATGAAAATCCAAGCCTGATGATCTCTAAGTCTTCCACTTAATCTGAAGGGCTCCTCTGCCATCATCCCACCCAGGGTAATGCGCTGAGTGGGTTCACAGTTAGGTGCTGTATCAGCAGGATAATCCAACGGCTGTGACAAAACCTCTCCCGCCCCAGACCTCAGAGACATACTACAACAGTTGTTTATCTCTCATCACGATGGCACCCAAAGGATCTGGGGTGTGTGTGTGTGTGTGTGTGTGTGTGTGCGCGCACTGTGTTCCACACAGTCATTCAGGGACTTGGGCTCCTTTCTTTGAATGGTCCCCATCCCTTAGGTCTTTGGAGTCTTCTCCTGGATTCTCCTTGTGTATCCAGCAGGTGGGGAACCAAGAGTGAATAGAGCTGGTAGCCTGTGGGAGGGCTTTATGAACCACCTGTGGAAGGGGTGTGTGTCCCTTCTGATCCCCTTCCTTTGGCCATCCCCCGTCACGTGGCGTCTCCTAACTGCAAAGGAGAATGGGAGATGTTGTCTGTGTGCCCAGGAGGGGAAAAAAAAAACAAAACAATAAGGGATTTGGCAAACACCAAGTAACCTCCTCCACAGGAGAGAGTGGAAGGGAATATTCCAGAACTGGATTTTGTAGCCTGGAGTTAATTTTCCATGTGTATTAGTCAGCTTTCTGCCACTATAACAAATACTTGAGGTGATCAACATATAAAAGGAGAAAGTTTACTTTCACTCCCAGTTTGACTGGTTCTAGATCAAGATTGGTTGGACCCATGGCTTTGGGGTCTGTGTGAAGCAGCCCATCATGGCGGGGACATGTGGCAAACCTCCTGCCTTATGGCCAATGAGCAAAAGAGAGAGAAAGAGCGAAGGGTCAAAGTTCCACTGTCTCCTTCAGGGGCACACCCAGTGACCTAAAGACCTCCCTCTAGACCCCACCTCTTTTAGACACCACCCCAAGAACTCAGCCTTTAACATCTGAGTCTTTGTGGGACATTTCAGATACAACTTTAGCACCATGTTAAAAGACAAGACAAGAAAAAAAAATTAAAGGCAGAGTTAGAAGTTAGCTGGAGGAGCAGCAGATAATTACATAACTTGATACAGAACCTAGAGCCTCCCCTGATCCGAATTCTTTGTTAATAAGCAATTTTGGCAACTGTGATAATTTGGTTAAGTGAGAGCTAGCAGAGAGGTCTTTCAGCTTCACATCTGATTGCTGAAAAATCTGTGTAAGGTGTGGTGGTACGCGCTCCTGCCTCAGGACGTTCAGTGTGGAGGATTCGGCAGGATTTGTTCTCAGTGGCTGAGGATCTCACAGGGCCCCTGGTTGCCAATCTGAGTGAACATCATCCATCAGGATGCAGCCAGAAGCGGGGGTGGTGTGGGGGGAGGAGGCTGCATCAGCAGTGATCAGAAAGCGTCTTATTTGATTTATTATTGATCCTACTTTTGCCATTTGCTTATTTTTCTTTTTTTCTGATTGACGGCAAAAATCATTCATGGTCATCGTAGACAGGCCGGAAAATAGAGAAAAGCAAAATTTACAAAACAAAATAACCTCTCGTTTTATAACTTAGAACTGCCACTGTTCTTCCCTAATACTAATACCGTGATACTGAATTAACCCTGTAAACATAGTTTTCTGTCCCAAAGTTTGTCTTGTTATTGATTATAACATGAGCATTTTGCTTTGTTATGAACACTCTTTGAAAATAATGTCTTAGATTCATCACACATTCCATAATGAACAGCCATGATGTTCTAGTTCCTCTTCTATAATTGCACTGATCATTTTCATCTTCAATATTATAAATTGAACTACAATAAATACACTCGCACATGAGCTTTCTTTTTTTCTTTCTTTCTTTTCTTTTCTTTCTTTCTTTTTCTTTTCTTTCTTTTTTTTGTGTGATTCTGGGGATTAGACTCAGGGCCTTGCGCATCCTAAGCAAGTGCTCTATTGGGAGCCACGCCCACAGCCCCACTTCTGTAAACGCATTAGTTCACCTTCCTCTCAGTGGTATGACCCAGTCAAAGGACATAAGTAAGTTGTATGTTTGGTGCCCCGACCAACATCGAATACGTGCAATCTTATTCATTTTCCACATAAAATTTGAACTTTATCATTTTACTTTACCTTTCTTTGATTACTGGTGTTTCCATCTTTACCAAATTTTAAGATATTTTAGTATATTATATTTATATTCATGCCTTTGTGCTTTCTACGCCTACACTCTTCCTATTCTTTGCCTGTATCCTCTATTCTCTGGGTGTTGATTTGTATGATGTTTATTTGTGAAGGATAATATCTTTGTTATTTTTATGGAAAATACTTTCCCGTTTCTTGCCCTGTTTTCGACTTAGAGTTATCAGAGTATTAACTTGTCATCTATCTCCTCTTTCTCTGTAATGTGTTGGAAAGAGACATGTTTCTGGTTAATTGAGAATTCTAATTAGTTGACTTCTGGTCAATTAACCAAGCAAGGTTTTTCTTGGTTTAGCTATGGATGTGTTGCAAAAGCAAATAAATTTAAGAATTTCAGGGTTAAACAAAGTTAAACAGGTTTCTTTATTGCAGGACTCACCAGCGCCTTTAACAAGCTAATTTCCTTGTGACTCTTGCCAGGATATTCAACACATTCCCATTTATTTGCCTATAAGCCCCTCCCCCCTTTTTTGAGGAGTATCCATTGAGAAGGGACTTAGGCAGAGCAATCTTAGAAAGCTGCTACCCTTACTCTAAAACAATGATTCTACTCGTGCACATTCAGGCATTTTTAACAAGTCAGTAGAGGGGATATGAGGCATATGAATAATCAGATATTAAGTGCTCTCTATTCACCAAGACCTTTCTCTCCTTATCATCTCATCTACACTACTGTTCAGGATGCCATGTGATCAGAACTTAAGAGGTCTAGGAGGGACTCTTTAGTCTTCCATAAAGCGGCGCAATTAGCATAGACAACTTTACCTCTCTGTGCCTCAGTTTCTCCATTTGTACAACTCAGATAATCATAGCACCTATCTCATAGAGCTGCAGTAGGGATTAAAAGAAATAACATTTAAATGGCACTTCTGTGCGTTTGACTCATATTAGCTTTTTTTTGTGTGTGTGTGATGGGGATTGAACCCAGGGCCTTGTGCATGCGAGGCAAGCACTCTACCAACTGAGCTACATCCCCAGCCTCATATTAGCTATTTTGATTCCCATATTATATCTGAATAAACTGAGGTTCCAAGAGACTAAATAACCCGAGCCACACTGAACAAACAGGAAAGGGGACAGGTCAGCTTTGAACACACGATCTGAGTTTAGAATTTAGTTCTTGAACTTTATGATCATTTTGTCCTGTTTCCCTGGTCCATCTTTCTATGTAGACATATTATAAGTATGGGCTGCTCTTGTCCGGCGGGGCAGGGCTGGATCCACTCTGCAACACCCTTCTTGCTTTCTGTTCCACAAAGTGTGGTGATTGAAGTCGGACAGCTGCCACACCCAGGACAGAATTCCCTAGGCCCCACCGCAACTGGCCTTGGCCATGTAACGATTCTCACCACTGCCCGCTTCCCTCCCTCCGGCGGGGGTGATGTTTGAAATAGACAAGTGCCCCCTTCCTTCTCTTTTCCTGCATTTCACAAATGGATGCAGATGGCTATGAAGCCCCAGGGGATGGAGCAGTTATAAGATGGGAGGAAACTGGGTCTCTAAATCACTTCTTGGAAGAAAAAGACCTTCTGACCAGGACACTTGCCCTTGACCAACAGGTAAACCAAAAGAACACCTCAGTAGTATGAAGCCACTAAGATGCGAGGTCTTATACTCTCAAAATCATGGGCTGTTGGGATCATGCTGTAATACTCCTGTGTCAGACCCAAACAGATGCTGACCCGGCTGAGCTTGGGTTTGTTAGCAAATGACCTTGCCTTTGAGAAACCTCTGTTCAGAGGAAAGAGAGGGCGGAGGGGGAGGACATGGGACTTAACTGGCACTTGGAGACACTTCTGTTGCTTTTCGATCCTGGTTGAGCACACTTTGAATTTGTCATCAAACGTTTACTGCCGATGTAATGAAGAGTGTTAATAAGGGAAGGCTCACCAAACAGCCGGCATAAAAGCCGGCACTGGTCATAAACCTGCGTTGGCCATTTATGGTATTTCTATACTTAGGAGGGACACTTTTCCTGTATAAAAGATATAACTATATATCTTCAGATTTTATGGGCTGCAGATTACTCTAATTATCATAAAAAATTACTACCGCTAATAAAATTTCTATTATAAGTTACTTATAGTAATCTCCAGGGGACCACAAGTAGCCAGGAAGAGGTTGTAATGACACCAGGCTGCGGGGAGAGTTGGCTTCTCCAGGCTCTGGAGACACTGGCTCTGCCTTTTAACACCTCCGCACTTTTCCAACTTCTGGTTCCTTGTCCCACCTCCTCTCCCAGTTTTTGGCCAAAGGTCTCCTTGTTGTTTTCATTTTGCAGGATGTGGTTTGAACCTAGAATAATGACCCATCTTGGACGCAGATGACGCAAATGAACTTTCAGAGTTACAAATATCTGGGTGGATTTCTCCTCCCCTGGGACCCCTGGGATGTCCATGGAAGGATGTAATAGAAGGAAAGAATGGACCATCCCCGCCCAAAGGGAAATATGTTTTTGCAAAATGGGTGGAAACCACGGGGTGTCCGTGCAAAACACAATGGTTAGCTTTCTGTTTGACAAGACCACAATTGCCATTTCTCCCTTTAGTAACTACTATTGTTTTTGGAATTGTCATCTGGGAGGGTGGATGACACTTCGATGACCTTAAAAACTCTTGCCAACACGTCAGTTCTAACTGGTAATTGTGCTGTCCTCCTCCCCCTCCCCAAAATGTCCCCTGCCTTTGGATCACATATCCAAGTAAGACTCTCTTCTTGCTCACCTCAAAAGACGGAGTGGGAAATAATCTCAAAGTTCAAGGTATTAAGCTACAGTTAGAAGAATAGTCGTTCTCCTAAGCAGGGCTTCCGCAGAGTGAATGGCATCTTCATAAATGGACCTAGAACATGAAACAGCCTGTTGAGGTTGCTTTAAAAAAAAAAAAAGCAATTATTTTGGCAACGACGATGGCACCTGAATTGCTATCGGTAGGAGGGAAAGTGTGTCTCCAAGCTTTGCTGGCTCGTTTTTAAGAGATCTGTTGGAGCTGAGCTGTGGAGGGGATACGAAGTGGGGGTTCCTGGAGTTACCCAGGTGGGCAGGGCTGAGGGTTTCTCTAAATTCCTTTAATCATGGCCTGACTCCCCGATGGGGGGGGGTCCGTGGGCAAAATCAATCCCTATTGAGATTTCACCCCGAGGAATAAATGGAGAATGGAGGCTGATGGGAAGTGTGTTAATTTTCTTCTCCAAACAATCTTGGGCTTGTTTTTTTAACATGAGGAAAAAGAGATTTATTTAGAAGACAAACTAGGCATGGTCTTTCTTCCCCACTAGACTGTAGATCTCAGGACAGTAGGAATTTTGCATTGTTCCTTAATGCATCTTGAAAAACTAGAAGAGCACTGAAATGGAGCGTGTGTTTAGTAAACACTGTCAAGCGATGAATAAGGGAAGGAGTCTTCAGGGAAAACTGAGACAGAGAGAGAGACTGCTGGGTACCCTGCCTGGCACACCCTTCCGGCTTCCTTAATTCGACAGAATTGTATAACATCTTCCATTTTCTCTGAGCTTGTTTCCATATCCGGACCAACTTTCTGCTGATTCAAGATACTAGCGTGTCAGACAGAGATGTTAGGAACTCTGAGGACCAACCTTACAGGAAAAGAAAACATCTCTGCCCATGGGTGTGGTAAAGGAAGTGGTGCTCCATGGTGCCGTTCCTGGACTGGACACACCTGGATTTGGACTTCTCTGCCCTTCATTGGTTGTGTGACATTGAGTTATTTGGCTTCTTCAAACCTCAGGTTTCTCCTCTGTAAAACAGAAGGCACATACCTGGCTCCTTCCACAGTGCCCAGCCCAAATTAAGTCCTTAATAAATCTTGCCCTTTTTTTTTCTCCATTTAAAAACAATCCTCTAGCTTCCTGCTGTATCTCACCCTAGTCCAAGTTCATGACCATCCCAATCCACACCTTGATGCTGCTTGGCTTTTCAAATATGGAGCTACCTCCTATGCAAACCGTATTTCTATCTTCAGAGCTTAGAGTGACCAGAACCAGCATAGTGCCCACATCCTGGCAGGTAAGGGAGGTCAGACACAAAGCAGAGGTTAATAGCGGGCTTCTGAAGCCACACACACATGGGGGGGGGGGTTTGTCCCAGGTTTCCTGCTGCCTACTTGAATAACTTTGACTCAATCATGTGATTTTTGGGGGTGCTATTTGAAGGCCTGTTGGGAAATAAGGCTACTGAGACAGGGGTGTCATTTCTGACAGCTCACCTTTGATTTGGAGTGAACTGGGAGCCATTTCATCTGTTTTTACCTAGAAGCCACCTTCACAAATCCCTTGCTGCTGTTATCTGTTCCTGCATAACAAATAAGCCCTAAACTTAATGATTCATAACCACAGCCTCTTATTACTTGCAGTTCTGTGGATTGGCCACTGGGCTTGTCTCAGCTCAGAGGGATGGATCATCTCTGCCTTACATGAAGTTGGCTGGGTGCTGACTGGGCCTGGAGGACCCGAGATGACCTCATTTATTCATGGGGCCAGAGTGCCAGCTGTCCCACAGGGAAGCCATGGTCTCTTTCACATGACTGCTTTTTCCCTTCCCTGTGGCTTCCCAATGTTTGATCATCTAGATTGAGCTTCCTCTCTGGGCAGCAAGAGTGGTCCAGGGGAAACATCAGGTGCCAGGTCTCTAAAGGCCTCAAGAGTGGGTCAATTTCTGCCACAGGCTAATTGTCAAAGGAAGTTGTGGGGCCAACAGATCAAGGTGAAGGGAAATGGGCTACAGCTCTCAATGCTCTTTACAAATGTGGTTAACTCACATCACAAAAGGGCATTGAGGTTGAGAGAGATTTTTTGAAATCAGCCTCTTCATAACCATCTACCACAATCCGCTTGTCATAAGAATGGTGACATCCCCTCTGCATGCAAAACGTACTCCATCTTCATGCACAAATGACATACCATTGTGAATCAGAATTCCAAAATGCAGCTAGGTAAGTTAGGGCCACAATGATGAAGAATCTCCCTAGGAAAAGTTCCTCAGGGGACTGCAAAGTGAATATATATACACCCTCTGTATACAATGCTGAAACATGGACAGAGAGACTGCAATGGATACTTCCTTTCAAAAAGGAGAAAAAGTTCACAGCATCTGCTGGCCCATAGCAATTCTAAATCTAACCGGGTGTCTGTTTCTGTTGGAGTCTGTAAACAAGTCAAAATAACACCTGGCATTTTGCCAGGGGAATGTTAGAGTTCGTAAACAAGTCTGGATGGTGCCTGGCAAAATGCCAGAGGGAGTGGTTTGTGAAGTAACGCCAGCGAGCCATTAAGTGTGGAGATTCCTGATTGGTTGACTGATGTATCTAGTTTATGCTAATTAGATAAGCTGTGTGGAATGTATAAATACTGCTCCTGTCCTACAATAAACGGCTCCCTCTCCTGCTGTATCAACGTACACAAGTTATTCGTAACCCCCCGGTTATTTTGCTGCAGCCAGCCGGACTGCGGCATGTTTCATAGCCCCAACTTCTGGAGCATGGAATGTTACCTAATGATGACCAGTTCTAAGAGGATTCTTTATTCGATTGTTTTTTTCAGCATTTTCCTTAGCTCTCTGAGCTCTTGGCACTCTCCAGTGACAGGGCCTTCCTTTTTTAAAAAAAGTATTTGTTCTTCTTTGTAGCTGAGTACCTCTCTTAACATGGTTACTGCTTAGAAAAACTTGGAGGCCATTTTGAATGAATCACGTCCCCTTGGATTTGAGCAGATAATGCTTTCACCAATTTCAGTTCTCTTAAAATTTCTGTAGGTTAACTATGAATCTTATTGGTATTTCTGTTCTGACATGCTCAAAAAACTGTGTCTATAAATTACCCGCAAAATATACTTTAGGACAGTGTTCTTATTGTTATTAGTTTTGCCTAGCTGAGAGGGTTTGCTAGGTTTAAGTAGCTTTCAGTCTTTCTAAGTTTTTAACAAGGGACTTACAGCTTATATCCTGAAACCATTCCTTACTTAGAGAATATGTCTGACCACTAGAGAGACTCTTCTGAACCTGTTCTATTTTCTCTAAATTCTTCTTGAAAACTCATAATCTTCTTCCTCTCTCTTTTTCAATAGTTTATAATAAACAGCTATGAGAAGGCAATTGGCACTTTTAATATCTTCCTGAATTGTAACGGATTCATACAGTTTCAATTATGTAAAAAAAAAAAATCATTCCAAAACAGAGTCACTTAAAACAACAATGATAACTATTCATTCTTTCCCATTTGTGGGAAACTAAAGGTGTAAGGTCTTCCCTAGAAATTAGGAGCACTCGTGCCAGGTGCCAAGGTCTCCTTCTCCTTACCTCGTCCATTCTCCCATTTCAGAAAAGGGAAGGAACAGCGTCCCCGGCCCTGATCTGAACAAGCCCAATAGGTGAAATAACTTGAATATTGCTGTGAACTTCCGGAGCTTTCTGTACCTCTCATTTCCCAAGGTAATTGGGAATGGTTTTGCTGACGACAGGCCCCAACTAGCCTGTCACTATGATTTGGCAACAAATAAGACCCACCTATTAGTGGCTTGAAAAAAATGCAAGTTTATTTCTTATTCACATTAATGTCATCAGAGGTACGCAGGGAGCTCTGTCTGTGTCATCTCTGTCAGGGACGCAGGATCAGGTTAGCATGCTTTCTCTCAATATCTCTCTCTTTCTCTCCTTGTTTTCTTAGAATCAGGAACATGTTGAGTCATTCTCTGGCCATTAAAATACCTCCAGAAGTGACAGATATTCCATTTGCTCACATTTCATTGGCCAAAGCAAGTCAGGGGCCACCCCCAGCTTTGTGGGGTTGGGGAATGACAGTCTTACCATGTGTCAACCAGAAGAACTGGAGGGTTTGGGTGAGAAGTGATGACAACTAGTACACCCAGTTCAAAACCCTACTCAGAGCACCCCCCACGCTCAGGAGGAAGGCAGGTGCCTTGGCACCTCCCTCGTCACCATTCCATCGGGCTCTCTTTTCCCTTGATTGGCCTCCACTGGTCAGGACACCCCAGAAGGAAACAGCTAGAAGGTGGTTTTTGGTTTCTCAACCAAGGTCCCATTGACATGAGCAGATGGATAATGTGTTTGGGGTTGTCAGGGGCATTATGGGATGTTCAGCAGCAACCCTGGCTTCTACCCACTAGATGCCAGTATCCCCCCATATCAGTGTGACAACTAGAAGCCATTTCCCAACACTGCCAGAGGTCCCCCAGGGAGCAAAATCGCTCCTGGTGGAGAGCCACTGGGGTCACCGGAGGACTGCGGGGCTTTGAGAATTTAGATAGGCCTGGGCGTTTTATTTATTTTAATTTTTGTTGGTGCTGGGGATCCAACCCAGGGACTTGCACATTCTAGCAAGTGCTCAGCTACGGAGGCCCGTCCCCAGCCCCAGTCCAGCTAGGGGCCTGGACTGGTCAGGATGGGTGATCCCATGGCGGTGGAGATTTCATAAATCTTCCTCACCTCATCTTAATGTGGGAGTAACTCTCAGTCACCTTCTTCCCTGGACCAGATTTTTGTGAAGACAGGATAAGATTTTGAATTCCAAATCCTGTGAGACCTGTGCTTTCTGAGTTCACAGGGCTGCTTGCTATGACCCTGCCCAGGAAGACCAGGTCCAGGCCCTTTCTTTCAGACAAAAGTAAAAAAAAAAAATTGGGTCCTCTCAAATATTCATGGTCAATGATAATATTTATTATCATTATCATCATTGCAGTAGCTGTTTATTGGATGCGTAATTTCTGTCTGACACCATGAGACAATTGACATTCACCATCTCTGCGGATGCTCGCAGGAGCCTTGAAAGGTGGGACTATTGTCCCTGTTTTTAAAATTTTTTTATTAGTTGTTGATGGATATTTGTTAGAGTCTGTAAACAAGTCAGGATGGCGCCTGGCATTTTGCCAGAGGGAGTGGTTTATGATGGCTGTTTTGCCTTGTCACTACCAAAGAGAGAAACTGAAGAGGGTGTTTGAACACATAGAAAAAGTTATTGATAAGGGAGATTTCTATGCCTTGACTAAAGTATGTTGAGGACCTACTATGCACCCAATGCCTCACCATCTGGTTCACATCGTGACAGCATTTTGGATGACGGGACAAATGACAATACTAGTTACAAGTAGTTGCTCTTCCAGTTGACAAATTCCCAGGTGAAACTCATGTTGATATTTATTTTAAAAAGCAAACAGACAAACTCATACCTTTTAAAGCATGTGAAAGGGAAAGTTTTCGTTTGACCACGTCTAGGAGATATGGCGGATATGCATAAGGTGTCTCATCTTAGAATTGGCCACTTAATTTGACCAAATGATTGCCCACAAAGCTAGGTTGGTGCTAGGTCAGTGTGGGTGTTTTCTTCCCCCCCCCCCCCGAAACAGAACCTCTTTTTGCTTTGCTTGCAAATGGCATTGCACCTGGAAGCCGGGACACCTAAATGTTGGAAGGTACCGCTCTGGGAGGGGAAGGCTGGGGCCCCAACACTTGCTCCTTCCTAGGATTCTCCAGGGACCTGAGGACTCGGGAGAGCACTGTGCCATCCCTGGAGCAGGTGATTCCTGAGTTTCTTTCCAGCTGTGATTTGAAGAAATGAGAAGGAAAGGGAAGAGCACAGGCGTGAGACGAACCATTTGTCCTTGTGCAAAATGGCGTGAAGTCCATCTGTTGCAATTTCCACTCCATTTGAAGTGACTTAGGTAAGACAGGGACTTATGGGCTGCCCACATCCAAAGAAGCTGGAGGAGCCCAGCCCGCCCAAACAGCCCATCCACAGGAGGGACCAAAAATACACCCTGGGCCCCCAGGACCTTCTCCCTCGGCCTCCTTTTGGCTTGTGCATGGTGGGTTCATCTCCTCCACTGAGTGTGCTTCTCTACGTGGTGGAGAAGCTGTTTCTGATGGATCTGGGCCTCTCATCCCAGCACTGCACACTTCTCTTTTTCATTTCCAATCAAAAATCCCAGGAATGTTTCTGATTGGTCAGTTTGGGTCGGGTGGCCCCTTCTGAATCAAGATCATGTGGGAAAATGACACCTTTTTGTGGTAAGGGGTGCAGTTTACAGAAGAAACGGAGGAATAATAGGGCTCACAAAATACTGGGGTGTTCCTGGCCCTCGACAAGGGCTTTGAAACCCTCTGACTGTTGGTACACCTGGGAGGCTGGTTAAGGTCCCAATTCTGGGGCCACAATCCAAGAGAGTTTTGCTCCAAGGTCTTTTCAGGGTTTAGGAATCTTCACTTGTAACCATCTCTGCATGTTCAATTTCTCTGATCCTCAGGTTACCACTTGAGAAAGGCCGAGTGGAGAAATGTGAGCCCTTCTTGGGCTGCAAAGGTGCTTGTCCCTCAGCGGGTCTTGACCATTCAGGAAACTGTCAGGCATGAGGACAGGATTCTAGAGCAAGTGTCCAAAAAGCCAACTATGGCCACTTGTCACCTGGCGTCACTACCCATCTAACCTCACACACAGAGAAGCTGCTCCTGGGCCCCTCGTGAGGTGCGAACCTCCGGAGGACTTCAGACCATTTTGCTCCATGTGTGGCTCTGGAAAGAAGTTCCCAGAAACATGGCCCCAGGGACCAGTGGCACTGGCCCAATTTGGTTTGGGACCAAGGAGCCAAGGGGTGGACTGTCTTTCGGACAGCCTACTTACTGTCCAGCCAGTAGTGAGGGAGCAAATATGGAGATGAACCCACCATGCACAAGCCAAACATCCTTAGTGAAGGATGTTGACAGGGACCCTGGAGGCCCGCGGGACTGGGCTGGTGGGACATCAGCTCATAGAAATGGCCCGTGGTAGATGGGTGTGTTTGGGGCTGGTTCCCAAGGAGGCATGGAGACTTCACAGGTGGATCTCTTATTGCTCAGCAGGGGAGTTATTGAAGCCGGCCCACGTTCACATCAGAGTGTCAACAGGTAGGGGGACAGGACCACTTCAGGAAGCTGGATCAGGGAGATTTACTGTCGTGAACCAAATGTGTTGGAGGAGTGAAAAGAATGATTTTAGGAGGTGGGGGGTGACCTACATATTGGTACCAGCAGGAAGCTGCTGTGACTGTTAGGTCAGGAGGTCGGGCTCCAGCCCAGAGCTGGGGCCAGTCAGAACTAGGATGCATGAGTTCCCCGCAGGAACGAGGAGCACAGTGGCCCTGCTCCTGGAGATGCAGGGAGAGGTGCCCTTCAGGACTTTGAACCAGAACCAGAGCAAAGGGAGCCAAACTCCGGTTTCTTCCTTTCCTCCTGTTTCCACCTCGGGTGCCTTCCATGGGCCAAGTGCTTGTGGAAAACTCTCACTGAGTTGGACAAAAGTCAGCTTCTACTACTTGACACAGAAAGGACGGGAAGGAGGTGTGGGGTTAACTGGAAATGGGCTCATACCTGGGATCCTCATTGATTGGGTAGAACTTTTGTACCTGAGTATAAGATATGATGATTCTATTGGTTTAAAGGACTTTTGTTTTCAAATATATTCAGGGGACCAGTGACTCTCCTTGCTCACATGGGGTCTTAAACCCCTCGGCGATCTGTGCTTCCACGAGCTTCATTTATTTACGAAAGAAAGATTACCCCCTTGACCCGGGTGGGCTTCGCACCTTCTCCACCGCACACAGGAATTTGTATTATGAAGATGACCAACTACAAAGCAAAGGAAGGGCTGCAAAGGCGTCCTGGCTACCGGCTGTCCTCGATCATCTCAGAAGAGACTAGGGAAAAAAATCCAGTTCCCCTTCTCACATTTCAAATCTCTACCTTGCATCTCTCAGAGGCTTCCTGTGACTCTCTCCTATATGTTATTTTACAGGACTTATCACGATTTTGATTATCATCCCTTTTGCTTATTTGTTGTCTATGATTTCTATTTTATTGAGGTTTCTGTCTTCTCAGGAGCATAGGTGAGTTCCCCGACGGTGGGAACATTGGCTTTCCTCTTCTTCACCGTTGTATTCCCAACACCTGCGCAAGCACCCCGCACCTACCAGGCATTCAGTGAACCACCGTCATCAGGTAAATGATGAATGAGGGGTCTCTGGTCCATTGGACCCTACTTAAAGGTCACTGTGCTAACCAACAGTTTCTTGTTAGCAAACTTCATGTTCCAGGCCAACATCTATATTCAGCCATGAAGGTGAGCGGTGGCCGAGCCGGGAGCTTGCTCCTGTCCCTCCCGGTCACTGTGCCTGATGCTCAGCAGCTGTAGAGGAGATCCAGAGCCTCCGGGTTGTGCCCTGACAGTGCTCCCCACAGTTATCCTGCTTGGCTACACACAACACCAGCCTCCTGGACATGAAATTCTCCAACGACAGGAGGGAGGCCCCACACTGGTACCCACTCTTTCTGAAAGGTCACGCATCTTGTTTTCAGTAGATTAACTTTTTATCTCTTAATGATGTTAAGAAAAGGTCAAAGCATCGAGCACATGGGAGGTGGGAGCTTCTGGTGAAGGAAATCAATGTTTCCAACGGCGACCTTGCTCCAGAAAGTTCTTAATGATCACGGGCACAGTTCATAGGACGCGGCAACTGAATGATGGCTGGTCGTGGTGGCAGAAGTCCGGCATGGGGGAAGCGAGGTGCTGTGCTTGTCTGGAGGACAGACCTGGCCTTCCTTTGGAGAGCTGTGAGCTCGGGGGCAGCTGTGATTGCAGGACGAAGTTTGTAAGGTCCGATGGCGTCCCCTAGAAAGAGTGCCCCTCCCTTCTTGGCAGGTGGATGGCACTGTGGTTGGGTCTACTGCTGTGTGTGAACCGAGGTGATCACTCTCTTCATTGATATTTGAGAACGGAGTCGTTTTTCTTATGGAAGGAGATGAGGTTGCTGCTCCCCAGAGACCACCCACCCTCCCCAGGTTGGAGGTATCTGAAAGCCTGGCTGCCCAGAGGGGTGAGGGCCAGGACCTTGGGACAGCACTGACTTTTCTGATTATTTGCTTCATGCCTATCTGTCCATCGGACAGGGACTGTGTCCAGTATGGGGTCCGATGTGTGAAAGGAGTTTGATAAACTCTTCTTGACTGAATTAGGACAAATTCAAGAGTGAGGATTCCCGTGCCTGATCCTTATCTCCCAGGTCTCATTTAGCCTTTGTCCATGGAGGAGCACTGAGCTGCCCCGACAGGCCTCTGCGAGGTCAGGGTTCCTTTTTGATCCAGATGGCCCACCATTCCCTGGAATCTCTTGCTTTCATGCCCAAGTGTCTGCCAGGCGAACAATGCGTTGAATCCTGTGGTTCTTCCAACACTCTCTGTGCATGGGACCTCCTGGGAGGAGTCAGTCAGGGGAGAGTTGGGACGTGGCCGCCGGCCATCCCCACCACTGGGGTCCCCAGCCCACGGGGCTGCAATGACATGCGGGTTGCCCAGAGCTGATTCTGATGTGGGGGGAATGACCTCTCCCTGAGCATTAAGAACCCCCACTTCTGAGTCCTAGGGTGGGCCAGGGAGGGCGTCAGTGAGGCCTGGGATCTCCCTGAGCACTTAGGTGGAGGCCTGGATGGGTGACTTCAGAAATGGAGGCCGAGGAAATGAACGAAAATGAGACATTAGAGATGAAGCAGCGGGGTGCACAGTGTCCCTCTCGGGGGACCAGGTAGGGCCGCTGCCAGATGCACACTCCACCGCTGGCTGGCTCCTCAGACGGAGGGCCCGGGCCTCAGCCAGCCTGGAGACCCCTCAGAGCAGTGGGGGGGGACCCTCAAGATCCAGACTGTCTCCCCCAACCACCCTGTGAGGCCTCTCAGACTGGGGACATGGCCAGCTTTTGTCCCCAACCTGGAACTGATTCAGAGGAGGGTCTATGTAAATGGAGGGATTTCTCAGGTGTTTCCGGCCCCCTGCCAGGACCCCAGATACCGTTTCCATAGAGCGGCACCCGCATGCCCATGGTGGCCTCCAGGTCTCTAAGGGGTTAACTGTTTTCACAGAAGGTGTCCCAGCGCCCCTCCTCCTTCCTGTCCTCTGCTTTGTTGTGCAGGTAAGGAAGGGGTCTGTGGGCTCTCCGCTTCCAGTGAGCTCAGCGATGCCACCCTGCCTGGCTCTGTGACATTGCTCAAGTGACTCAACGTCTCTGGGTCTTGGTTTTCTCATCTGTAAAATGGGATAACTGCAATTCTGCATATTGTTGTGACCCTCTTTGAGGACAGCATTGTCATCGTCATCATCAGGACACAGACAAGGCAGTAGGGTAAGACTGGCAGGATGCTGAGACAAGGAAGAGAGGGACAAAGTAAAGAGATATGGGGCTGCGGCCTTAGTTTTTGCACCTAAGATGCAGAAAAGGTCGTAAATCCAAGTCTGTCCACCCTGTGTGTATAGAGATGGCACGTTGCTTCCAGAGGGGTCCTTCTCAGTCTCCTGAGAAGTTGGTGGTGAGGAAGCAGGAGGCAGATTCCTCAGGACCAGCCCTGGGCTGCAGCTGGGGTCCTTGGAGGATCAGGGTGAGACTTGATTTTCAAGTCTCTCCATAGTGTATCTGCAGCCTCGCTCATCGTCTCAGAAAGCAGCTGAATTCTGTAGCTGTGGCTTAGGGTTCCTGGGGTTTTGTTCTTACCTGAGCTGAAAGCCACTTGCTCAAGTCTTTTGCTGGTGAGCTCTTAAAAAAACATGTCTCTGTGCCTTGTCTCTACACCATCCACTGGCTTCCTCTGTGTTTCTTCAAAACATGGCCTTTCAGCTGGAAAAAGCAAGCCTAGGCTACTCCTATGTTGAACCTAGGAAATGCATGAGGTTGGCAGTGGGGGCTTCAACAACGACTCATAGAGAGGGTCTTTGCAGGATTTCTAGGAATTGATATTCCAGAAAACGGTGACATTTTCCCGGGACCAGGCCTGGATGTGAAGTGCTGGCCCCACCACACCACCTTCGTCTCCCGTGGTTGTGATCGCAGGGATTCTTGGCTGGTGAGTGGCTCAGATTCTTCTGATTTGATTTTTTCTACCCTGCAGGGGACAGCATTGGGCAAAGAACTGTGGAATTCATATGATAAAAGAAGAAACATTTGCTTCCAATTATCCAAATTATTGTTTGCTAATTGAAGTACAAAAGGGGCATTTTTCCCCTCTCCTCTGGTTGGTGTAAGCATCCCTTCCCTTAAATCTCTTTGATTGAGTAAAAAATGCTCTCGGAGTGTTTACTTTAATCCATGCATCATTTTCCTGATTAGTCCTGTCCTTGCTCACCAAGGCAAGCTTCAACCCGAGAGCCGTTTGCCATCAGAGCTGCAGAAACTGATGTATATTAAGTGGGCACCACTGCGTATCCGTCACCCTGGCTGGATTTTTATTTTTTGACGTGGATATCAATCTTAGGGACAAAAATTCATCTGATTCCACCTTACAGTCAAATCCCCTTTCTCATATAGATGACAATGGTCTGAGGTTGGGCTTTCCGGAAATAGCCTCTGAAATGGAAATTGGCAGGCAGGGGGTGTTCTCAGGGGTGACACCTGTTGGAGATGGGCACAGCAAGGAGGAGGTAGGGTGGCAGGGGACAAAGGCCACATCTGGTGCCACATGGTACACAGATACTAGGATGACCCTTTGGAGTTGTTCTGTATTGAGACGAGCTGGGTTTTATGCTCCGATTCTGATCAGTCTTTGGATATGAGCTTTCAGGGAAGGGATATAACCTTCCCTGTAGCCTGGGGAGGGAAGCCCTTATGAGCAGAAGCCCTCACTCCAGAGCCAGATGTGGAGTGGGGTCTGGAGGGAGGGGACCGCATGCCTCAGTCCTGAAGGGGCTTGTGAGCAGCACACCACAGCACGCACCACGCCCGCATCCAAGCAAACCTACTTTGAATGCAAACCACGGATCAATGCATGCCATTTTTGAAGACACACATAAAAAAGCAAAGGAGACCTTCCTCGGCTCCAGCTGTTCTGACGTCGTGGTCCTCCTCCTCTCTGGAGCTCTGCAGAGTCTACAGTAAGTGTTTAGGCTGGGCAGATGCAACCAAGTTATATTTGAACTTCTGCCAGCGATCAAAGGAACCGATGATGTAGAACAGTTCCAAGGGCCACCTCCTTCCGGGCCATCACGCCAGCCCCTCCACCTTCTTTCTGAGTGATGATTGCACCCTAAACACATAAAATTAATCACCACTCGAGGCCGGCCAGGTGTCTTGCCTCCAGAAATTATCTCACCGCAGCCAAAGAACAGCTCGGATCTGATAATGTCTGATAATTTCATTTAAAGAGCACCGCGGAGTCCTGTGGGAACTGCGGACAGGTGGAACCATCCCGAGACACAAAGAGCCGGCACAGGCTTCCTGCAACGATCAGGTGGCAATGGCTCCAGGTAAAACCCTGTCTCAGGTAAGGAGGGTACACCTTGACTTAAAACTTCTCATTAAATCACCAGCTTCCAACCAAGGAGAATGCTGGCAGGAGAATCAGGTGCTCACACAGAACAGCTTTGTTCCTTCCGGAAACTTCTCGAGGGTTTCTGCAGAACTGAGGCACAGGCTGGGGAGAAACCCGCCAACCGCACAGTTAGCCGCAGATGATTCCATGATCCAGTGAAGCTTTGATTTTGAAATTCCATATGACAAGCCCTGCTTAACTTAACAGTGGCTGGTAGCGGCCTTCTCGCGTGCCCCGTATGTATATTTTATTTTAACTATGCGGCCCTCTGGCAACATCCTGTACGTTTCAATCCATCAGAGGTCCCATTTGCCAGTTCCATGTCGAGTTCAGTGCTTGTGAGCATTTGGCAGAGAGAAAACAATCACCGGGACAGATATAAAAATGATTGTCTTAATCGAATCACGTGGCATTTCCAATCTCTAAATCCGGGAAGCAAGCACTTTCTCGAAATACTCAGAAAGCAAGAGCCACCAACACCAGGCAGGGTTTTACCAACAAGCTTGGCCTCCACTTCAGATTAGTGCCAAATCCTTATGACTTGGCTCTAATTGAGAGCTTAGCTGTTGCCATTAAATTCCTTTTCAAAAACAATGCTGCCTACACGATTCCCCTCTCCCAGAACATTCTCCAGCTCTATTGGAAACTCTCCAAACGGACGAGAATTGAGGGGAAACGCCTTATGAAACAACATTCCCCAAAGACAGGTTGACGTGTTTGATTCAGAGAAGCTGCAGGCACACACCTGTAATCCCAGTGGCTCCTGAGGCTGAGGCAGGAGGATCGCGAGTTCAAAGCCAGCCTCAGCAACTTAGAGAGACCCTGTATCTAAATAAAATATATTTTTAAAACGGGGGACTGGGATATGGCTCAGTGGTTAAACACCCCTGGATAGAATCCCCGATACCAAAAAAAAAAAAAAAAAAAAAATCAAAGAGAAGTTGCAGCTAGAGTCTGTGCAGAAAGCCTTCTGAAGTGTCTTGGGCTTTGGCTTACACAGACTACATTAGAATTCCATTCCTCTCACTTTCAGAGCCCTGTCAATATGTTCTTGCAACACTCAATGCAGAAGGAAAGGAAACTGAGTCTCAGTGAATTGACCCGGGTGTGTCTTCCATCTCTATCACCTGTCTGCTTAAAATCCTTCGAAGAATCCAGATCTGCACATACGGCAATTGCATCCTAGGGGACAGGTGTGGCTGCATCCCAGCTGTCTGGGTCCTTCTAATGTAGAATTCGCTCAGCTAGGAGGCAACATGTCTGTCCAGCGTCGGAGCCAACACATTCAGCTTCCTGGCTGGTTGTAAGAGCAAAGAGCACCCAGGATCAATTCACCCTTTAAATAAGCCAGTGCATTGGACAGCTAGATTACTGCACCCAAGGCAAGAGAAGCCAAGTGGGGGGGAGCGGATCAGAATAACCCGAGGGGAAGAAAGTTCATATTACGGACACTCCTTGTTGAAAAGGTCCGACAAGTCGTCCTGTCATCCTGAACCTCTACAGATGGTTCCTGGTGACAGCTGCATAATAAATTGTGCATGGTGAGGTCACCAGCTCAGATTTATTTGACTGTATATAAATGTGTGACAGTAGCTTTCTGCTACTGATCTCGCTCAGGGAAGTAATGGCGATATATTTAGCAGGAACAGAAAAAGAAAAGAAATGAAATGCAACCCATTCGAAATTCAGATCATCCTCAATCCACTGATCAATAATCAGGAAGAAGAATCAATGGCACTTTTCTTAATATGCCATGATACG